>NC_067399.1:638009991-638329991 GCF_016432865.1 Antechinus flavipes | reverse complement strand
TTTCCCCCTTGCCCTCTCCTCCCTCATGTATCCTCTCTTCTTGTAAAAAAGGGAAGAGTGCAGACTTGGAGAAAAAAGACCTTTGGATTCCTTCTCAACCAGTTATCAAGGACAGTAAATTTTGAATGTTAGTCTGTGGACAAGGGTTAAAAATACTTGTGCTGCTCCTTACAGAGTTGTTTTTGTGGAAAATAGCTATTTAAATGGTTAACTCTCTCTGGCACATATTGTCTGTGATCTGGGGCAGAACAATTAACCTCTCACTCCCCCCAGAAAACTCTCCAAGACTATACAGTAGCACTAAGTGGTTGATCTCATTGGTGAAGGTAGTCTTTGTGCCAGAAGTTCCCTATGTGCATGAAATCAAGAATCCAGGTCTCCTGCCCAAGAGCTGATGTTATGGTTATTTTTTCATTATTGGCATTAATCTATCCCCCCTTCTTTCTTTTCTTCCTTTGCCCCTTCACTGTTACTTCCCTCCCAATTTCTAGCTCCATTGACTGCTGACTCTCCTTTCCTGCCTCCCTTCTCTTCTTCCTCTCTTTCTGTCTCCTCATTTCTATCTTCAGGTCTTTCTGTTCCCTCTTTTTTAATATGATCTTCCTGTTTCCAATTCTTCTCACAATTAAATCTACCTCTTTCCTCCCACCCCCACCTCACCTCTTTGTTTGGATTTTATCTTCTCTTGCCTCCTTCCCTATTTTTCCCACTGCCTTCCCTCTGTTTTTCCCTCTCCCTTTCCTTTTACCACTCACCTTTCTCTTCTACTCTGCCTCCCTGTCCCAGGGTCTCTTTTCCTATGTCCCTCACCTTTGGTTACTTCTCCTATGCTTTTAACTAACTGGTTTTAATCCTTTTCTCTCTTTCTCATGGCTGGCAGGCCCACAGGTTTGAGCTTTCTATTTCTCTATCACTTCCCATCTCATCTCTTGTCTGCTTCATACCATTGTCTCTCTTCGTATCCACTGCACCATTCCTCACCTTCCCCATCCTGTGGGGCTGCCCACTGGGCCGTCATCAGCCAAGGTGGTAGATTGGCCTTTGCAGACTGAATCCAGCCATCCCCTCCCCTTTCCCCACTCCCCAGGCTTGGGAAGGGGGAATTAGAGGAGGAGAAAGAGGCAGAGGAGGCCGCTGCTGGGGTAAGTGACTGCCCGCATTGGTCTGGGGGGCTTATGAGTGAGGGCCTGCTGGTTAGTCCTCAGGAATCTCACACAGCAGCTGGGGAGACACAATGGGGGAAGGCGAGCAGTATCACACGGCTTTGGGGTTGGAACTAGAGGCCATCATTTCACAATTTGGGAAAGAATGGCCCTTTCAGCTCCTCCCCATGGGCATGAGGAATCCAATGCCCCTACTATGAATGACAAACATTCATATTTGAGGGGTGAAAAATCCCTCTGTGACTGGATGGTGTCTCTGGGAGACAGAAATGGAAAGGAAAGAAAAAAAAAGATCTGAGGCATATATAAATATAAATGTGTATGTACATATTCCATAATACACACACATGCACATATACCAAGACAAAGGGAAACACTGACTCACTCTATTGTCACAAAGACTTACCAGGTTAACCTACATCCTGGGACTTCTTTTTCCATTTAGAGTTGCCCTCAACATCTATTTTAATATATATTTATATGTGTATGTAAATATATATGATTAATATATAGGAATAATATGATTCTACCTGGTTATTAATATTGGGTGGGGAGGAGGTCCTGACTCGGGGGTTTTGTCCAAGGCTTCACTAGCCAATAGTAAGAGGTCTGCATGTTGAACTGAACCCTGGATTGTCCCAGGTAGGGGACTCCAAGCCAGACAACACCAGAGGAGTGTGTAGGATAAGAAATCATTTCTTAGCATCTATTTCATCTCTCCCTCCTTTGCTTTCTGGGAAATAAAAGTGGAAGGGGAAACTAGGAGGAAGAATTGGGAGAATAAGGGAGTTTGTTTTAAGGCAGGGACTTCCAGGAAACTTCCAGTGAGACTAATGATAGGGCTGGTCTGAATTGGCAGGTTCCGTGATGGTGAAATCGCCCTTGAATCGAGAACTGGTTGCCACCTATGAAGTCACAATTTCTGTGATTGATAATGCCAGTGATCTGCCTGAGAATGCCGTGAGTGTGCCCAATGGTAAGAAAGGCCCCTACCTGCTTGGCCCAATAGCTTAAATGTCTGCTAAAACTTTAGGCCACATTTGGCCATTATCTATATGTTCTAGGAGCCTAACTATTAATCATAGGAGTTCTTAACCTGGGGTGCGTGAATGTTAAAAAAAATGATAACTATATTTTAATATTTAAAATATTATTCTGAGAATACCAGACACTGCCAAAGTGATCCAGAAATAACAAAAGGTTAAGGACCTCTATTCCAATTAATGTGACATCATAATTCTAGATGTTCTTTCCAACAATGCAGACCATAATCCATCCATGTCTACCCATCTCTAAAGATCCTCATTCATGGCTTTCTATGAATTGTACTAGAGAGATTTCTTGTGTTCTCTTTACATTAAATATCTTTTTCATTGTATAACATTATTTTATTATTTATCTATTATTATGTATTATATTATTTTACATTACATCCAAAAATTAAAGTCAAGCCAAATCAACTAGTATTTATTAAATATTTGCTATGTGACAGGTACTGTCTTAAGTGCCATGGGTACAAATACAAGCAAAAAAAAAAAAAAAAAAAAGAAAGGCAGTCCCTCCTTCAGGGACTTTACATTTTATTCCGAGAAGATAACTCAGAAAAGGAAAGCTAAAAGAGGAGTATAATATTGTGTCAAAATCTGGAGAAATGGAAGTTCTAGGAGGTGCTCACCAATGGATGAAAGGATAGAGAAAAAAGGGTAATTGATGCATGGTTACCAAAATTTCGAGAATTCACTATATAACAGTGGACACAAGAAAGGTTAAAATAATAATATGATTGGGAAAGAAGGCAGACTTTTAAGTAACAAGAGATAAAAATCATGTTGGATAATCACAAACTATATAAAAAGATCCAGACCAAAGATCTCCAGCACCATGGATAGCTCTTGTGGATTTATGGAAAGATATAGATAAAAATCCATGAGAAAGGAAAATGTGAATGGATTACAATCTGAATCTGGGGGACGGTAAGTGAGTTCCCAGATCCATGGAGGTATACAAGTTATTAAGAATAGCATATCTTTCTGTTGCATTTAAGAGTTGAGAGCTTCTCCCTCCCAACCTCAATAATTCTGTGAAGTAGGTATTATATTCTTATCTACCTTTTACATTTGAGAAAACTGAGATTCTGAGAATTTAAATAAATTGCTCAAGGTCATAGCTAGTAAGTATGTAATCCAAGCCTGGGTCTTGAAGTCCTTTGGTTTTCTTACTGCTAGGATTATTCAAATCTAAAAGAGAAGAGTGAAGAGCAGTGATTGATACAGGATAAATATGTATAATCAGAAAGAATGGGTTTAAGCTATTGGGGCAGATAGGTGGTACAGTATACAGAATGCCAGTCTTAGAATCAGGAAAAGCTGGGTTCAGATACAGCCTCAGATACTTACTAGCAAGTCACTTGACCGTGTTGCCTCAGTTTCCTCTTCTGTAAAATGAGAAGGAAATGACAAACCCCCTCCAGTATCTTTTCCAGCATTCCAAATGGAGTCACAAAAAATTAGGTACAACTAAAACAACTGAACCACAACAACAACAACTAGGGAGGAGCTTTAGAAAGAAAAATCAGGAAACTATGTAAAGAAAAGACTCCTCTTTTGAGGAAGGAGTTGCAGGTTCCTTCTCTTCCTTCAGTGTCTCATATTTGGATTCAGTCTAAATGTTGGATTAGGTAGGATCTTCTGGGATTTTCCCCATGCCTCTTCCTGCCACCTTGCATTAGTGTAGCCTTGTATTCTTGAGTCAGGAAGACAAAGTCAAATTAGACAGAGTGCTAGTTGTTACTATAATGGGATATTCAAGAGGATACAGTGTCCTTCCCCTAGATATCCGTTGTCTCTGGGATGTTTTAAAGCCATCCTGTTTGGGGGCAAGAATTAGAGAACTTCTCTAAGTCCCATATATCTGGAGAATATTTTATTCTCCAATCACAATCATTGGAAAGGAAGGTCAAGGTCATACAATCCAAGCCCCTGCCCCGTGTAGAAATCCCTTCACTGAACTGAGAATTAGGAGACCTAAGATTACACGTCCTCCCCGGAGGTCTCCCTAGCCCCAAATCAGCAGAGGTCTGATAGCTAGAAAACCAGGAAATCAGAAGCCCTGAACTTTATGATATTGAAAAGAGATGTTATAATGTAATATCATTGTTCTATAAGAAATAATGAACAGTCTGATTTCAGAAAAGCTTGGAAAGACTTACATGGACTGATGCTGAGTTTTTTTATTTGCTCACTTTTTTCTTTTTCATGATTTTCCCCTTTTGCTCTGATTTTTTACACAATATGACAAATGTGGAAATATGTTTAAAAGGGTTGTACTGTATAATCTATATCAGACTGTTTGCCATCATAGGGAAGAGGGAGATAAGGGAGGGAAGGAAAAAATTGGAACACAAAATCTTTCAAAAATTTATGTTGAAAATTATCTTTACATATATTTGAAAAAATAAAATACTATTGGGGGGGGGGAAAGCCATTAATATCTTCCCTAGTGGTTTGGACTGAAAGTCTCTGGATGAGCTCATTTCTGCTTTTAACACCTTGTAGTGATCAGAGGAAGACTGGGTTATCATGTCCCACAAGGACAGTTGTTAGCATTGATAGTGACTCCAGAAAGTGCCCTTTTCATTCACAAAAAAGTCTACTCACTCTGAGTCATGATGAGTATTTGAAATTCTGACTACATCTCTCTAAATAGAGTAGTGCTGGTAATTGATGGCCCCTCACTAATCTTAGAACTGGTTAGAGCCACAGCTTAATCCAATTGGCCACTCCCACACTTGAATCTTATTGAGTGTGATCTGATTCTACTATAAATTGTTGCCTATTTCTTTAAAAGGAGCATGTCAATAAACTATTTTTGATGTGCTGTCTCAAAGAAAGGGGGATTTAGAATGCACTGGATACATGGGAGCAGAATCATCTTGGAGTGGGAAGGAGGTGGAGATTAAAGTTTAGTAATTTTCTGGTGACTTAGGAGGGCTTACTTCCATGCAAAATTGCTTTTCTTCATCACGATTCCCTTAACTGGTCTCAAAGACCAGGATCAAGCTCACCAGCCATGGGAAGTTTTGTCTCTCCAGATAAACTGAGTCAGGATGAGCATGGACCAAAAACCCACCATGATCAATCTCATATCATGAAAATTTATCAGAAAAGACATCGATTCACCATAGGAACTTAGGTCCTAATGTATAAAGGACAGAAGTCATCATTAAAATTTATAAAATATTGTCAGATTTCCAAAATCCTCACAGCAATTCTGTGAAATATTATTATCTATTATTATCCCCATTTTTCAGATGAGTAAACTAAGATTTGATGGTTAAGTAACATGTTTGGGATCTGACAAGTCTATTAGCAACTGAGGCAGAATTTGAACCCAGGACTTCCTCTCTCCATTCCTTTTTACATTAAAGCACATTAGAAATAGCTATCCTGAAATGTGCACTATTTCCAGGGGCATACCAGAGCCAGCTTAGACACGAACTCTCAAAAACTAAGGGTAGGGACACAGTATACTTCCCTAGGAGGTAGGAATTTTTAAACAAATTAAAATTATTTAATTTCTTATTTACACCTCAGAAATTGGCAAATACCACAAATCTGGACTTCTTTGTTTTATTCTTTTGTGGATTGACTTTTGAAAGGGATGGAGAAAATATTAACAGTTCAAATTAAACCAAAATAGGGGGCTTTTGTACATTTTCTAGACAATTATTGTTAATCATTTACCAGCGTGCCCCTAGAATAATTTCCTTTTGAAAGGAAAAATATCTTTATTACACATATATTATACACATAAATGTTTCGTACATGGATGTATATATGTACATGTACATATCGAAACAATAGCATTGTAAAGACTACACTTAGCTTTCATACGAGTTGGGGGGGGAGCAGTCAATATTTGGGCTATTATGGCCCTAGTTGTGTTATCTTGGACAAGTCCTTGTGCCTCAGTTTCCTCATATTTAAATTTTTTTAAAACCTACCTGCATTACATATCTCACAAGATGGGTGTGAAGAAAATACTTTGTAAGCCATAAAGAATAGGAAATCTTTTGTTATAGAACATTTGGAACAGGGTAAATAAATTGGAGGAAAACTGGAACAGCTGAGAATTGAGATTACAGGGGCTAGATTGGACAAGGCAGAAGCCTGGGGACTGTTCTCAAGAACGTGTCTGAGTTTGCTTGGGTAAGAGAGAGGTTTTCTTAACAATCACTTCCCTATGTGGAATTCCTGCAGACTCCTAGAGAGCTGGCCAGCCAGGCTAACTCTGGAGCCCCCCTCAGCTCTTACCTTTTAACTTTCCTGTGCCCCAGGAGATCCTTTGTTCCAGCCCATTGGTCCCTATGTACCCTAAAGCAATCATCTCTGACCCAGACCTTCCTCCCTCCCAAGATGAGCAGCACCCTGAGAATGGAAGCAGACATCCTCCCTCAGGTGAAATTGCTTCTTCCTCCCCCTCCTGCATCCCAATCACTGTCTCTCCTCTGTCTTCCTCTCCCAGCCAAGTTGACAGTCAATATCCTGGATGTCAATGACAACACGCCCCAATTCCGGCCATTTGGGATCACCTACTACACAGAGCGGATCCTGGAGGGGGCAACGCCAGGCACTACACTTATTGCCGTGTCCGCCTATGACCCCGACAAGGGGGTCAATGGGCAGATCACTTATACCCTGCTCAACTTGGTGCCCCCAGGGTATGTCCAATTGGAAGACTCCTCAGCAGGTAGGCTGGACACCCAGACTATACCACAGTGCTCTTGGAGGGGGAATAGATGAGCTTCTTTTCTAGTCCGAGGGAAGTTGGGATTGGTGGTCTATTGCCATTTCTCTGGGCGGACACTCCACTTTCCTTCCTTCTTCTTCTTTGTTTGGGCCAGGCTTCAGGGTGACAACATTCCCATTCATTTTTAGTGTCCACACCATGCCAATGATGAGGGGAACAAGGGACATGTCCAGCCCTGGGTTGGTACATGAAGAAAAGTAACTCACCTACCTCTCCATTTATACTAGCAGTCAGTCAGGGGCAGGAGGGCCAAGGGAGAAAACTGTCTCTAGAAGGATCCTTAGCCTGTTGGTGCTATTTGAGACTGCTGGGGTCTTCTTCATCCCTCCCCAAAGAGTAATTAGAACATAATGCAGGCCCACCTAGCCAGCTGGATGCTACCAGCTTGGGAAAGGGGTTGATCTGGAGGAGAAAGATAAAGGTTCAGTTATAGACATGATGAAATTGAGATGCTGTGAGACAGCCAATTCAAGTGTCCAAAAGTAGGTGGTGATTCAAGACTGGAGGTCAAGAGAAATGTTAGGACTAGATAAATCTGCATAGACATGCAGAGAAATGGTCATTGGACTCATGGGAGCTGATAAAATCATGTTAGTCAATACACATTTAAGTGCCTACTGTGTGTCAGGTACTGTGCAAAGCCGTAAAGATACAGTGAGGGGCAAAAAACAATCCCCTGCTGTCACAAATGTCATAATCTAAGGAGGGGAAACAATAAACAAATAATATTTACAAAGGAACTACATATGGGATAAATAGGATAAGTCAAGAGAGGGAGGGTACTAGGATTAAGAAAGACTTTCCCTAATTGGGACATAAAGGAAAACCACAGAATCTAAAGCTGAAGAAAAACATTCCAAATCTGGGGAACAAACAAGCAAAGAAACTATCTGGAGCCAAGAGAGAAAAGAGAAGAGAGTTTAGGACAGAACCTTGGGCTATGGACTAGTGGACAAGAAAACCCTAAGAGAGAGTATCTAGAAGGAGAAAGCCATGAACAGTGATAAATACTGCAGAGAAGGGAGGATACCTGAGACAAAGGCCATTGCATTTGGTGATGGGGAGATTTGGAAGGGGTCCTCCCACTTGAATGATGGATGAGGGCTGAAGATATAGGGAAGAGGTTTAGAAGAGAGAGGAAAGAGAGAAAGGGGTAACGCCAAATGGAGATGACTTTTTCAGTGACTTTAGCCAAGAAAAGGACAATTATAGGACAATGTCATGGAGCTAGAAGAGTTAAGTGACTCAACAAGGAGAGGAGAAGATGGTTGTGTTGGTGCAGGGAAGGTGCCAGCAGATAGGGAGAGACTAAAAGTTAAAGGGGATATAATAAAAGCAATCTGCTGGAAGAAACAGAAGAGGATGAGATTGAGAGAGCAGCTGGGAATTTTGGAAACAATCAAGTACAACCCCTTCACTTTATAGAAGAGACAGGGGACCCTAGGAAAACAGTAGTTTGCCCAAGGTCACACAGACAGCAAATAGATTGGAACCCAGGTACTTTGATGCGTCTTTCTGATGCCCCACACTTGCCTCCCAAATTAGATTTTAACTCCATGGCCCACTCAGCTATCATTCTTACTGGGGAACACATGAAGAGAATGGTGGATTCCTCTGTATTTCAGGAAAGATCATTGCCAACCGGACTGTGGACTATGAGGAGGTACACTGGGTCAACTTCACTGTCCAAGCTGCAGACAATGGCTCCCCTCCCAGGGCTGCGGAGATCCCCGTCTACCTGGAGATTGTAGACATCAACGACAACAATCCCATCTTTGATCAGCCCTCCTATCAGGTGGATGATCTGATATCACTGAGGCTCCTGGGAGTGGTGCAGGGTGTGCAGGGCAGGCAGGGACACGCTGCCATCATTCAGCAGGATGGGTGCAATTCCGTAACATAACAAGCCCTTGGGGGAGTCTTCCGAGAATTTGTGATATCATGCAGAATGTCTCGGAGGTCAGCCTGTGATTTAATGCAGCCCCTGTCCACAACCCACTAGACCTTGATCTTGAGGCATCTTGTTAGAGAAGGATTAGAGGGCTGAACTAGGAAATAGGAAGACCCAAGTTTGAATCCTGCCTACGAGCTATGGAGAGGATCAGTATCCTCATTTGTAAAGTATGGATGATAATAAGACCCACCTAACTATATGGTTGTGACCAAGGTGAGGTATTGTACAAACCTATATAAACGCTAGCTGTAATCATTACTATAAGAGGACTTGCCTTGAACTCCCAAGATTAGAGGGGAAATGAAATATCGAGATCCTATATTTGCTGATGCCTGGAATCTCTCTCCCTTCTGCCTTCCTACTTGGCTCTAGGAATCTGTGTTTGAGGATGCACCAGTGGGTACAATCATCCTCACTGTCACTGCCACTGACGCTGACTCGGGCCCCTTCGCCCTCATAGAATACAGCCTGGGTGATGGAGAAGGCAAATTTGGGATCAACCCCACCACGGTAAATGAATCAATTACTAAGTATTTATTGCTTAATAAATGTATGTACCAAGTGTCACATATATACTGGAGGTTCGAAGGAGAAAATGAAAAATGGAACTGTCCCTCATCTCAAGGAACTTACAAGGTAAAGAGGGAATGGTAAATTCATTGGAGATAATGAGGAGTAAGAAGGAAGGAGAGTAATGGCTGAGAATCCCAGGACAGTTGGCTTGAAAGACTTCTAGGGGTCATCACATTCATCTCCATTCCTCTGGGTTCAAGTTTCCCAGATTTATGGAGATTTGATTTCCCGTTATAGCCAGTTTTGTAGCAACTTTGAGCCACCCTATATTTTATGGAAAGATCACTGGACTAGGAGATATGGGTTCAAGTCCCAGATCAGCCACTAACAAGCTGTTTGGGCAAGTTATTTTTCCTCTCTGAACTTCTGTTCTCTCCTCTGTAAAATGGGTGCAGGAAGTACAATGATCTCTAAGGTTCCTTTCAGTTCTAAATTGATGAAGGTCATTGTACCAGTCAGTGATGCTAATTATCAAATAATTCTTAGAATTTATGAGAATCTCATAGTTTAGACTAATTTCTTTTCCTGTCTTAGTGGAGAAGCAGAACAGTCGATCACCATTATGTTTACCCTTTATAGCTATTAAGAGATTTATGAATAATTCTTCTTACATTAGAAAATCCCAGTTTCCTCATTTTCTGCTGCGTACTTTAAGAATATGGGAAACTCCATACTCTTAAATTAGTCACTAAGTAAATGTATGTTTTTATAGAGAGACAATGTGGCCAAGCAGATAGAGAGCTTGCAATCAGGAAAACCTAGGTTTAAGTCTCATCTTTGATATGTACTAATTACCCAGTGATTTAGGAAACTATCTAGGAGGGAGGTTATTAACCTGTTGTTTTTACCAACTCATGATTCAAATTAAGATATTAATCTGAGATCTTTGCCAGGCTTACAAGTTTAACACCAATTTTTTCCAGCAGTTATAAATTAGCTCCAAGCCCCCAAGTCATCATTCACTGACCAGAGAGTTTCCTGTCTCTGAACAAAAGATACTTTGTCCCCTTCCTATATACATGTGATCAATAAGTAAAATGCAATTCCTCAACTAATATTGTTTATATTAACTAAAATATAAGTAAAAATGTGCATTTCAAAACAAAGTCCAAGTTTCTCCCACCCAGAAATATTAAGCACCTCCCTGAAGAAAGAGAGGAAAGAGATTGGGAAAGAATGCATCACTAGTTTCTTATGGAACAATCACGAACAATATGAGATGTCCCCAAAAGGTACAAACAATAAAAAATGCAGTATATCAGAGGTGGCAGAAGCCACCTCACCTAATTTGGAGATACAAAGTTCAACAAGGATAAGTCTTCTTTCACAGATTTCACCCAGCAAGAAAACTACATTTTCCCACCTTCTTTGGGAGCAACTAGCTGTCACCTAATCTCTTCTCTGCACTTAAACCTTAGACTGGCCAGGGCTGGGCAAAGAAAACAGAGACTAAAACTAGCTCCTCCTACTTTTCTAGGGAGACATCTATGTGCTGTCCTCCCTGGACCGAGAGATGAAGGCTCATTACATCCTTACAGCCTTGGCCAAAGACAATCCTGGGGACGTACCTAGCAACCGCAGGGAGAATTCGGTCCAGGTGAGCAATGTGGCTTTAAGGGGTATTGAAGTGGGGAAAATAGGGCATGATTTTAGAAGGACATAGTATTCTAGGGATGGAGGTCACTTGTCATTGCAGGCATATTCTCCCATGAAATAGAGATTGTCAGATGTGTAAGAAAAGACACATCTTCCTACTTCCACTATTGCTAGCATCCTCAGTCCTGCCTTAGGTTCATTCATTCAATCAATTATCAATATTTACCAAGTGCTTAAGTGCTAGGCACTGTGCTAAGCGCCTTATTGAGGGTCTCTGAATGGCACAGAAGCAAGAGTATAGTTATATATATATACACATAGAAAGATACAGAGAGACAGAAAGAAAAAGAGAGTAGTTTTCTGATATCAGACTTGGATAAATGGAGATTTTATGGAAATTGTTGGCCCCTTCAAAACCAAACTCCTCCTGACTCTAAGTAGGATATTTTTTTGCTGTCAGAAAAATAGAGCTTATATCCTTCCTACTTCAAAAATGTAGTCTTTTCCAAGGTGGGTATTTTCTCCATCAACACATTACAGCATTTGTAGACAGTTTTCGACATTTGCAAAAAATTCAAAACACAAAAACTTGCCACCAGGTTGGTGGTATGGCCATGGGCCTCTAAGTTGGTCACCTGACACAAAATACATCTCCTTCCCTAGATTCAAAGCCTTTTCTCTTTGCTTTCATAGCCTTAGCCTTTGAAACTTCCATGCTTGATAAGACATCAGAGGAAGTCTTTAATAGAACCTGAGTCACTACTGATGGGTCACCCAGGCTCAAGGATAGCCTACCGAAGGGTCAAGAACAGGGAGCAGTTTGGGTCAGATCACTAGGTCAAATGATCTAAGATCAAGATCATGGGGCAAACACTCAACAAATGGGACCTCAAGTCAAGGCTGTTAACCATAGTTATATACAGATCTAGACTTTCAGATATGTGTCTAAGTTGAAAAACATCTAAAATCGGGAAAAATTAAAAAGTATTCACAGAGTTCAGGCTTAGAGGGAAGGGTCCTGTCCATAAACAAAAAATAAAACCCTACCCTGAGAAACTCATTGGTATCTCCTCCCTCATTTGAGGTGCTTCATAGTTATGTCCAAACACCCAGAAGACCTTGACCTTTTATGTTTCATCTATAGGGGGATGGGGGAATGATTTTTGTGCTCATCATCCACCACCACCCCCCAAACACTAGGTGGTGATACAAGTGCTGGATGTCAATGATTGCCGACCTCAGTTCTCCAAGCCTCAATTCAGCACCAGCGTTTATGAGAATGAGCCCGCGGGTACTTCAGTTATCACCATAATGGCCACTGACCAGGACGAAGGGGAGAATGGAGAACTAACTTATTCCATTGAAGGTCCTGGTGTAGGTGAGTTGCCTTATTAGGAGGCTTGGAAAAGAGTAGGGAAAAGACTATTGAAATGGGCTCCTCCCACCAGGACACCAGGATTGTCCACCACTCCCTTCTTAGGGGACCATGGGTTGGGTACTTCCCCACTCGACTTCAGTTTCTTAGGTAGCAAGAATTAGCCAGAATGCCTTGGGAGTTGAGTAAGAGATGTGATATCATATATATTACCATAGCAACAAGTGATAATTGAAAGACTCAGGGAATGGATGATATAGAATAAGTAGGAAACAGAATGAGTGACAGCTCCTCCATTGGATGTCCCAGTGGAACTAGAGGAAAAAGTAGGAACTGGGAGAAGAGATGACTTAGAAAGGACATGATAGATGCTGTGAGAATTTGAGGAACTTGTCATATAGAAAAGTAATTATTCTTTTTTATTTTACTCCAGAAGGTAGAACCTAGAACAATGAGTCAAAGTCAGATGTAGATTTCAATTGATGTTTAAAAAAAGAAAAAAAAAGAAAAAGGCTTTCTAACAAATAGTTATCCAAAAGTAGAATGGGTTGCTTTGGGAGGTAGTAGGCTCCCCATTATTGGAGCTCTTCACAGAAAATCTAGAGGGGAAAAAAGATGTCAGATATGTGATAGACAAGACTATTATTCAAGTGCCCACTGATCTCTTTCCTGTTTGAAATTCTGGGGCCGATGAGCCATTCCCTAAGACAACTCTCTGCCCTGACAGAGGCATTCCAAGTCGACAAGGATTCAGGCTTGGTAACAACTGGGAGGCCATTACAGTCTTATGAGAGGTTCAACCTGACAGTGGTGGCTACAGATGGTGGGCAGCCCCCACTGTGGGGCACCACTATGCTCTACGTGGAAGTCATTGACGTCAACGACAACCGACCAGTTTTTGTCCGTCCTCCCAATGGTACCATCCTCCACATCTTGGAGGTATGAGCTATATTGTTCCTTCTCCCCAGAACACCTCCATCCCAACTCAGACCTAGAGGGAAGGGGGCTCCGTAAAGGGTACAGAGTAACTTCCTCTCCTCAATAATATTTGTCTTGCTTCTTATTTTCACATCATGTATTTACAAAATTGATTTGAGGGAACTGCTGCTTATTCCAACTTGCTACTTGTCCCCGGCACCAAAAGTGCTAGTTATCCCTCTGGACACAAGTTGCCCATGTTCTCATGTCCACCCCCAACACAATTACTGCCTGCTAGGTCAAGTCCTGTTCCATAAGTGAGAAGGGATGGTGTGATTGACACTTCCCCACCTTCCCATCCTGAAGCAGGCCTCTGAGATAACAGGATAGTAGCAACCATTAACCTGGACAGAGATCTTAGAGGAGCCTGGAAGGTTCCACTCAAACAGGGAAGAAAATAGTGTTCCTCTGGGTTTTCTGGTTATCACTATACTATATATATAGGCTCCCTATAGTACTGCCTTTGCCAAAACTTAGCAAATCTATATTGGTTTCAAGAGAGTATGAGGAAGGAGATGGGACACATCTAACTCCACTGGAGTACATCAGAGTTTGGCTTTTCCCCTCAAGGTGCAGAGGAAGTGATGGTTCCCAAGCAGAAACACAAATGACGTAAAGATCCCACAAATATCCCGGGATTTCCTTCTAGGAATTGGGATTCTCTCTGAGGATTTCAGAAGATTCAAATAATCTGAGAACGAACTGGTAAACCTCCCTTTGTTCTAATAGGAAATCCCCCTGCGGTCAAACATTTATGAAGTCTACGCCACAGATAAAGACGAAGGGCTCAATGGTGCGGTTCGCTACAGTTTCCTGAAGACGGCGGGGAACCGAGACTGGGAGTATTTCACCATCGATCCCATCAGTGGACTCATCCAAACTGCCAAACGTCTGGACAGAGAACAGCAGGCTGTGTATAGTGTAAGGGTCTCTGGCCACGAGTCCTAGGTTTAACTCCAGTCTCTGACACATACTCTCTAGGGGACTCTTAGCAAATCAGTATCGTAAGCAACTCGACATTGTAGAGAGTGCCAACCAGCACTGGTGGAGAGAACTTTCTCACCTGGAAGTTCCCAGTGCCAATGAAATCACAGATTTCATTGATCTGAGGGTATACTACCCTGAAGAAATATCTAGTTGTCACTTTTCCTTGGAGGTGGAGAGGGGTGGAAAATAAGGGATAAGGGAAGCCCTCTCTGGTCTTTTTGCCATCTGGGACAGCACATCCCTAGTTTACAATTGATCAGAAGTTTCCCACCCTAGTTCTAAGATTCCCTCAAGAGAAATGTATAACTATGTTAACACCTGTTGGATTTAACATATATTTCAACATGTATAACTATATTGGATTGCTTGCCATCAAGGGGAGAGGGGGTGGAGGAAGGAGGAGAAAATCTGGAACACAAGGCTCTGCAAGTCAATGTTGAAAAATTATCCCTGCATATATTTTGAAAATAAAAAGCTTTTTTTAAAAAATAAGATTCCCTATATTCTCCCCAGCCCATCTAAGGACTTCTTGGTTTCATGGGGAGCCCAGAGGCCTGTCTCTAACCTCCATTCCTCCCTCCAGCTGATCCTGGTGGCCAGTGATCTGGGCCAGCCTGTGCCCTATGAGACCATGCAGCCCCTCCAGGTGGCCCTGGACGATATTGATGACAATGAGCCCATCTTCGTGAGACCTCCAGTGAGCCCCAAACCTTCTCTCCCCCATCCCTTTCCCCTGGCTTCGAGGGAGGTCCAGGCTGGGTGGTAGGAAGCTGGTCTGGGATCCTCCCACCAGGATCCTCCCCCTGTTCCCTGTAGAAGTGATATGAGCAGAGGAACGCTCCCCCTTCCTCTGCCCTGCTCCCCTTTCCAGTGTCCATGGTTTGTAATCCATCTCAGCCAGAGAAATCAGCTCCCCCAAACCTAAAGGAAATCAGACAGTGAGACTTAAGCCCACGTTGACTCTGCTGGTCCTTTTCCTTTCCTTTCAAGCATGTGTGTCTGTAAGCATGTGCACTTGAATGTCATGTGTGTGCCAGTGTATACATATGCTTACATCCGTGCACACACATGCCTGTTTGGTCTAAATGTGCATCCACGTATTCCGCTTCCCCTTCTCCCCTTCTGAAAACAGCTATGATGTCTAATGACCATAGTCACCATGTGCTGGTCCAGCCCTTCTGTGCAGAAAGCCATTCTCCTCGCATCCCTCCCAGCGTCTGACCCGCTGTCCTTCCCAGGGGGCTCTGTCCACTCCCCGCCCAGGGAGGCCTGGCCACTGGCCCATCCCTAACACCTGTGACTGCTCTCCTGGTCCTGCAGAAAGGCAGCCCCCAGTACCAGCTCCTCTCTGTGCCTGAGCACTCCCAGCCTGGCACCCTTGTGGGCAATGTGACGGGAGCCGTGGACGCAGACGAGGGCCCCAATGCTATTGTCTACTATTTCATTGCAGGTGAGAAAGGCAGTAGTCTAGGGTGGGCGGCGGCTAGGATGGAGCTCCCTCCCTTTCCCCACTTCCCCCCACTGAATCTCATCCTTCCTCCCCAAGCTGGCAACGAGGAGGAAAACTTTCTGCTAAAGAAAGATGGGAGACTCTTGGTCCTACGGGATCTGGACCGTGAACGCGAAGCCCTGTTCTCCATCATTGTCAAGGCTTCAAGCAACCGGAGCTGGACGCTCCCCCGTGGTCCGGGGGCTTCCCAGGCCCTTGACCTCACGACTGACCTGACCCTCCAGGAGGTGCGAATTGTCATCGAGGACATCAATGACCAGCCTCCACGCTTCACGAAGTCTGAGTACACTGCAGGTGACGGGACCGGGGCAGTGGCAGGGGGGCCTGGGGCGAGGGCAAGGGAGGGGGACCTCAGGTACATTAGGAAGGTCTCCCCATCTCCTCAGTCCCCAAACCCAACGCTCAAGTTCAGGGATTGTGATGAGGGCAAAGCATCCTATCTCTGGTTGACTAAGAGTCCACAGGCTGAGTGTCCAGAGTCTGGTCTTTGACGTTCACTCAAAGGATGGGGATTGGTGCTGCTTTCTGTCTTATAAGGGACCACCCACTTGTAGAATGGTGGCTCTTGAGAATCTGAGGTTCCAGAAGGAAACGAGAGGCGGTCCCTACATGGGAGCATTGAAGGAACATGGGGAGAATAAGGAGCCAGAGGAGAGCCCAAGCCCATTACTCCTTCCCACTCCCTGACTGTTTCCCACAGGAGTGGCCACTGATGCGAAGGTGGGATCGGAACTCATTCAAGTGCTGGCCACAGATGACGACATCGGCAATAACAGCCTGGTGTTCTACAGCATCCTGGCCATCCACTACTTCCGGGAGCACTCCAATGACTCGGAAGATGTGGGCCAGGTCTTCACCATGGGTGAGAGTCAGAGTGTCCTGAATAAAGGCGGGGGGGGAGGAGGGGGCTCCAGATCCATCTCAGGGGAGAGAAACCTCACCCATCCCCCCCAGACCCCGACTCAGAGCCCCACGGGCCAGGAAAAAGGGAGAGGAGGGCAGTCCCCCTAGTTTTCCAGGGAAGCCTGGCTGAAGAGCTAGAGGGAGAAGTGGGACAAGATCAGACTCAGAGCATGTGTGTCTGTGGTCCTCTTAACTTAAAGTAACATTTGTACAACATATCAGAACTTACAGGCCACATTGTATCGTTGTCTCATTGTATCCTCACTGATTCTAAGAGATAATGCATACAACGTATAATCTTTGTCAGGTAAGCGCCACAGGTATTATTATACCCATTTTGCAGATTAAGAAACAGACTCAGAAAAGGTAAATGGCCTCCCCACAATCACAACAGATAGCAAGGGTGGGAAGATTCAAATCCAAGGCTTTCTTAATTGCAAACCCAAACTTCTTTCCCCTGTGCATGGGAGTGCTTGTGTTGTTTAGAGTGCCACAAAGTAAGTGGATTATAAATATATTTTTGAGTGTGTCTCAAAAATCTTATGGGGTGTAGGTATATATACACATATGTACATATACATGTGTGTATACACATATATGTGTATGTGGATAAGAACCTGTGTCTTGTGATGGTATTCTGGGTATCATATGTTAGTCGCCAGGGGGAGATGGTGAGTAAGGCAACCCAAGCTCTCCTAAATCAACTCCTGAACCAGAGGACCTGAATAAGTTTCCTCCACTCCTTTCCCCAGGAGGGAACTTTCTTTCAGCACATAGTTTTGGGGGAACTTATTTGGAAATACTCCCACTGCTTCCCCTAAACTGAACAATTTTATGAAGGTTTTAAAATAAAACCTTCATAAGCAACAAATATAGTCTTAAAAAAATACTTCTGTACCATGTTCACAAGTGTATTCATTTTAAGCCCATCACCTCTCTGGCCAGAGCTAAGTGCCATGTTTCATCACTGGTCCCCAGGACTCAGGGTTTATCACTGTAGTGGTCAGAGTTCTGAAAGCCTGCAAATGTGTCGTTCTATATAATGTCCACATTGGAGAAATTGTTCTAGTTCTATTCACTCAATCTCAATTTAGAGAGGTTTTTCCAAATTTCTCATTTTTTGTGGCAGAATCATTTTAACTTATATTCACATACGATAGTTTATTTAGCTATTCCCAAATAATGGGCAGACCATTAGTTTCCAGCTTTGGAGTTCTGGGCAAAGATCAGCTCATCTTTTAATTGTGGTGTGGAAATTTCTCTTTCCAAGCAGTTCACTCCCCCTAAATGGCTTTCTTTCAAATTCCAGCAAATGGAAGGAAAATGCTTTCCCTGTGCTCACTCACAGCCTGAGTTCATGCTTTTAAACCAGGGATATCTGGATTTAGGGATTTATTGTCAGATTTATAACAGTTCAGCAACAGTCCACTTTGTCCTAATGGTCCAGGACCAGCTACTCATGCATTTGGATTTAATATTTCATCCTCACAAAGCATAAGCAGGAAATCTCTCTCTCTCTCTCTCTCTCTCTCTCTCTCTCTCTCTCTCTCTCTCTCTCTCTCTCTCTGTGTGTGTGTGTGTGTGTGTGCATGTCTCTCTCTGCCTCTGTCTCTGTGTATATATCTCTCTCTTTCCCTTCCCTCCTTTTCCCCTCTTTCTTCTCTTTCCTCTTCTGTATCTATCTCTGCTTGTTTGTCTCCCTCTTTCTCTCTATATCTCCACCTTCTCCTCCTCTCTCCCTCTCTCTCTCTATCCATGTGTCTGTGTGTCTGTCTCTCTCCTTTCTTTACTCTTTCTTCTCTTTCCCTTCCCTCCTTTTTTCCCTCTTTCTCTCATTTTCTCTTTCTTTCCTCTCACTGTCTCTCCTGTCTTTATCTCTATGTGTGTCTCTCCCCCTCTTCTTCTGTCTCTCTCCCCCTCCCTCTCCTCCTCTTTCCTTCTGTCTTCTCTCTCTCATCTTTCTATTTATAAACATTAAGTGAAATACACACACAACTTATATTTCTGTTGTCCAACAGAAAAATAAAAAATCTGAAGGATGAATACCTTTACACACATGAACTAAAAAAGGAACAGGAATTTGTCAGAATATGAAAGGGGTCCCAGCTTCCAGCTTCTGCCTCCCGGGTTGGATCCCTGGCACTGCCCTTTCTGGGGATGCCCAGTCTCAGCCCAGAATCAACCTTGCTCTCCAGCACATCTTCATGGCTTATCTCTCACCACCTGTACCTGATCATTTGTGGCTCATAGGTGTCTCTTCACTTGCCATGATTTCTTCCTTTTCCCCTACTCACTGGGACTTCTGCATTGCCTTACCCACAAGCCTATTGTCCAAAGTCAGCAATGATCTGAGTAGACTGTCCACAGATTAAATCCAAAATAGTCTCAGATATAGGGAATACTGGAGAAAAGATTTTTTTTTGCCAGGAGACAGCCTCCTGCTCTGCATCCAAGCCTTTTGCAGAGCTCAAAAATTGGGTCATATATATAATAATATATCCATTCAAAAGTATACATTTATGTATGAATATGTACCCAAGTTGATATATGTCTGTATCAGCACATGTATGTGAGTATGGTAATGAGTTGACTTAGACATCAGTTATTTTGGGATAACTTCAGGCAAGATACCTCATTTCTCGGAGCCTCAGTTTACTCATTTGTAAAATGAAGTAGTTGGACTAGATGGCTCAAATGCCCCTTCCAGACCTAAATCTATGACCCTAGTACCTATTGGGGGTTTAGAGATTCTTCATGTCCTAGGCCCCTTTCCATGGCATGTCTATCAAGGTCTTTGGCTGGCTGGGGTTAGGGAAATGAATCGGCTCAGCTCCCTCATTTCGACCCTTTCTTTACTTTTTTCCCCACTCAGGAAGCGTGGATGGAATCCTGCGTACATTTGACCTCTTCATGGTCTACAGCCCTGGCTATTTTGTGGTGGACATCATCGCCCTGGACTTAGCCGGTCACAATGACACGGCCATTGTGGGCATCTACATCCTGCGGGACGACCAGAGGGTCAAGATTATCATCAACGAGATCCCGGACCGGGTACGCGGCTTTGAGGAAGAGTTCATCCGCCTGCTGTCCAACATCACTGGGGCCATTGTCAATACTGACGATGTTCAGGTATGAAGGCCACAGGCAAGAGGAAGAGGTTGTAGCAGAGGCAGGGGAATGCTCGGCCAGAGGGAAAGGGGACCAGGTAAGGGGTGTGAGACACTGGGTGTCTCAGCACAAAGGGGAGCAAAATCCCGTGAGAGCCAGGTGGGGACCGATGAAATCAGGATACATTGCTTTAAGGCTGGTGCATCTTACCTATGCATCTCCTTAGGGGAGCCTTATGCCCTCTCAAAGCTGCCGGTGCCCACAGGAGAAAAAGGGTGTGAGAGTAGAAAGCAGAGGAGAGGAGGTAACAGGGTGTCCTAAGTGGATAGTCCAAAACCTCCTACAGACACTTAGCTGGAGGGCCCTAGGCAAGTTCCTTCTGCCTCAGTTTCCTCATCTGTAAAATAGAAATAATGACAGCACTTACGTTCCAGATATATAATGAGATTAAACTGAGACAGTATTTGTAAAACACTTGGGAAACCTTCAAGCACAATATAAATGGTAGCTATTATTAAAGTAGAGAAAATTATAAATCAATTTTTTTCTAAAGAAAATTATCTATTATTAAGGTAGCGAAAAGCAGAGAATGGGGAATGTAGGGAAGGGGGTGGAAGAATGAGGAGAGGACTCCAGAAGATGGAAAACTGGTCCTCTTGCCTCTCCCACCCCAGTTTCACGTGGACCAGAGGGGCCGGGTAAATTTTGCCCAGACAGAACTGCTCATTCATGTGGTGAACAGAGAAACCAATCGCATCTTGGATGTGGATCGGTGAGTGGGGGGTCAGTCCATCCCATGAGCTGAACTTATTTATGGCACATGGAGAGGGAGGAAGGAAGGGGCTCCAACAATCCTGGGAGACACCGAGCCTTCTCTGGGGGAGTTAACTCTCTTAAAAGAAGAAAAGCCTAAAGGAAACGCTGACTGTGACTATATGCACACATGAGGGCTGATGTTCCAATCAGGGAAGACTTCCTGAAGACAGCAGAATTTGAATAGACTCTGAAAGCTGCTAAAGTAACAAGGAGACGTTGGCAGGTTGTGGAAGTGTGCTAGCCTTCTGACAAGTAGCCTCTTGAGGGAAGGGGGAGAAGGGGGCCGGGAGTTCTGATGTCTCCTCTTCTCCCAGGGTTATCCAAATGATCGATGAAAATAAAGAGCAACTGAGGAACCTCTTTCGAAACTATAATGTCCTGGATGTCCAGCCCGCCATCACGCCCCGCCTCCCTGATGACATGTCAGCCTTGCAGGTGTGAGAACAAGGGATCAGGAGTCCCTGGGACTGGGGAAAAGATTGTGAGAAGTGTTAGAGGTCAGATTTTCCCAGTGGCACTGGGACCACTGTCCAGTGGCCCATGCTTTCCTTTCAGAGAAGTGGGGGGCTTCGAGTAGCCCCCATCATGAGGCTCAACACTCTGGAAATGGGTCCTTCACCCTGAGCAGCAGCTGGGCAGATCCACATCAGATTTTTTTCTCTGGGGAGAGGTCCTTGGGACGCTCCTGTTTATCTTGGGCATATAAGGGTGTCACGAGGCACGCCCCAATCCGGGAGCTCATCCACTGCTTCCCCTTCCAGATGGCGATCATCATTCTGGCCATCCTCCTCTTCCTCGCTGCTATGCTCTTCATTCTCATGAACTGGTACTACAGGACTGTGTAAGTGAGGTCACTCTCTGCGCCCCTTCCCCAAGACTCTTATCCCCACTATCCTGATGCCATCGACCCAAATCCTAGAGATAGCATTGGATAATGGCTTGGACAGGCTGGACCCAGGCTCCGGGCTGCTTTCACTAACACATTCAGCCTGTACAAGGCCGAGCCACTGTAGGACCCAAGAGCACCCAACCTACCAGCCTCTTTATGAAGACTCACTTGGGATCCCGGTCCTGCTTCCTACTGAGCCTTTCAGCCTGGGACGGATTTGGACCTGGGAGTGATCCCGAGGAGACCCACTCACCCCTGATTCCTGTCTCCTGGAGCCTTCCTCCTTAATCCCTCCTTTCTCTGCTTCTCCTCAGGCACAAGAGGAAACTCAAAGCTATTGTGGCTGGATCCACAGGTGAGTGCAGGCGGGGGTCTTCTTGTCTCCAGAGGTGAGAGGGAAGGCGAGGAATGTCCCAGAAGGGCCCGTGGGCAATGAAGCCCACATTCCCTTTCCGTCCAACTTCCCTCTGGGACCTGGGGGTCCCAAGCAAAAGCCCCATGGAAGCTCCCTCCTGGATGGTCTCTCCAATTCACCTCTCCCTCCCGTTGCTTTCTTCCATCAGGAAACCGAGGCTTTATAGATATCATGGACATGCCCAATACCAACAAGTACTCCTTCGACGGGTGAGTTTCTCTGCGCACACCAGGGAGGGAAGGAGCCACCGCTGCTGTTGCCAGGGTCCACTGCTACCCTCAAGAATCAGACAGATCTTCTCCTTGCCCGATCAGAGCGCTCTCTCTCTCTCTCTCTCTCTCTCTCTCTCTCTCTCTCTCTCTCTCTCTCTCTTTCTCTCTCTCTGTCTGTCTCTGTCTCTCTCTCTCTCTTTCTGTCTCTGTCTCTCTGTCTCTGTCTCTATGTCTCTCTGTCTCTCTCTCTGTCTCTGTCTCTGTCTCTCTTTCTCTCTCTCTCTCTCTCTCTCTCTGTGTGTGTGTATGTGTGTGTCCCTGTCTCTCTCTCCCTCCCTCCCTCCTGCTCTGTCTCTCTGTCACACACACACACACACACACACACACACACACACACACACACACACACACCCTCCCCACCCCTTAGCCATGGTCCTGAAAGCAAATCCCAAGGAGCTCTTTGCTACCCATCAGGGGAAAGCTCCCTGAGAAGCCCTAAGAGCCAGGGAGGAAGACATGTTTATAGTGGAGTGGACTAAGCTAAAAGGATCCCAGAGTTCTTTGGAGCACCGCACGAGCCCTTCATTCTCCCACCCTGGGAGACTGGAGCCTCGCCTTCAGGAAGGCTTCCCAGATCACATTGACTGGCTGGCAGGGAGGGCCAAGGGCACTGAAGTAGCTGTGAGGACTGGGTGGGCCAGACCAGCAAGGTCCAGTCCTGGGTGACCAGGAGTCAGCACTGTGCACCCTCCCTGCAGGGCCAACCCTGTGTGGCTGGACCCATTCTGCCGGAACCTAGAGCTAGCTGCGCAGGCTGAACATGAAGATGACCTTCCTGAGAACCTCAGTGAGATCACAGACCTGTGGAACAGCCCTGCCCGCACACACGTGAGTCCTTAACCTTCCCGCCTCTACCAAGGTACTAAAAGGGGACCCGATCCCAGAGGGCCTCTGATCCCAGCTCTAACTCCATGAGATCCTCCTGGCCCCTGAGGACCCAGTGGCCAACTCCCTTGTACACCTCTGCCATGTTCTTTGCTGAGAGGACTGGATCAATCTAAGTAGAGGTGGGGATGTTTTAGCCAAGCCGATTGCCCCTTCAAAGGGACCTTCCTCCCTCCTTGCTGCTTTCTCACTTCATCTCATTTTCAGGGGACGTTCGGAAGAGAGCCATCAGCTGTCAAGCCAGAAGATGACCGCTACCTACGAGCTGCCATCCAGGAGTACGACAACATCGCCAAACTGGGCCAGATCATCCGGGAGGGGCCCATTAAGGTGAGATCCTGGGGGCCTAATCCACTTCTCTTTGGGAATTTAGCCTCACTCAGAAATGGGGTGGCCCTTCCAGGAAGAGGAGTCAGCCTCATCTTCTGCTGGTCAGCTCCCAGGCCCCAGGTAAATCTGTGACCCGAGTCATGGCTCTAAATGTCCCATCAATAGAACAGGAATTTCAAGACCTTGGGATCTTGTAAATCCCTGAGCCCTCCCAAGAACATAAGCAAAGCTGTTCTAGAAAAAGCATCTCCCTCCCCTTAAGTTTTCTCTCTCTCTCTTCCTCCCCCACTCTTTTTCCTCTCTTTTTTCTCTCTCCCTCTCTTCTTTTCCTCTCTCCCTCCCTCCCTCTTTTTCTCTCCCTCTCTGTCTCCTTCTCTCCCTCTTCTTTCCTTCTCTCTCTCCTTCTGTCTCTCTCTCTTCCTCCTCCACTCTCTTCCTTCTCTCTTTTTTCTCTCTCTGCCTCTATATCTTTTACACACACACACACACACACACACACACACACACACACACACACACATACACACACACACACACACCTCTTGACAAGCCCCATTTCATACCTTCAATAATAGAAAGTTCTCCCCAACACAGACTCGGCCCTTCCCACTAGGACCTCAGTGTTGGGGGACCACAAATACCATTTGCTTCTTAACTCTCATCTGACCCCCCATTCCATCTCCTGGGCCTCAGTTAATTTTCTTGAAAATGGGTGCAGCAGTGACGTGAGAGCCACCCAGCCCGGTTAGTTCCTCTGCTCCCCCCTGCCCTCAGTGCTGCATTTCACCCCGGCCCCTGGAAGGACAAACCCAACCTTTGCGCAGCGGACGCTGGACTCCTCAAGGAGAGGGCCCATCCTCCTGCCCCCGGGCCAGCCCACCTTTAGGCCGCAGCACTACCCAGCAGCCTCCTGGCTCTGAGCAGCCATTCCGCCTCGGAGCGGCCCTGGGTCCCCCAGGCAGGAAAGCTCATCCCCCACATCTCCTCTTGAGTGACTCGGTGTGTGTGGAGCGGCTGCCAGGCGAGAGCCCCCTCGTGCCCCATGAGGGAAGCTGAGGGCCTCTGGGGGAGGGAGGGGGTTCAATGCTGTTACCTCCCTCAGGGCTCGCTGCTGAAGGTGGTCTTGGAGGATTACCTACGGCTCAAAAAGCTGTTTGCCCAACGTATGATGCAAAAAGCAGCCTCCTGCCAGTCCTCCATCTCAGAGGTAGCAGGGCGGGCGGAGGGGCAGGGCAGTGTGTGTGCCCCGGCTCCGGGGATGCCGTGTCTCCTTCGTCCTCCCCCGGCACGGAGCCTGTCCTTCCTACCTTCTGGCTTGGATTGTTTCGAGAACGGGGTGTTTGGGGAGCTGGAGCTGGTTGCTGACTTGTGTTCTTTGTGCCAAGGGGGGAACGAGCGGGAGCTGGGAGGCGGGGCCGGGCCGGGGAAGGGGCAGAGTGTGCCCGAGCGGCCGCGGGGGAGCTGAGCGGTCACCGCACGCTGCCTCCTCCAGCTCATCCAGACGGAGCTGGAAGATGAGACGGGCGACCGGAGCCTGGGCCAGGGCAGCCTGCGTTTCCGCCACAAGCAGCCCATCGAGCTGAAGGGGCCGGACGGGATCCACGTGGTGCACGGGAGCACGGGCACCCTCCTGGCCGCCGACCTCAACAGCCTCCCTGAGGACGATCAGAAAGTCCTGGGCCGGTCCCTGGAGACGCTGACGGCCGAGGCCGGGGCCTACGAGCGCAACGCCCGCACCGAGTCCGCCAAATCCACCCCCATGCACAAGATGCGGGAGGTGATCATGGAGAGCCCGCTGGAAATCACAGAGTTGTGACCAGAAGGAGCTTCGCTGGTGTGAGGGCCCCGGGGCCCGGCCTGGGAGTGGGCAGGCGGCTCCCGAGACTGCATGGCGGGGTTGCCCCAGAGCAGGGGAGCAGAGGCCCCCCATCCAATCTCGGGGGGAGGGCCCGGGGAGGAGGGGTCCCGGCTCGAACCCCCGGAGTCGACCTCTCCAGACTTTACTTTTACCAGACGCTCATTCAGCATCTGATCTTTACATTCATAAAATTTGTTATTTTTTTAAGAAAACCAAACAGATCTATTAGCATCTACGGATGGCATCAGGGGAGTGTGGCCCTGACTCCCGGGGGTCCGAGAGTTTGACAAACAAGGACAAGGACAAGAAGCTCCAGGCTTTCGCTGCCCCCTCCTCCTTCGACCCCAGCTCGGGCTCATCCATCCCACCATCCGGGAAGGGGGCCGTCGATTGGGCAAGGGGCGTCCAAAGGAGGAAAATAGTGATTGCCCTGAAAGCTGGTTTGACCTACCTACCTACCTCCCCATCCTAGCACCTTAATCTAAGTTCAAATCCCACTGCCTTTTAACCCATCCACGAATCCATGCCCATGGTGGCGGCCCTGGAAGAGGTAGGAGGGCACAGGAAGGAGCATCCCTTTTCCCATTTTGCTGGCTTCCCAAACACGTTCAGCTGACAAAGCAAGGCAACTGAGGTTCCCCAGGCTTGGAATGTCGAGTGTGTGTTGTGTAATTTTTAAAAATTAATCCATCCCTCCGACTGCCCCCACCTCACCTCAGAGTCATTTCTCAGTAGTCACTGTTGGAAGTTTTTGGAATGGTCTGTTTAAACAAAGGAACCGGAAATACACTCTGGCTTTGGTAAATCTCACCCGTGTAGTCTTAGGTGGTGGGCAGGGGAAGGGGGAGGGGGAGACTTCACCTCGGTCTCTTCGTTGACCTTCAGGAGCCTTGGACTGGTGGGAGGTTGGAGAGGGGAGGGTGAATAGGAACGTGAAAGGCTGCAGAAGTCACTCTTCTCCGGATTGGGCTCCTATTCCAACCAAGGGGAGATTTTCACCCCGCTGTGACGGATGAATTTTCCCAAACAAAAGCCTCTCATTTTTCTCAACTTTTATTGTGAATCATAGAAAGATTTAAGGCGAAAAAAAAATCATCAGTATTTAGTCTCTTTCATAATAGAGCAGAGGGTGCTATCACAAGGGGAGAGGAGAAACTGAAATCCAGATTCCTTTTGTGTTCATCTGCTTCTACAACTGACAACCATTTTTCTATAAAGAAGCCAAAAATGCAGAATTTTGTCCCTCACATTAACTTTAAAAATAATTATGATAGGGGGCAGCTGGATAGCGCACCAGCCCTGAAGTCAGGAGGACCTGAGTTCAAATTTGACCTCAGATACTTAAATACTTCCTGGCTATGTGACCCTGGGCAAGTCTCTTAACCCCAATTGCCTCAGGAAAAATAATAATTATTATTACTATGATGACAATTAAGGTAGGAAGGGGCTGCGGCAGTGCCCTGGGAACTGTGTGATGTACCCAGAGTTTTATGGAAAGCAAGCACAGACACCAGCAAAACATTCACCCAGAGCTAGAAGAAACAGATTCTTTGTGCTCAGCAGGCACCATTATATTCACCACATATGTCGAGGACTCAGAGAAGTCCTATAGGTACAATCCCCAGTGCTACCCATCACGCAATACAGCCCCGGTCACAGCTCTGTCCCACTCCCTAAATACACTTCAAAGCAAAGGCTCAAGAAATGTAGCACAAAGAAACAGACAACAGGAGAAAGCTATAACCCAAGAGTGGGGGTATTCGAGGAAATCAGAACTGGACTCCCTCAAACCCCTTCCCCTCCCCTTTCTAAGGCAACAGCAGCTCCCAGGGAGGAGACTGGGACTCCTCCACACTGTGGCAAAACCAGTTTAAAAAACCAAAAAGGACTCAGAATTCTTACACTTAAGGACAAATTATGCCTTTCTTCTACCCCTAATATATAAGGCAAACCAATAAGTTAAGGGGGCCCGTAATAGCCTAAGCCTAGGACAGTTCTAAACAGCCAAGAGATTCTAAGTTTGAAGCCTCAATCTGACCATCAGTGGGCTGGGCCCTATTCCAAGGCTCCCGCCTTCCCCCCAACCTACATCTCCACCATCCCACCCAGACGCTAGTCCATGATGCATTCATTGCCCATCGTTCATCTAGCGGAGGAGGAAAAAGCATGATGACATGGCCAATATGGTGCCTTTCAGACCCATGGACAAATGGAACAAGAGTGATAGGATGGAGGGAGAAGAAGATATGGGCTCATTTAAAAACAGGGGGAAAATCAGATCTGTGTATTCCCCCAGACACACAAATAGAAAGAAAGTGTAATGCTTCCAAGAGAGAAGGGATGTCTTCTAATTCCATACGTGCTTCTTGCAGTGCTCAACAGCCTAGTGGGGAGAGAAAAAAAATTAGGTCCTTCCAAAGCCAATCAGCCCAAACTAATTCTCTTTCAAACTGAGACCTCTGGTTCAACACCTGGTTCAAACCAGGCACTCATCTTTAGAGCTTGGTGAGGTTAGTAATGCCAGTAGTAGGTGCTTAATAAGTGCATGTTAACTGATTGGCTGCTAAGGCAGAATGGGTCTTTTTAGTTGAACCCCAAGACTGGAACCCCAGAGTTTGAGACTGATGAAGTGAAAAGAAGTCAAAGCACTCTATGCAGGGAATGGGGCAAGTACCCCATTTTAATAAAAACTTGCTGACTTGATTGTCAATGGAAACGAGCTTCCAGCCTCTATTTCCCTCTTTGAGAGAGGTAGGGCCCAGGTACCCTACATGGTCTCCTCGGTGTGGGAACATGAAGCCCCAGGGAAAGCACAGTCACACCAGTCAGGGACAGAAACCAAACTTCATCTACTTAAAGTGGGAGTTTCAAGAGGTCAAACAATCCACTAAGTGATGAAACCAGCTGCCACTTGTCTAATTCAGGATTCATGGACCCCTTTGTCCATCTGGTGAAGAAGCCATCTATGAACCTTTTCTCAAAATAATATTCTTAATGTATGAAATACAAAGCATGATAAAGGAAACCAATTACATTGAAATATAACCATCAAAATATACTTATTCAAAAAGTTGAAAGTTCTAGGTTAGGAAGCCCTGGCCTAACACTTTATTACTTACAGAGCTTTAGAGCTTTATACACCCTCCTTCCCGTGATGTTTATAACAGATACCCAGGGGGGTCCTTGGTAAAAGTATGGATATCATCCCTATCCCAGATTTGCTCAAAATGCACAGAAAGTAAGTAGAACAGTCACAGTGTGAGCCCTAGTCATCTGACTCCAATTTTAGGGATAATTCTACTATGTTACTGCGAGCTGATTGTCACTAAACTCTCCAAAAAGCACAAAACTGAGCAGAGAGGAGAATCCATCCATTTTTCTGACCCCCTGTGGGCCAAAGACCAAGGCTGATGCCCTAGAAGCCTCCTCTTTCCCCAGAAAACTGAGGAAGGAATCAAAAGGACCATGAGGGAGCACTGGACAAAAGGAAGGGTTCTAACCTCCTCGCACTGGAGAAGGGAAGGCGTCTTGTCTCTCCTGTCCTTACATAGTTCTGCAAGTTAGAGTCAGCAAACAGGAGCAACAGTTGCGTGTCACATGGGACTGGGGATTTCTAGGGCTTGTCCATGTTTCCTGATGACCTTCCCAGACCCCCCTTGGGCCAGGGTTTTGACCAATGGAAGCATCTGCCTCTGCATGTGTGGATGCAGGTATGAATTGAGAGCCTGGGTCAGCATTTCCACTGGCTCAGTCCCAGACTCTCAAAGTCATTTCCCCAGAGCCAAGGAGAACGCTCACATTCTCCTTCTGCCCTGAGTTGTCAAACAAGATAAATCTTTCCCTCTGAACTCTGCAGACAACCACGGCGGTTCTCTGCTAATCCTCACTAAGTCCCTTGGTGTGGAAGGAAGGAAGCCCTAAGTCTAGATGGACAGCCTTGGACTTAAGGTTCAACCAAGGCTCCCCAGGCAGACGCCTATCTCAGAAAATATGACTCTGGTTAGGCTCCAGGGTCACCGGCCCACCTGCTACATGAGATTTGATAATTAAGGCTAGGGCTGGCCATGTTGGAAGCTAAAACACAACCCAACAGAACCACGCTGCAGGAAAAATCCCGCTACGTGCTTCTAAGACAAGAAGTCCACGCCCCATCAAAGCTCTGCTGTCCACCTGACCACTCTGGCCCCCAAAGTAAGAAGCCTGTCACCCATGAAGAGCGCTTTCTTGGAGTCAGGAGACTTCATTTTGGTTCCCTCCCTGTATGAACCGGCTTTCATGGAGTAGGTGAGATACCGCTCAGCCCACATCCCTGCCCGTTTCGTGAACCACTTTTCTCAGAACCCCCAGTGAAGAAAGTTGGGGAAAAACAAGAGTGGAGGACCTAAGGTATTCTTTCCAGTCAGTCTAAATGAACAGCGCCTTCAACCCCTCCAGAAAACCTCACAGCAAAAATAGAGACCGTTATCCAAAGCTGATTGGGGTCCCTGAGGACAGCGGCGGCTACTTACGTTGCACTGAGCTGCCGTCTCCGTGTTCTCACACCAGTAGCTGGGGCCCCGGCACATTGCTCAGTTCCCAACAGGGGCTTAGGAGGAGTTGGGGGGCAAGCTCCAATTCTCTACATGGAGACAAAAGGGTGTGAAAAAGCAGAATGAGCTGGGCCCAGGGACTCCTCTCCCTCCGCATCTTTTTCCTGTTTGAGAGGAAGTGACTGAGTTCTAGGGACAGTGAGGTGATACAAATTCAGAATTGCCAGGTTCTCTGGGCTTCCATGGGGTGGAAGGGGATACTGCCAAACCGCAGACATATCCAACTGGACTAGGAAGAGGAAAGGGCTTTCTCCCACAGACCGTGGGGATGATCCAGCCTCCTAGAAGGGAGCTCTCAGGATCTGCCCATGGACCCCAAAAACAGGCCCCTTCCCACAAGGCCATGCTCACCGGACACAGAGACTTAGGATCCATCTCGTCATGCAGGGCCTCTATCAGTATGGGCTCGTACTTCTCCACAAACTCATCACACTGTGCAGCAGAACAAGACAGCACTCATTCAGCCCAAGGGGTGGGGACACACGGGCAGTCTCAAGGGCTCAAACCCCAGCGCAGCCCACCTTCCCAACATGCCCTAAACTAATCTCTGGCCACCTCTGAGCTGTCCCATCCATTTGAGACCTCCCCAAGCCCTTTTCCCCCCTTCCAGGAGAATCACAGGATCTCCCTGCTCAAATCGGAGACCTGGCTACCTCCTCCTTAGGATATCAGCTACCCTGCCTTTAGAAATGAGTCCTCAAAGCCACTGATCTAAAGTGGAAAAGTAAAACCATCCATCTAATGAGGATGGAAAGGAGATCATCTGTGTCAGCACTCTGGGGCCCCACAGCTGGTCCAAACCTTTCTAACTCGGGAAGTCTTAACTCCCTGACATTACCTCCTGCTTGTAAACTCCTGGCAGCCTGCTGCAGGCCTTCTCAAAGGCAGAGAGAATCATGGCCTGCGTGCTGTTCTTGTCCAGGTTCTGGTCTAAGTAGCCGTCGACCATTTTGCACACTTCACAGAAGACATCGCTCTTAAACGTGGCCACGTTAACTGTAGAACGAAGGGGACAGGAGAGGCCACGTGACGTGTCCAGTAGCTGCTCACGCCCGAGGTTATAAGCCCTGAGCGAAAGGTCCACAGGGACTGCTTCCTTCCTTACCTGCTTGTGCTGGTGCTTTCCCTTCACAAATGTTAAGAGCGCTACACACGGAGTCGAGGTCGGTCTCCTCCAGGAGAAGGTGCACAATACTCAGCCCGTGGCTGCTGACCAGGTCTCGGCAGCTCCCAACCACGTAGCTGGGGATCGCCGAGCACGCCTCCTTTGCTGCATTAATCACCTCCTCCGACAACCCGGGCGATTGACGCAGGTTCTGATGCTGGGGTTTGAAAAGGGTCGGGGGAGTTGGAGGGATGGGAGAGGGGAGAAGGGGAAAGAGAGCTCCAGTCCTGGCTCTATCGATCACTAAAGTCAAAGCAGTTTCAAGCATCTACCAAAGTCTTGCCCTGTTGTAGCAAATTTATTTTCCCCCTTTGTGGCTGTGGTTTTGGGGGCCAAGAAGATCTGTTCTAGGTGCGTGGGGCACAGGACTGTCTTCAAAGAACTAGAAATTGGCTTTTTTGTGAGAACAAACCCAGATTCCCGGTCTCATTCTCACACTGAAGCAACTTGGCTTGAAGGGAACGAGAAGGGAACGCTCTTAACACCTGGCCCCTTGTAGGGACTAAATAAATACTGGGAGATCATGGGCAGGGGATGGCCAGGAGCGAACCTACCATACTCGGGTTGTTACTCAGCAATTTGTCAATCTCTGTGCTGACATACTGACACAGTTCACAAGCAGGACCAATCTTCTTCTGAACCAAATTCTTCTGTGAAGAGAGCACAGGGGGACAAGGTCGGGGGATAGCAGACGCCTCCCCGAGAGCCCCGGTTCTCCCAGAGCTTCCTGCCACGAGGCTCCTCCTAGCACACGTTGCTCCAGAAGCAGGAGCCTGCCTTACACATGGGAGACAGAGGTACGGGGAGCTGGGGACTCAGGATCCCACTTTGGGTGAACGCTGAACTCAGGCTCTAGACTGGGGTGTCCTGATTCTGAACTCCTGGGGGAATTTCCTTGGGACGCAGAAGGAAGAAAGCCCTCATGTTGGGCCCAAAGGCCTGGGGCTGGAGTCAACACATGCCTCAGGATCTGTAAGGTGGTCACTCACTGCTTCTCTCCAACAGGCAACATGGAACCCATGATGGCGGCTTAAATTTAGACCTTTCCTTTTTCTTTTGAGGGCAGGTGATTGAGTGGCCTCCCTGGGGCTGGGAGATGAGAACAGGAAGGGAGGGTCTGGTACATTGATAAATTTGATCAAATTTGATAGATAAATTTTAGGGAAAGTCAACACATTTAAGAGAAATAAAGCAGATTTAATGGGCCAATCAGAACCTGATAATCCTTCTGTATGAAGGCAGTGGAAAGAACATTGATTCATGGAATCAGAGGCCCAGAGTTCTGCTTACTTCTTTAGTAAGTCATTTAACTTCCCAGGGTCTCAGTTTATTCCTCTATAAGGACCAGATGGCCTCGGGTCCCTTCCAGCTCCACATCTAAGATCCTGTGACTTCCTGGAGGTGTAATTCAGGGAAATTCACCACCTCATCCAGCTTCACTGGATGCTAAAGCCTTAAGAAAAATGAGCCAGAAGCTACAGAAGGGGCCTTGAGACCACGAAACCCAGCTTTGGGAAAGCGAGGGCCCAGCCAAGGAGGCCGATCCTGTTCTCTGAGTGAACCGCCTCATATACATTCACCTTCTGTCCCTTAAGACCAGTCCCCGAGGAGTTAGAGAAAATTAAACTGGAAGGTAAGCTTTTCACAGAAGAAAATCCAGGAAGGCTTCATACTCCCAGAGCAATTTTGTTTAGCTGGTTGAGTTGGGCAATTGAGTGTCCCAAGTTCAAATGTGAGTCTCAAATGAGGAAGGGAAGACCTGCTGCCATCTCTGAGCTTTCCCTCTGCTCCAGAAAGGCCCCACAGGCTAAGTGGAACAGGACCCCAGGTTACCTCCACCACCTCTGGCTCAGGGATCTCGTTGCCGGCAGTCACTGGCATTTCCTTCCCTGTGTCACAGACCCCAGTATATCCACATAAATCCTTGAGTTCCTGTAGAGAAGCAGTGGGGAGTCAGCGTGGGGGAAGGTCAGCATGCACCCCGATGAATGTACATCCCACTGCCTCCCACAGACCTCCCACAAATGGTAGCAAAAAGGTGAAATAAAGATCTGCTCTAGCAACACACTGGCCAAGGAAAGGCTTCACTGTCTGCCAATACTAAAGGAAAACTTCCTTCAGAACCTTAGGTCTCTCCCTGGACTTTCTCTTGTCCAGGTTTCACGGAGGGTCTTATAATATCACCTTTAACCCATCCTATGGGCTTAATTCAACTAGAACCAAAGGGACTTTTTGTCTTCAGGGTGGTAGAGGTAAAAATCACTTATTCCTTCACTGATCTTAACCATCGATGTGCATTAATTAAGCACTTACTGTGTACTAAATGCAGGAGATACCAAAAAAAGAACATTTGCATAAGTGAAAAGTGACCTTAGAGGACAAGGTATTAACAGCTGTGGGGCTGACAAAGACTCCGACAGAAGAAGGGGGTCACTTGAGTTAAATCCTGAAGGATTTAGTGCTCTTCTCTAGCCTGGAAATGCAACCAGATCCCCAACGTGTTGGTGACCAACCCCAAGCTCCTCTCTGCCTTAGAAATGAAACCCAGCGGTGTTTATGGGCCCGTTTCTGCTGATCTAAGTGGTCTTGGGCTGGCATCTTTTTGTTGATTTTGCCACTCCCGAATTCTTTTTGAGGCATATTTTAAAGTTATTTGGGGGGAATTTGGGAGAGGTCAGGTGAGTCCCTGCCTTTACTCGGCCTTCTTGGTTTGCTTTTGCAACAACATCAAGAGTCTACTTACCTCTGAATCACTTTCCATAAAGTTGCCAATTACACTCATCACATTTATACAAGCTTCACAGGCGAGAGATTTCTGAAAAGAGATGTACCAATGACTTTTAAAATGTTTAATAAAACATTGAAGAAAGTTTAATCACTGGCATTTTTACCTTTGTATTAAACTTTGGGGAGCCTCAGTCCCAAACAGATATAAACTTCACATATTTGTTGGCATGACATCTACCCATTTTGACAATTAATTACCTGCAGCCTAAAAAGTTCACTGTCTTTCCACACAGTCTCACAAAGCTACCCCTCATGGCCTTGGCCACAAATACTATTGTTTGATATGACTACTGTATTAGATAGAATTTTCCCACCATTCTTCCCCTCAGCAACCTGGCCTTTGGAGTTGTTCCTGCCTTTGGGACTAGAAGGAGAACTGGGTTTGATTCATAAGTTCATCCCTTCCTTCTGTGGACTTGAAGAAAGAACCATAAACAATGGGATTTAGGATGGGGAGTGTGAGTATGTGTGTGGGGATGAAAGACATGGAGGTCCTGCCTCCCATGGCAGACTATACAGGAGGTCACTAGTGGGCAATGTGGATGATGGGACAAATGATGTATAAGGCAAGTTGGAACAGATTCTGTGCTGCTGAAACTTATTTGGACTGCACAATGAGACCTGATTTCTCTCCTTGCTTTTTTCTCTTGCTTCCAAGAGGGTGAATCCATTTTGTCATTTAACCACTGTTCATTCATGTCCAATTCTTCAAGATCCCATTTGGTATTTTCTTGGGAAAGATACTGGAATAGTTTTCCACTTCCATTTCCATTTCCATCCATACAGATGAGAAAACTGAGATAAATACAATTAAGTGACTGCCCTAATGACATCCAACAGTCACCACCTCTGCTGTCCTTAAGATACTTGCCTCATGATGGATTTATATACCAGTAGGAGAGTTCAGATATGTACGTCAATAACTCTAACAAAACAGATGTGGATGGAGAGTTCATGGAGGTCCGACACCTCTGCTGTGATGGCTTGTGGAGCTCTTTTTGGGGCTGCTCATTCACTTTTAGTATCTACCTTATTAATCCAACTCTCAATTGTAGACTGCATCGGTCTCGGCAGTAAAGGGTTCCCTGTAATCTCTTTCCCACCAGCTAGTCAGCCTCCTTACAGTAAAACGTCTCAGCAGACAGGTTAAACCATGTTGAGTGTAACCAAAAAAGCCTCAAACCAATCAGTGAGTTAGAGAGGTGTCTCCTCCAAGCAAGTGAAGACTCCCTTGTGGGATGGCTAGGTGAGCATGATCTGTTCCAGTGGCTACAGCTTGGTCAGATATCAAAGACACCAAAGTCATCCACTGCCTTCTGGGCCACGGTCAGTCATCTTGACATTTGTTCTATTCCATCTCAGAAAAAGAAAGTGAAGTTGATGAACTTATGCAACTCTGCCTTACTTAACTTGTTTTCAATTAACAAGCAAGTCATCCTCCATGATATCATTGGTTCTCTTCAAAAGACAAGGATGAACAACTCACTTCTATGGGTCTTCTAATCTACATCTCCTCAAAAATGCTTCATCCCTCTTGAAGCACCCGTGCAAATAATTATATAAAAATAAGCTTTGTTGTTATTCAGTCATGTGTGACTCTTCATGACCCCATTTGGGATTTTCTTGGCAAAGATGCTGGAGTGGTTGGCCATTTCCTTCTCCAGCTCATTTTACAGTTGAGAAAACTGAGACCAATAGGGTTAAGTGAAAACCCAGCTACTAAATGTCTGAGACCAGATTTGAACTCAAGCTTTCTTGGCTCTAAAGCCAAGCCAAACCTCTATTCACTCCATTACCTACCTGCCCCCACAAACAAACTAGAGACGGGAGAAATAGAACATAATCAACAGAAGGAAGGCCTCGCTATCATCCTCACTGTGGCCGTGGAACTTCTATGAGGTGAGAGAAGAGATCCCAAATTTTTTTAAAACACTCCAAATTTTTAGTTTTAGAGTCTAAGGGAGTTCGAATATGGACTAGTTTTCATGAGACTGTACTGAACAAGATAGATATTGTCTCTGTGAACACTGCTACATTTACAATTGACCTAACAACAGACCTCCAAATTATTCCAAATTTTTCTAACATTAGGAATTTGATTCCCCTAGCACCAGGGGGAGACAGAAGCATTACTGCATGTCCGTCTCCCCAGAGTTTTTATTTTTGCCACATCTGAGGACTTCAATGATAAATTCCTCATTTTGCTGGTGGCTTTCATCAGCCTCTTATTAGGACATATCCTGGAGCCAAGAGCTTTCCAGCTGACTCTGAGGCCAGCAGAACTTTGGGATTCTGTGTGTCCAGGAGTCCAGACTATGTGATGAGAAGGTTGGACCATTTTCTAGGGAAATGGACTCTCTCTCTGTATAAGTTGAATATATAATGATGCTCATTCCTCTCCAACCCACTGAATTTTTATTTGGGAATCATAATTTGCTTGACATATTTGATGGAATTAGAGATTTTCAGAAACAATGACAACAATAACAGCTAACTATAATTTAATGCTTGCTATAAGGGAGGTAGGTGGTATCCTAGATAGAACACTAGGCCTGGAATCAGAAGGACTCATCTTCCTGGATTCAAATCTGGTCACAGATATGTACTAGCTGTGTGATGCTAGGCAAGTCACTTAACTCTGTTTGCTTCAGTTTCCTCTTCTATAAAATGACCTGGAGAAGGAAATGGAAAACTACTCCAATATCCCTGCCAAGAAAACCCCAAATGGGATCACAAAGACTCAGACATGACTCAACAAACAACTGGATGTCTTGTACATACACAATTTTTACATATTGTCTCTCCAAACACAAAGGCAAAACCTACCAGTTTCTGCTCTTAAAGAGTTTGCTACCAAATGGTTTAATCTAATAGTATCCATGGATAACAATTCTTAATATAATGGAATCTAATTCCATTAGGATTCCATAAAATTCCATTTCTCTATTAGATGAAAATATATTTCACAGGGGATCACTCAGAGTTTCATGGTATTGATCCATAATGATCATAATCTATCCATCACTTTTTGGTTGTTGTCCTTCATTCTTGAAGATGACCAGAATGACATCACTATATTAGAGTCAAGTCATAGTGAATCCAACTGGGGCTGATCAGAGCTCAGGATGCTCTGCCATGCGTATTGCCAATTACAACTAAAATTTAAAAACAAGCAAAAGTAAATAAAAAGCAGGAATAGGATTCAAAGTGAAAATCAAATGGGAAAAGTCTTTGAGACACAAACAAATATAAGAAAGAAACAAAAACACACTTCAAAAGGAACAAAACTTTACACAAAAGTTCTAGAATTCATCAAATTTTCCAATAATGGCAAAATCAGTGAACTAAAGTCAGTTCTAAACTAGAACTATTAAGCAAAAAATGAAAAAAAAATAATGATTTTTAAAATCAAAGAATGTCTGCACTGGAACTCTTTGGCCATATGACTGCATGGGAAATGGGAAGAGCATCTTCCTACAGGGGACCAGCTCCACCACTGCTGTTGTTACTGTAACAACTAGGAGACTGATTGTGGAAGCCATACACAGCCAACTGTAGCTGTTTTTGTATTCCTGGATGGCAAGGATACTGTTTCTCCTCGCCCAGGAAAAGTATTTGTTCCAAAGCTTATCTATTTCTTTAAAGAATATCATTTACATTTCTGTTCACTAGATTCCACATGTTGGTATAAAGCTTTAGTTAACTTGAGACGTTTTTGATTTGTGGGCATTTCATTATCTCAAGGTCAGTCAGGATGGAGAAACAGAAAGAGATACAGAGAGACATCTAGAGACAGAAACAGAGACAGAAAGACAGAGACAAAACGAGAGATAGAGACACAGAGAGTCTCACAGAGAGAGGCAGAGAAAGAGAGATTGAGAGAAAGCATGAGGGAAGCTCTTTTTCTAAGTCACTGGAGTGTTTTCCAGTCTGGGGCTTGAAACAAACCAAAGAGATTTTTTTTTTTTAACAAATAAATAGTACCAACTCTCCTCAAAGCTTATTTTTATATAATTATTTGCACGGGTGCTTCATTCTCAGCTTGTTGAAGCTACTGGGATAGGGAGGCGGTTGAAAACTGGTACACCCAATAGCAGAGTGACCTGGCCTCCCAGTCTCCTTTCTGCCATCTCCTACTTCTGCATTGGGTGCTATATAACTCCATAGGGCTGGACCTGAAGTGTGAAGGCTTCTTCCTGAGTTCAAATCTGACTGCAGACATTTACTGGCTGTGTGACCCTGAACAAGTCACTTAGCCCTCTTTGTCTCAGTTTTCTCATCTGTAAAATGAGCTAGAGAAAGAAATGGCAAACCACTCCAGTATCTGCCAAAAAAGATCCAAATATAGTTACAAAGAATCAGACACAAATTGTAATGCCCGAGAAACTGAGGCAAGACAGAAACTGGTTTTTAATCTTTTAATTGTGGAGAGTTTAGGCTAGCTGACCGGGATGGGACTCATGTCCAAAAATCACTCTGGCCCAGAGCAACTGAGTCAGGGAACTTAAGGGTCCTTAGCTAATTAGCATTTACAACCAGGATACAGAAGCTGAGAAGGCCATTAGTCTAACATTTTACAGCTATTGTCTTTACTTCAGAGAGAGAACCAGAAGAGAGGAGTTAACCTAGTATTTACAGCCATGGAACATGGCTCAGTTCCTGTCAGATGGGAGAGGGGGGTCATTCTTGGATAGACAGGGATTTTTAACGAGAACATAGGCAGGAAGAAAGATAACATAATTCTACTCCAGGGTAGTATTGGATACTGTTTTTCTTTTCTATCCTTCATTATGTCACAATGGTATGTAAAGGGGAGTAGGAGCCTCAAGGTTTTTCCTGACTCAGTTCTCCCAGTCCTAATGGCAAAGAAGAGGAGGTTGTGATTTTATTTTCTATTCGGGGTTAAAACATATTCCCCATGGATTATTATTCAGGGTTCAGCACAACAAAATGAATATTTATGCAACAGGGCTGTGTGTTCTGCTCTCCCTTTAATAATCAGCTCATCTCAGGCCTTCCAACAATCAAAAGAAAAAAATGTATGGAAATTTCTGTCCTAATCAACAGGCAACCATTCCAGCCTGTTTCTCAACTTCACACCTGAAAAGTGAATAATGTGATTAATTAGATTACTCCAAAAAGATTTAGGAATATTCAGGAATAATGAGGATTGAGTAAATATACTCACCACTGTTGCCTTGCTCCAAAGATTCGATTGGGGATGTTCACTGGTCTCACACTCAGATTCCATCTTGAAATTCTCACACTGGACCTCAGAATCCTTTGCTAGCACAGGGGTAGGATAAGCTGAAAATTAAACATAAACTCATCAAAAAATTACACCCCTTCCAGTACATAAGACCTTGTTCTATCATAAACATTAAAAACTATTTGCATTATTTCCTTGATTTAAGAAGCTCAGGATCAATGCTTACTTGCCTATTGTATCATCAGAGTATATAATAAGTCTTATGTGTGAAATAAGGAGTTGTGCTTTCTTACAACTACAGGGTGAGGAAAAACTACCTGCTCTAATGTATCTGCTCTCCAAATTCTATACAGCATCCAGATCATCCATAGGCACACTGTGCTAACCCGTGGTTCTTAAAGTCTCTTATCCTATTCCATGAAATTCCATGAAAAACTGACTTTATGAATTATTCTCTTATCAGCTCAGAAGAATGTAATATCTTAAGAAGTGGGTAATAAGAAGAAATAGAATAAAATAAGAAGACATATTTTAGTGAAAAACAAATACATCATTTTTCTCTCCAGAGGTGGACAACATTTTCTATCATAAGCCCTTTGGAATTATCTTGGATCATTGTCTTGCTGAAAAGAGCTACATCACTCATTTGATCATCATGCAGTATTGCTGTTACTGGTCCTGCTTCTTCTCATTTCACTTTGCATCAGTTCATATAAGTCTTTCACATGGGAGAATTCTTACCCAAAAATATTTAGAGATATAAATTTTCCCTACAATGACTTTGGTTAAATACACTATACATATTCTGAATGTTTTTTTAAATGCCTTAACCTCAAAAAAATTTTTTTTTTAATGCCTTAACTTTGGGGCAGCTAGGTGGCACAGTGGATAGGGCACCAGCCCTGAAGTCATGAAGACCTGAGTTCAAATCTAGCCTCAGACACTTAACACTTAATAGCTCTGTGACCCTGGGCAAGTCACTTAACCCGAATTGCCTCAGGGGAAAAGAAAAAAAAAAAAAAAAAGAATGCCTTAACTTCTAATCAAGAGTAGAATTTATTAGGAAAAAAAGTAGAGCTAGTAATCATTGACTCAGACAAAGTCAAACTTAAAGATTTAATCAAGAGAGAAATCTACATTTTGTCAGCTCTGTTAACATTATTTCAAATGCATGTCCATGTATATATACATACATATATGTATAAATGCACATATATGTATATGTATGGTTGTATATATGTATATGCTTGCATATAGGTAAATGTGTGTGTATGAATATATGTGTGTGTTAGTTGGATATTTACATATATGTTTATATGTGTGTGTGCTTAGTAAGTTATAATAGCCTGCTTGGGGAGGAGGGAATGAAAGGAAGAAAAAGAATAAAGTAAAAAGGGCACAGCAAAGAACAAAAAGAATAACCTACAAAGAAGCAAAAATGAACAGATAAAAATAATATTTTCTATTATTATATATGCTTTCTTGAAATGGAAATTTAGTATTACATATTTTGAATCACTGGGTGCATGACAATGTTTTGTTGTTATTGTTTTATTTTCTTTTATCTGTCTTTTTTTATTTTGTTTTTTTCTTATTTTGTATTTAGCTTTAAATAAATAATTGTTTAAAAGCCTTAACTCAAAGATTTGAGGAAGCTACCAAGTAGACTGTTACTTGGATGAATGATTGAATGAATGAATGAAAAATCATTTGTTTCATACTTATAATGTGCAGAGTGGTATGCTGAGACTTGGGGATACAAATAGAAAACTGAAACAGTCTCTGTTTTCAAAGAGTTCACATTTGAATAGAAAGAGATAACCCATATAGGAGGAGTTAGCTTTAGGGGAGATGAGAAGATCTAGTGGTCCAGATTATATATAATGCAGTTTGGTTAGCGTGTATATGGAGAGACAAAGCCGGTACACAAATATATCTTCTTTGGTCCTTGCCTGAAATAGTTTTTACCTTACTATTTTTAACATGCCCATTCTGGGTTCTTTGGTAGCTGCGACTTCTGTCTGGGGAGCTGTAGTTCATCCCCACTAGGGGTGCATCCATGGGTGATATCAGACAGAGTTGGGATTTATAGGCAGGGCCAGCAGCCTCTGTGAGGAACAGCCACTCATGATCGCTCTTGAGCAACTGTACCCCCCAAGACTGGAGTGTGGAGGGAAGTTGTTGTGGTAATGGTCTCGCCCATCTCACTCATGTTCCCTTCAGGGTCTCCTCGGGGGTAGCTCACAACCTCAGCTTGCCAGGGCTTTTCCTTTATCCCCTTTTCTTTTCTTTTCCCTGTGTCAAGCTGTCTACCTTGGCAAGGAAGAAGATGGCTAGGGCCTGGGTGTCAGGGAGCTAGGGCTGCTTCAGAGGCAAGATAAGGATGACTCAGGCAGGTGCTCAGGATTTATCAGTTCCTTCCATGGAGCCCAGATATCTGAAAGAATCCAGGTTTGTATTCTGACAGAGGGCAGCTGGGTACACTTGCCCGATGCCCTGGGGGCAGTGGTGAGAAGGACTTGCCTTGATCACAGTTTTACAAGATTCAGCAGCCTACATCCTGGGACACCCTGCCTAGTAACCTACGGATTTTACTCAACCTCGCATGAAGCAATCTAGAGTCAAAATTTGGAAAGCAATCACTCAATCCAGTGCCTCCTCCACAGTGTCAGGCTCTGTGCTAAGAACTGGGTATACAAAGGCAAAAGTCAAACAGTTCCTCCTCTCAAGGAACTTATGTAATCTTTGTGTTGGTGGGTGTTGAAGTAGTGGTCACCTGGTTGGCTAATATTTATCCTCAGAGACACACCCTGCAGTCCACACCCTAGTTAGAACAATCAGCTCCTTTTTTAGTCTAAGGACAACATGAGGGTCCCCTTCTATGCAACCCCCTTCTCTACTGCTTTAAGGAGTTTGCTGTAAATATAAAATAAGGCCTAGCATCTTAAAAACCCAGAGCCTCCTGTCCAGAAAGGTCCTAACTTTGAAACTAGATCTCCATCTTAAGTTAAACTGATGTTCAAGAAGATTTTGCAAGGGTCAATATTGAAAAATTACCCACGCATATGTTTTGTAAATAAAAAGCTTTCATTAAAAATAATAATAATAAAGTGATGTTCATCTCTAGCTAGAAATGACTTCATCTGCCTGGAGTGCACCTGTACAACAAAAATGGAAAGAACAAATAACAAAATAATTCAAGATGAATGTTGGGAAATTATAATAATCAAGCTAAAGAAGAATGTGAAGAAAAAAAAAATAAAACAGATTCTGGCCAATCTAGCTGGAAATATTGCTAGACAAAATCAGAATATTTTACAATGTCTATTAATGGTCAGGATTGGGAGAGAAAGTAGAGAAATGAGCAACCTTTTTCTTAGAACTTCCCCTCAGTCTTTAAAAAGATGGTTTCACTTTATGCTCTAAAACTGCTTGTCTTGATTTATGGTCCTTCTTGATCTCTTCCTTCTCTGCTATAGATATTTCGGTCCTTTTTTGCTCAGCTTGTTAAGTTGTGAATAGGGCCGGGAAGCTTGACCCCATTACCGCTAGTGCTCAGCTTTTGAGATTTCCCATCTTCTCAATCCGTCTCTCAAAGACTGTGTATATCATTGGAAGAACTCCAGAGGGTAACTCAAGTGTGCTTCCTGGCTCAAACATAGAGCTAGACCCATGTTGTTTACCAGGCAGAGAGTATTATAGCCCATCCTTCTGAACTACAAATACCAAGATGCCAATTAGTTCTCAGATCCCTCTTCCATTCTAATGATCTCTGGGCAGAAGGAGCCTAGAAAATACTATGGGAAACACACAGCACCAAGCCCTCAGAAGTTTCCTAAAAATTAAGTTATATGATCTAAAGGGTCTGAAGTCCTTCATCAAAGACCTCATTACTTTCAGAAAGAATCTCACTTTTCTCCCACTCTATAATCATTAGAGTCTGTCTTGCTTATGGTGACCAAACTAAGAATGGGAATATCTTTGTTTAATTCAATAAAAAGATCTATCTTTTCATTATTTCTGTCCAGATGGAAAAGGACATTTTTAGAGGGCATTTCGAGAAGCTATTTTCCCCCAAGATGGGTCACTATTAACATGAATATTGCTCTGCCCGATAAGTCAAAGCCAGCTAAACTATATATCTTAGTTTTGGAGAAAGCTAGAGAGTATCATGGGAAAGGTTCCACCTGCAGTCAGGAAGTCCTGAGTCCAAATTCTGCCCATCTGCATCTCCGCCCAAGCAGAAATGCTTCTTTCTAATAAATTATCTCTGATAGATTTTAGTTGAAATTTTAGTTATCTTTTGATTTCTTCCACAGCAGACAAAACAATAGATAATCAGATAACACAAAAATTGGTGTGCCTTTGGAATGTTCAAGCACACTTATTGGTTAGCTTTCCACCTCATGCCCAGTTCTTCATTCTTTCCTTGTGTAATCTTAAATTCATATCTACTTTCATAATATAACCCACGTAACCTCCTCTGCACATAATCAACCACACAGTTAATAGACAGCCCCTAGGAATGATCCTAAAATATAAGCAATCAGCATTAACTCCAAAAAAAAAAAAAAAAAAACAACAGAGGATTGTACCCGCAGGATTTGACCATGGAAACCAAGAAAATCCTCAGTGCTCTTTGGGAGCTCCATCTGACTCATCCATCTCCCCTGTGGAGAGAATAGTAAGGACCATGAACAAGAGAAGGAGAAAAAAGCATGAGGTAATCGATTTAAAGCTTGAAAAGATCTTAAGGACCATCTAGCTAAAACTTCTCATTTTACAGATAAGGAAACTGAGGCAGAAAGCAATTAAGAGATTTGCACAATTCCAGACACATAGTAAATGCCAGAAGCAGGATTTGAACTTGGTGACTCCAAATGCATTGTTCTTTCCACTTCTGCTTATACTTTAGTTTCCCCTTTCCTTACCCATCCCACCCTTCACATCCTCCAGGGGACCACTTCCCCTTTTCAGAGAAAGGAGAAAATACTGAAATGCAAGTATGGAACTAGAGGGAAGGAGAAAAGGAGATAAGAACAGACTATAAGGGAATCAGACGAAGGGATAATAGGACCAAAAAATGGAATCATTTGAGATTTAAGCTTATTGAGAAACAACACTGAGAGGAAAAGGGTGGGGAATTTCTGGAATGTCATCTTGGCCAGGGTAGAGTTTTGTATATAGCTGTACCTAAAAGCCAAGAAAATTACGGGTTTGACCCTAAGTGGCAGAAAATACCTCCTTTGTTCATTTGTTTCACATTTTTTAAATTTCAGGTTTGGGGTCAAAGGATGAGAGATAAGATAAAGGAAGTAGAATGCACATAAACAGAGGCTTGCACATGCACAGTATATCATGAATCATCAAATCACAGATCTTGAGTTGGAAAGGTCAGAAAATTAAATTTAGTTCTACCTATTTGGTTAGAGCCGCTGGGAAAATCATTTCAGACATGTCTGAATCTTTGTAATTTACCCCATTTGAGGTTTTCTTGACAAAGAAGCTGGAATGATTTGCCATTTCCTTCCCCAGCTCTTTTTTTACAGATAAGGAAATTGAGGCTAAAAAGGGATTAAATAGGGGCAGCTAGGTGGTACAGTGGATAGAGCTGAAGTCTGGAGGACCTGAGTTTAAATCTGACCTCAGACATTTAATACTTCCTAGCTGTGTGACCCTGGGCAAGATACTTAACCCCAGTTGTCTCAGCAAAGGAAAAAAAAAGGATTAAATGACTTGCACAGTCACACAATGTCTTAGGCCAAATATTTACTCAAGAAGGTAAGTCTTCCTGGCTCTTAATTCTATCCATTATGCACCCAGCTGCCTAAAGCAGTAGGCAGAAATAAGATTTAGACCAACATATTACACCATATTATACAGTAATATAATCAATTCAAAATGGATACATAATCTGACTATTAAAGACCATACCATTAAAAAATATATATATAGAAGAGAAACAGACCGCAGCTATTGGCAAGGAGTGAATTCTTAATTAAACATGGGAAGAGTCAGTTACAAACAATGAAAGATAAAATAGATTGTTTTTGTTACTTGCAGTTGACAAACTCTTGCACAAAGAAAATGAATGCATTGTGGGAGAATAGGGAAGTATTCTAGAGGAAAAAATCATAGTATCAAATATCTCTGATAAGGTTCTCATATACAAGATATATAAATAAATAATAGATATTTATAGAACCAGGAACCAGTAAATACATGATCAAAGATATGAACAAACATCAAAAGAATAATAGAAAATTAATATTAATCATGTGAAGGAATACTCCAAATTATTACTAAAAAAAAAGAAAATATAAATCAAAAGACCTTGAGGTTTTACTTCCTATCAAAGCAAATAGGCAAAAAAGATAAACTATAGGAATATTCATCATTAGAGGGGTTGCTCATGAGGGTATTGTGAGTAGGGCTGTGAATTGATACAGTTCTGGAAATCAATTTGCAACTAGGCAAATGCAGTGGCTAAAATTTTCATACCTTTTGACCCAGAAGTTTTACTAATAGGGCACATATTCCAAGAAAGTCATTAACATTAAGAAAAGTTCCACCAATATCTTGATGGCTTCACTCTATTTCCAAAGAACTAGAAACAAAGTGGCTGCCTATTAGTTTGGGAAATGGCCAACCAAATTATGGTGCATGAATGTAACGGAATATTATTGTGTTATAAGAAATAATGAACACGAGGAATACAGAGAAGTAGAGAAAAACATATATTTATTAATTCAAAGTAAAATAAACAGAGTTAGAAAAATAATATGTGTAGTGACAACAATAATGTAAATGGAAAGAACAATGACAACAAAATAATTCAAGATGAATATTGTGAAAGTATAATAATCAAGCTTGACCCTAAAGAAGACTATTAAAAAAAAAAAAAAAAAAAAAAAACAGACTCTGGATCCTTTGAGAAAGTAGGAAAGTGGTAGGAAACTTGACACATAATGTCAGATATTTTCAATGTGTTGATTGGTTCTGCTGAATTTTTTTTCATTCCTTCCTTTTTTTTTTTTTATTCTTAGTGGGGGCAGTAGATACAGAGTGAAATGTTTGTGATATAAAAGATATCAATAAAAAATAAGATAAGGAAAGATAATAAAACAATATAATTCCTGCCCTCAAGAAACTTCTAGTCTACTAGAAGAATGTAAGAACCATACAATATTAGATTTGAAAGGGATTTTAGGTATCAAATTTAGCTCCGTCATTTTACAGAGGATATGTTAAGTCCCAAGGTCCTCCTGCTAGTAAGAAGTCAAGCTTGTGGAGGTGAGGTGGGAAAATCAGGACACTAATACATTGTAGGTGGACTTGTGTGTAGGTGGAATTCTTTCTGGAGAAGAATTTGTTAACTATGCCCAAAAGACTATAAAACTGAGTGTTCCCTTTAATCTAGTGATACCACTGCCAGATCTGTATCCAAAAAAGATTTTTAAAAAGATCAATTGGTACAAAAATATTTATAACCGTTCTTTTTGTGGTGGTAAAGAACTGGAAGTTGAGGAGATGCTCATCAATTGGGAAATGGCCAAACAAGTTGTGGCATATATTTGCAATGGAATACTATTATGCTATAAAAAATGACAAGGGAATTGTTTCAAAAAAATGTGGGAAAACTTCTATGAACTGATGCAAAGTAAAGAAAGCGGAATCAGGAGAACATTGTACACAGTAACAGCAATATTATAACAAAAAACAACTTTGAAAAATTTAGCTACTCTGATCAATATAATGATCCATGACAATTCCAAAAATCCTATACCACCAGAGAGAGAATGGATGAAATCTGAGTGCTGATTGAAATTTTTTTACTTTGTTTTTTGCTTTTTTTTTTTTTAATGGCTAATGTAGAAATATGTTTCACATAACTTTACCTGTACAATGAATGGGTATCCTATTGCTTGCCTTCTAAATGAGTAGAGGAGCTGGAGAAAGGGAAGGAGAGAATTTGCAAGCAATTTTAAAAAGCATCAAAAAAAAAAAAAAAAAAAGAAAAGAAAAGAAGAGAAAAATATAGGATTCAAATTCAATCTATTGACTTTCCAAATGGGGCTCTTTCCACCAAAGAGCAGCTGCCTCCTTATTCTATAGATAAGAATCATAGGATCATAGGAACTGAGGTTAAGTGGGACTGCCGGTGCCCTCAGTGAATATTATATTCAGAACTTCAACCCAGACCTCCTGACTTTGGATCCAGCGATCTTTTCTCCATACCATGCTAATGCCTCTATGTGAAAAGCAGCTAACTGGAATCACAGTGCACTGAGTGCTGAGCCTGGAGTCAGGAAGACCAAATTCAAATCTGGCCAGACACTTACTAGCTATGTGATCCTGGGCAAGTCACTTAATCTGTTTTCCTCAGTTTCCTTATCTGTAAAATAAGCTGGAGAAATGGCAAACCACTAGAGTATCTTTGCCAAGAAAACCTCATAAGGGATCCGACTGAACAATAGCAATTTTTGTGAAAGGCAAAGTGCCAAAATGGATAGACTTGAAGTGAGGAACATCCAGATTCCAATATTGTCTATTCTGTGAGGCTGTGGGCCAAATCATTTCTCTCTGATGTCAATTTCTTTGTCTATAAAATAAAGATCCCTTTCAGTTCTAACCCTATAATATTTTATATAGAGCAATCAATAAACCAACAGGCATTTATTAAGCACTTACTGTGTGCTTAATAATGTGCCAGGAACCATGGTGGGTATGCAGGACAAATGGAAAGACAAAAATGATACAGTTTCTACCCTTAAAGAGTATATTATACTGGGACAGATAACACCTACATGTACATACGAGACTCATATAAAATAGAGGCAAAAAAAGCTAGGACAGGAAGATAGCAGCTTTTAAACTGAGTCATTTTGTTTTGTTTTATGCTAAATAACTTTAGCAATGCTCTTTTTACTTTATTTTATTTGGGAGGGGGAAAGGTTCTCAATAGTAATTTTTCAAATACATGCAAATATAGTTTTTAACATTCATGTTTATGCAAAATATAAAACTTCATGTTTTCTCTCCTTCCTTCACCTCCCCTCTCCTCAAGACAGCAAGCAATCTAAGATAAGTTAAATATGTGATATTCTTTTAAATATATTTCCATATTTGTCATTTTGTGCAAGAAAAATCCAAAAGAAAAAAAACATGAAAAAGAAAAAACAAACAAAAGGTGAAGATACTATGCTTCCATCCACATTCATAAACAAACTGTAAAGTTACCAGAAAGGATTAATGTGAAGGAGACTGAAAAGGTAGTAAGAGGATAGATTGCAAAGAACATTAAAAGCTATATGGAGAAGTTTATATTGTTTCCCATAGTAATAGGGAGTCACTGGGATGGGGACAGAAAGAGCAAGGAACAATCAAAGCTACACTTTAAGAAAAATCACTTTAATAGCTGCATTGAACAGAAATGTTAAACGTGATGTTAAACAATGAAACTCCACCAAGGCAGAATAAAATGTAACTGAGAAATATTTAAGAAAAATAAATTAAAATACAATAGGACATAGATAATGTTAACATGTGGTTTTCTAAGTCAGTTCTAGTTGCAGCACGATAGTATCAAATTTAAATAAAAAGAAGAGCCAATGACTGTACATAACGATTCTTGCATAGTGACCTAGAAATGTTCTATTGCACTTTTATTTTGTTAACTATTTCCCAATTGCATTTTAATCTGGTCCAGACTGCATTAGGCAATAGCTTGACACCTGTGATGTAATGGGTCAGTTGGAATAAAGAGAGAAAAGATAGGAGCCTATTACAAAAGTCCATGTGAGAGGTAGTTTTTGCTCAGTCATGTCTAACTCTTCATGACCCCATTTGGGTCACAAAAGATACTGGTTTGCTATTTCCTTCTCCAGCACTTTTTACAAATGAGGAAACTGGGGCAGGCATTAATTGATTTGCTCAGGGTCACACAGCTGGTTTGCCATTTCCTTCTCCAGCCCATTTTACAGATGAAGAAACTGAGGCACACAAGGTAAAGTGACTTGCCCAGGATCACACAGCTAGTCAGTGTCTGAGGTCAGATTGAACTCAGAAAGTTGAGTCTTCCTGATTCCAAGCCCAGTACTCTATGCACCACGGCACCACTTTGAGGTAGTGGGATCCAAACTCAGGTGGTAATTGGATGAGAAGGGATAAACATAGCAGGGAGGGAACAACATAGAACCAACATGTGATATGGCTAGAAAGTCCATTTGAGGATCTATCCTCTTGTTGGCAGCCACAGATCAGACCACAGACCACAGATCAACAGGATCTCAACACTCTCTCTGTACCTGAGACATTATTATGGGTCCTAAGTAGAAGGGAGAGGGATGAAGAGAGCCAGAATCCAGAGTTGTCTGGGAAATCTGTGTTCACACACACCAAAGTCAATCAGGTCAGTCCTTGGCCCTTACCCTTCAGCCATGAGCCAGCCAGTCCAGTCCCCACCCAGAACACCTACCTCTGGGATGGGCAGCGGCTCCTCCCACCTGCCTCCCTCCTCCCTCCATGTCCATGAGAAGCGTTGCCTTTTCTCCCCAAAGCAGAGCTGGGGAGCAGGAAGAAAGAGGCAGACAATCAAAGCTACACTTTAAGAAAAATCACTCCAATAGCTGCATTGAACAGAAATGTTAAACATGATATTAAACAATGAAACTCCACCAAGGCAGAATAAAAAGACATTATTGTCAGTGGTAGTCGAGGCAGAGAAAAGAAGGGAGAAAGAGGGACTTCCCATTGACGCTGAATGGACACCTCAGGATTTGACTCCGATGGGGAGAGATGGAGAAGCCCAGGCTGGCTTTTTGTCTTCCTGGATTTGCTCATTCCCAAACCCAAAGTTTAAAAATCACCTTTCAGCGTTAGTTCCTAAGTGAGGAGCTTAAGGCAGAAAAACCTGGGTTCAAATTCCACCTCAGATACATGCTAGCTACTAGGTGGGGAGCTGGTCGTATCACTTCATTAATTTGTTTTTGAATCTCAGTTTCTCATCTGTAAAAATAAAGGGCTTGGGTTGTATCATCCCTCCCCCTGTTTCAGGGAAGGAGCCACCTCAGGGACCAGGTGCAGCAATGCTATTCCCTTCAGAGGCTGCTCTCCTCCACTGGTTAGAGGCTTCCTACCCAGACTCCTGGAATCATTCCTGGCATCTGGGAGAAGCTCCCCTGGGACCATAGATTCCTGCAGAGGATCAGGCCCCCAGCCCTGCCTGGTCCGAGGAACTCGGCCACAGCTGAATGACTCTCCCAGGAATCAGTTAAGGTAGAGTGAGGAGAGCTGCCCGGCTGCCTTTTTAGGCTCTGAGGGAGGACTTGTCCCTAATGATAGTGATAATAGGGATATTGACGGTGGTGATGATTGTAACACTGGTGGTACCGGGGATTTCAATGATGGTGATGGTTTTATCACCGGTGATGTTGGTGACAGCAAGATGACAGTGATAATATAGGTAGTGATAGCAATATTAGTGACAGTGACATGACAATATCGGTAATAATAGTGCTAGTGATGGTAGTCTAGGTAGTGATGGCAACATTATTGATGGTGATGGTGACAATATTGGTCATGATTATAATGTGGGCATTGGTGGTCAACAGTATCTCATTACTAACCCCCAGTTCTTCCCCCTATGAGGTTGTACCGTCCTAAAGGCTTGATCTCCTGAATACTAGACTTGTCATATCAACAAGATCATCAGACATCAGTGTCCCGAGAGCTGGTTCTTAATCCCATTTCCAATTGCCCCCACACTGGCCACCTCAGCCTTCAGAAAATGTGATACAATAGGAAACAAACTGGCCTCCAAGTCATAAGACAGTGAGGTATCCATACCATTTCTGTTATTTAATAGCTGTGTGGTCAGTTTGCCCTCTCTGAGCTGTTTCTCTGTTCATAAAATAGGATAATTACCTTACTTTTCTAGAGTGATTTATATAAGCTAATAAGATAAGGTATGTAAAGCCTTTGACAAATCTTGGATGTTGCAACATCACCTGCCCAGGCTATACAGAATTGGCTCAGTTCTGTGGGGCAGGGATTAGGATCCCTTATCATTTTGATCCATTATAGTTGTGTGCCTTCCTTGCTCTTCTTACCTGCACCAGAACAAGCATTACTTCACTAGGTTTCACATTTTGGATGATTCTCCAAAGAGAAGGTACCCCACCTCTCCATAGCCTCAGGATGTGGACCTATTGCTCAGGCAGAACCCAATCACTCTGAGCAGGTGTATGAGTAAGCCCAGAGTGGAAGTAGGTGAAGGGTAGGGAAAACAGAAGAAGGAGGAGGAGGAGGAGGAGGAGGAGGAGGAGGAGGAGGAGGAGGAGGAGGAGAGAGAAAGAAAGAAAGAAAGAAAGAAAGAAGGAGGAGAAGAAGGAGGAAAGGAGAAGAAGAAGATCAAGAACAAGAAGAAACAAGAAGAAGGAGAAGAATTGTGACTAGTGTAGGCTAAGGAGACTTTATTATCCTGGCCTAGTCAGAACATATATGAAAGTATGGTGTTCAGGTCTGGATGCATGGGATTTTAATTAAACTTTGGAAAGGACATTAGTAACCTGGAGGGCAGAGTAGGCACTCTTCAGTCTGCCAGTACCGTTTATATCTGCTGCTGAGAGTCTCTGCCTTCCAAAGTCACTTACAAGAGAGTCTAGAATCTGGGGAACCATTTCCTTAGCAGTCACGTGGTCCTGAACCCCAGTGGACACTAGACGGCCAAACATGATGGCCAAATGCTGCGAGGTGCTGGCTGTGAATTCGCCAATTAGTTCACCTCTGTCCAGAAGAGAGAAATCCATACTCTTTGGACTAGATGCACTGACCAGATTGCCAGACCCCTCCATGAGCAGCACTAGGGAAATTTGATGAGCCTGAATAAAGCAGAGACAGCTGCTGAGCACGGGGAAGCCCAGGCGAAGATCTTGGGCCATCCTGTGACTAAGTGTCCGAGTCCTTTCCTACCCCTGAACTTCTATGATTGGTCATATTCATGGCTAGCAAGAGACTCCCAAGCAAGCTTATGCTTTTTACCTGCCTTGCCTCTGACCTTCCCCATTCCATCTGCATTTATGGAAATTGGAGATCAGGGCCCAAGGTTTCTCATCTCTGCACCAGCCCATTCAGTTCATTTGGCCTGAGGAAGAGCTCCAGAAGTCAGAAATAAAAAGATTCATTATGTAGGCAGGTTATTCTTCCTCCCATCTCCCTCATCTGGTCTCTGAACATGACCTTCCCAAGTGTAATCACCTTCTGCCCAACCTTTGCCCTCCCACGAATGAAGGAATTATCCCCTATAGCTGGGGTTTCTTGTCCAGTCAACAGGATTCATCATTTTGGACATAAACATGTTATTCATCAAACTAAAAGAAGCAACTTCATTTAAAAGAAAAAATAACAGGTAAAGTCAACTTTAAAGGTATAACTATTGTAAAAGATACCTATTAATCAAATCTGTTCCTTAAAATACATAATAAGCTTTTCAGCTTTATCTTTTTAGTTAAAAAAAGCATCTTTCCATCCAGATCCTGCTCCCCTGACCTCACACTTTATCACGAGATTTAAGACATTGACTAAATATACATCCTTTTAGAGTCAGAAGTCTAACTCTTTCTCTCCTTGACCACACCAATCAGAACGCTCTGGGCACAAATCTACAGAAAGGGCCACTAAAGACAAAAGGGACAGGGAAAGCAAAAGGGAAAACATATCTAAATCAGGCATTCTTCCTTTCTTTGCATTATGAACTCTCTGGGCAGTCTGGGCTAAGGATCCTTTCACAGCTGATGGTTAGGGATTAACCTATGGCCCTCAAGCCAAATCTGGATGGTCCCCTGTTTTTGTATGGCCCATTAGAAGTAATGCAAAAGGGGAAACTAGGTGGCGCAGTGGATAAAGCATCAGCCCTGAGGTCAGGAGGACCAGGAGGACCAAATTCAAATTTGGTCTCAGACACTTAATACGGCCTAGCTGTGTGACCCTGGGCAAGTCACTTAACCCCAATTGTCTCTGCAAAAGCTATTCTTAGTTCCAAAGCCACATAGAGAGGGGGAAAGGGAAGGAGGGAGGGAGAATAGTGGCTCGAATTGACTCAAGAGCAGACATTGTTGGCTGCTGAACTAGATTCACGACTGAAAGAAGATCTAAATTTTAACTCAAGATTAGTGTAAAGATGTTATTTTTCCCCTATCCAATTTCACAGCCAAAATCTATCCTCAGATGTCTCAAGTTAAGAACCCCTGGTTCTGGTCTGGATGGTTTTTCCTGGACCCCACTGAATCAAGCTGGAGTCCCTGGGTGGGATGATGAAAGTATCTTGGGTTGGGGTGGGTTCAAGAAGGGACCCTGCCGGAAACTGGACTCTGCCAAGCCAAAGTGCAGCAGAACGGTCAGAGCAACACTCCCCAAAGAGAAGGGGCCGGGGACTACCGGCTGGCCAAGTCTGCTTGGGCTTCCTTCTTTCTTCAGTGTCCGAACTTTGGAGGAGGAAACAGAGGAAGGAAGAAAACAGCCTGGATAATCCGCATCTCCAGGGTCCCCATAGGCTGGCAAGTATGACCCCACACCAACAGGCTCCAGGCCATGGCAGCCCAGGAAGAGGGCAGCTGGACTGTGAGGGGGGCCGCTCAGCACTGGGCCACGAGGCAAGGACGGCCCCTAGTCGCATCCTCTCCCTCCAGACTCTGCATTCTTAGCTCCCAGAAGAGATCTAGGTGGGCTTTTCCCTAATTCACTGGAAAAGACAAAGACTGTGAACTTACCTGGGAAGAAAGGGAGGCAGAGAGCAAGGAGCGAGAGCCTCCAGTATCCAAGGGGCAAATTCATCTCGGGGGATATCAAGTGTGCTTCCTTCCGGGGATGCAGGACGTCGTGTCTCCCGGTCTCTCTTCTCTCTCTGGCTCTCTCTGTCTTTCTCTCTGTGTGTCTCTGTCTCTCTCCCTCTCTGTCCCTCTCCTTTTCTCTGTCTCTCCGTCTCTGTCTCGCTCTTCTCTCCTTTCCGCACCAGAGGGAGCCGGCAGTGCCCACCGGCCGCAGCGGGGGTGACTGGCTACACCTCCGGAAGCCTCCCTGAGCCACCGCAGCCTCTGCGAGGCTGCCCACCCAGCCGGGGTCAGAGATGGCAGAGGGGTCGCGCGCGTGGGCGGAGGGAAGGGGGGGCAGCGGGCTGCAGCTCGGCGCCCCCGCCGCCCGGGACAGCGTATTTGAAGGTTTGAGCCTGGGAGGGCGGGGCTCCGGCAGCCGCTGACTTAGAAGCGCCTCCCCCGGGCACCGGCACCGGACCAAGGTGCGCGCTTGTGCACAGCGCGGAGCGCCCGCACCCACACACACCTGGGGACCGGCCTGGGGCAAAGGCGCAGGATAAACAAGTCCGCGCCTCAGAGCTCTCTCCGTGGAAGGAGGAGCTCCACGCTCACCTGGCGGGCGCGCTGAAGAGATGCTCTGGGGCTGGGGGCAGGGCAGGGAGAGAGGGAGCCCGGGCGGGGAGAGGGACGCAGCAATCAGCGAGTGAGGCGGGGGTCTGAGGAAGCGCCGGGGCTCCGAGGGAGGTGTGAGGAGGGGGCAAATTCCAGGCAGGAGGAGCGTGCGTCGGGGTGGAGCTAGGACTAGAATCCTAGTTTCCTCACACACACACACACTCACCCACAAACTCACTCTCACTCTCTCACACACACACTCACACTCACTCTTACACACTCACACACTCTTACACACACACTGACTCACACTCACACACACTCACACTCACCCACAAACTCACTCTCACTCTCACACACACACTTATACACACTGACTCATACTCACTCTTACACTGACACACACACACACTCACACACACACATACACACATACTCACACATTCACGTTCACACACATACTCACACATTCACATTCACACATACATACACACATACTCACACATTCACATTCACACACACACACACACACCCAGAGCAGTGTATATAAAGGTTGTACCTTCCTAGCCCAGAAATTTCTAACTTGGGGTCTCTAAACTTGGTTCTATTTTAATATTTTAATAACCTTATTTCAATATAATTGGTTTCTTTTGTACTCCTTTATTTTATTGCATGCATTTAAGAACCTTATTTCGTGAAGAAATCCATAGTCTTCACCAGACCCTATCAAAAGGGTCTAAGAGAGAGAATCTAAGAGAGAGAAGCTTTGAATCAACAGAATGTATTCTTGCAGAGACTAGCCATCTTATTTTTTACTTGCCCCCAAAGCTTTCATCATAGTGTAGGTGATTAATAAATGCTTAGTGATAGATTGAAAGTAAAAAGAGCTCTGGAGACCAAGGTTCTAGTTCTAGTCCTAAGAATTTGAAAAACAAGGGGCAGCTAGGTGCTGCCATGGATGGAGCACTAGCCCTGAAGTCAGGAGGACCTGAGTTCAAATTTGACCTCAGATACTTAACATTTCCTGGCTGTCTGACCCTGGGCAAGTTACTTAAGCCAAATTGCCTCAGGAAAAAAAAATTTTGAAAAAACATCCTATTAATGAAAGAGGGATTAGCCTTGTTTCCTTTAGTTCTAGAAGGCAGAACAAAGTAAAATGGGAGAAAGGTACTGGGAGGCTAATCTAACCTTGATGAAAGGAAAAATTACCCAACCATTAGATCTCAGCTTCTACACCTAGGGAGAGAATCAGATGGTCTCAAGGCCTTTTCCAACTTTGAATCCAAGAATGTTTTATCGTTTGTTTACAAGCAGAGAATATTCTCCCTCCATTGACTAAAAAATAAAACCCAAACTCCTTATCTTGGCATTTGAGGCCCTCTATAATCTAAGTCTAAAGAGAATTTCCAAACTTATGAAAGATATGTGTGGGTTGTCTAAATGTGTGGATGTTGCTCACAGATAGCAAGAATAAATAGGATGTGGAGCCGGAGCAGCCCTTCAGAAAATTTGAGCCCTCAGAATGTCATCTTGGGGGAGGAATAGCCAAGATAGATGACCTCTGAGTCTGAGCAATCACTCAACATCAAAGAAGGCTACTGGATTAGAATCATCTCTAAGTCACCACACAATATTTCTAGTCTAGAGATACAATTGGTTTAGAATAAACATCACTTCCCTGATCACTCTTAACGGCACTCATGGATGTCCTTCACTTGGGCAGCAAGGTGGGGCAGTGGATAGAGCACTGACCTTAGAATCAAGGAGACTTCATGAGTCTCAGGCCAAAGACACTCACCAGCCATGGGACCCTGGGCAAATCACTTAACCCTGCTTGCCTCAGTTTCCTCATCTGTAAAATGAGCTGGAGAAGGAAATGACAAACTGCGCAAGGATCTTTGCCAAGAAAACCCCAACTGGAGTCACTGAGTTGGATGTGACTAAAATCAAGAAGTCCTCCACTTATATGCAACATCTGACCTCTCTTCCAAACACTGACCCCATGGATATCCTCATTTTACAGCTGAAAAGACTAGGAAAATTTAAGTGAGTTGCTAGTGAGCATTTCAGTGAGGATTTGATCTCGGATCTAACTAGCTCAAATCTGGCACTCTGACCATTACCTGGTTAAGTAATGGTTACCAGGTTAGATCTGGTTGTCTGAACCTGTGTGAAATGAATGAAGTCAGCATTAGAGATCAAAGAGGACCAAGGAGTGATCTTTAGTATACACTCAAAATTAGAAGGCATGATCCAACAAAAAATACTAAAAAGGAAAGGTCAGGCAGATAAGAGAACCAAGATTAAAAGTTGTCAAGAAAACTCAAGAGATGAGAGAGAGTAATCAATAATATTAATGCAGCAGAAGGGTAAGGAGGACTGAAACAAGAATATAGGATTCCACAATTAAGAGAAAAGAGAAGGGAAGGGAAGAGAAGACACACTTGTTAATTGCTAAGCTTTACAAATATTGTCTCATTTGATCCTCACAAAGAACCTAGGAAAAGGGTGCTAAGATCAGCCCCATTTTACAGCTGAAAAAACTGAGACAGAATTTAAATGACTTGCTTTGTATCTCACAGCTATAAGTGGATAAAGCACTGGGCTTGAAGTCAGGAAGACCTGAGTTCAAATACAGCTCTGGAAATTTATTAGCTTTCTGACCCTGGCCAAATCACTTAAACTGTTACCTACTTCACCAGGTTATTGTGAAGATAAATTGAAATAATATTTTTAGAATATTTTAGAAATCTCAAAGCAATTTATAAATTGCTATTATTCTTAGAGAATATTTAGCAAAAACTTACTTTTATGACATAAGAATGACCTTCTCAATAGCCATTCTAACCCTAAGATTCTGGTACAGTGGCTCTAACAAGTCAGTCAAAAGGAAACAAGGTTCTCCTAAAAGGCACAACCAGTTTTCCAAGTGTTGTCTGTTACTTTCCTTTAGAATAAGAGCCCTTTAAGAGCAAAGACAATGTCTGTATCTTTGTAATTTTCATGCTTGTAAATGCTTAATAAGTGCAGTGCTAAATAATATTCTAAGTTAATAATATATTTATAATAATGTAAATGCCTAACAAAACCTTTTTGTTTTTATTTGTATTTATTTGTATTATTTTTTGTTTTATTATTTGTATTGTTTGTATTGTTTGGTTTTATTTATTTTCTAAAAAACAAACATTGACCACACAAAAGACCATAAAAAAATAATGAATAGCAAATATACTCATTAATCCAAGCTAAACAGCAAACAAAAATTAAGATGTTTCTCTGAAAAAAAAAATGTATCTGGAAGCAATGTCTTTTATGCAGGTACCGTCATTCTCTCAATTAATCAGGAGTCCTATCTCTTATAGGAAATACATAAAACTACTCCAGATGTGGGTGGAAGCCAAGTTACACTATATATACCCTTCCTATATCCTCATATTCAACTGGACCAACCTTCTTTCCATCCCTAAAATATTCTGTACGCATTCCTAGCTGTTGCTCAGGCTCTCCCATTGAAATCCTGCTCATTCCCTGTGCTCAAGGCCTACGGGTGAGGCCTTTCCTGACTAAGGCAATTCCCAATGATGCATTTCCCGGATTCCCGCAGAACTGACTTTCCCATTGGGTTGTTATTCCTTCTTCACTCTGGAAGAGGACCGAGGGCATCGGGAGGGGATGTCTTTATTTGCACAGGAATTGGATTTAAGTGCAGGTACCCCTCTTCTAAAGATGGTGCTGTTTTCTCATGGAGTTTTTTTAATTCTTTTTCTGTCCTCATTAATTAAACTATAAAAATCTGAAAGCCAAGGACAATGTCTTAAAGAGCTGTGTGTCTTCCCTCACTCACCATCAAATGGTCGTTCATTAATAGACCAGAGATTTTGAACCAAAAGGGACTTTAGAGACTCCCTATTTTTCCCCTAAGAGAAGGAAACTAAGAGAGAGTGGCCACAAATAAGAGTCAGCATTTGAACCCAGACCCTGAGACTTTAAGTGTAATCCCCTTTGTACCAACTACACTGTCCCTTCTCAGCTAAGCTTCAGACCTTCATTTTCAATTGCCATCTGATAGATGATTTTTCATTCCAACGTCCTAACAAACTCCCAAATTCAACATGTCCCAAACTTCATTCCATCTTCTTGCCCATCTCCCTGTCCCCACACAGCCCCTCCGCTCCCACTCACCCAAGTTCGGATACATCTTCCACCTGTCCCTAACCCTCTCGGACCACACATGCATCTAATAAGCTGCCTGACTTCACTGATCAGCCTTCAACAATATTGCTAGTATACATCGCGGCTTTTCCATTCCTCTTGTCAAAATTCCCAGGATCCAAGGCTCTCCTTCCCGTCCTTGTTTGGGATGGGGGAGATAATAAGACTTCTGACCCGCTAAATTCCTCCAAATCACTTAATAAAATGTCACTTTTCTAGTGAGAATAATCAATTAATAGACATTTATTAAACACCTACTGTATGCCAGGCACTAGGGATACAAAGAAAAGCGAAAACAATATATAAAAGGAAACAAAAAAGAAGTCGGGAAGGAAGGACATCTGGACAGAGAACAAAGAGGTGGCTGGCCCAGGCTTCCTCCTTAAATGGGGTTGTTGGGGGAAGCTTTCTGCTCTTTCAAATCAGAGGCAAAGAGGGGTTATTGCTAGTTCCAGGTTGAAAAGGTCTCACAAAAGGTTCCCGGGGCACAAAGGTGATGTCCGGTGGGGGACCGTCGGACAGGAGATGCTGGGAGAGTGGGGGCTCCCACACTGAATGACTAAACTGCAGATTCTAAACAATCAGAAGCAGCCTCATTTCTGCCTCATAAAACGCTTTCAAACTCCCATGCGCCCGGGGAAAGGAAGTACAATGAAATGGTCCAATTTCACTGCTTTAGGAAGTATGAAGAAATTCCTCAATGGATGAAGCAACTAGCCATTGGCTGATTGATTTGCCATGCCCTCTGGTGGCCTCGGGAAGTAGGAGCAAGCCTTACTCCCTGGCAGTCCAGAAGAGAGCAATCATGGAGGAAGTTCTTGAAAGGAATTTCTTCCAAGGCAATCCCAATAAACTTTGGATGGAAAACACCAGAAAAAGAACTATGGCGATGGAATCTAAAGCAACACATGCTACTTTCACTTCTTTTTTCTGTTTTTTTTTTCTCTCTTGATTTTTCTCTTGTTCTGATTTTTCTCTCCCAACATGATTCATAAAGCAATGTGTGTTAAAAATAAATTAAAAAAAAAAAGCACAGAAAAAAAGAGATGGAGATAATTCATCGTACCTACTCTATAATCTTAATTGGCTATTAGGTTGAACAATTGCTAAAGCCTTCAAGTATTTCGATAATTTTCTTCTCATAAAATTTTCACTCATAAAAGATTTCCCAACTTTTTCTGAAGCTATTCCGTCATTTCTTATAGCACAATAATAAATTATATTCTTATAATCTAACTTATTCGGACATTTTATAGTTAATATTCCCTAAATTTCCAATTCTTTTGCCACACACACACACACACACACACACACACACACACACACAAATACGCCCTGCTATGTTTTTTTGTATATATGGGTCCTTTTCCTTTTTTTGACCTCTTTAGTACATACCTAATACTGGTTCACTGTGTTAGAATTTGCACAATTACTTTTCAGAATGGCTGATTCTATTCAGTTCCATCAACAATGTATTATTGTATCTATTTTCCCACAACTCATCCACCAAATGATTTTCCCTTTTAAGTATTTTTGCCAATGTGATGGGTCAGAGGTGGAACTTCAAAGTTGCTTTAATTTGCAAGTCTCTAATTAGTGATGAGTGATTTTCTCCAAAAAAAAAAAAAAAAACCAAAAACCTGTCTATTCAGATCCCTTTGACTTTTGTAATAAAGCACATTACGCATTTCAAATGTTTTCTTATCTTTACCCCTATTTAATCATTTCAATTCTAATTCTAGCTTCACTGGCTTTTTTTAACACAAAAAAATTTTATATCATCAAAATTACTCATTTTGGGTGTTAGAATGTTTTCTTATTTGATAATAAACCGCTCCCCTTTTCCATAGGATGGGGATTTCTTCCTTGTTCCTCTAACGTTTACGCCAGTCATGTACTTTTTTGGAGTTTCTTTTGTCATATGACATGCTAGTCTATATAGACCTAGATTTCTTCCAGACTTCTTAAGCATTTTCCCAGCAATATTTGTTGAATAGCAAGTTCTTCCCCCACGGACTGGGATTGCTGGGTTTAACATACCCTAGAATATGACAATTTCCTTCAGCATATTGTGTTCCCATGATAAACCTCCTTCATACCTACTAATTTGTCTTGGTGATTAATGTCTTGTAGTATACTTGGAGCAGCCAGAGGGCAGAGGATAGCGCAACACACCTGGAATCATGAAGATTTTTCCAAGTTTAAATCTGGCATCACACACTGGCTGCTGTGATCCTGAGCAAGTCATTTAACTGTGTGCCTCGGTTTCCACATCTGAAAAACGAGCTGGAGAAGGAAATGGCAAACCGCTCCAATAACTTTGCCAAGAAAACCCCAAAAGGGTCAATGAACAATAGTTTGAGATCCAGCATCGTTAGGTACCTTTTTCAAATTCCCTTGATATTCTTGACCTTTTGTTCCTCAAGAACAAAGTTATTTTTTCTAGATCTATGATGCACTAAATAAGTCAATTTAAAGAGCCTGCACAGTAACAATTTAATGTCTCCAATTGTTTACATGTCTTTGTAGTCTATAAAGTTGTGTGACTTAGAAGGTAGACCAAGAAGATTTCTTCACCTTCTTCTGGATTTTGTCTCTTTTGTTACTATTCAGTAAATTTTTCCTCTGAATCCAAACATCATATTTGTATCATCTAAGTTGAACATTGACACTTGTTCTCTATGGTTTTTTGTTATAAATTTTTATCTATATATTGCAACTGGCTTTCCTCCTCCGGATACCACGCTTACAACTCCTGCTTGGGGGGGATGCACTTGCTGATAATAAATTTTGTTCTAGCTGCCGATTTTTACTCTGAGATTGTCTTTATCTTGCTGCGTTTTCCTAAACAGTTGCTACCTTTCATTTTATTGCATTAGCTCCATTTGTTTAATATTGCTTTCTTCTGAATTAAGTTTCTTTTTTGTCGTTTCCCCCAATTATACATAAAAACACTTTAAACACATTTTGAGTTCCTAATTTTCTCCTCTCCCTCCCCCTCATTGATAAGGCAAGCATACTTTTGGCTAATCTCCTCAAAAACAAATTCCTAGTTTTCCTCACCCTTAACTGTCCAACACTCCCTCCCTCTCTCTCCCCCCTCCTCTCCCTCCCTCTCTCCTCCTGTCCCTCTCCCTCCCTCTCTCCTCCTGTCCCTCTCCCTCCCTCCCTCCCTCCCCCTCCCTCTCTCCCTGTTTTCTCCTTCCCTCCCTCCCTCCCTCCCCCTCCCTCTCTCCCTGTTTTCTCCTTCCCTCCCTCCCTTTTTCTCGCACTGCCAGTCCTGACTCTCGGGACAAAAAGCTGCAACGACTAAAATGATTCCGACAACTTTAGTTTACTGGAACTTTTATTGTTAATTACAGAAAGCTTTAAGGCAAAACCAGAACAAAATTAAAAAAAAAAATCAACATTCACTTCATAGCAACAGCAGGTCTCGCCTCGGAACCCAGGGCAGAGCGGCGGCTGCTATCACAGGGGGAAACTGAGGCCCAGCCTACGTTTGGTAACCAGGGAGAAACTTACACTCGGGTGGGTCGGCCACGTTTCTACTAGGAAGTGAGAAAAGCAGGATCTTGTCACCCATGTTAATTTTAAAACCATAATAATTAAGAAATCACACTAAGAAGGCTCTGCCCGAGCGGCGCTGGGTAAGATCGGCCACGACAGAAGCCACCGTCCCCCAGAACTAACCCTTTCTGGGCTCCCTGACCTTGGACCAAGCAAGCGCCCCCCCCCCAACCCTTCCCCGGCAGACCCAGGTAGGGCCCCAGCCCATTTCCTCAAATCTCCCCCAAAAGCCAATGCTCCTAAGCACCGCAGAGAAGCCAGAGCCTGCAGACGGGGGTCAGCGAGGCCCGAGAGCGGCTCCTCCGACGGGGGCTGCGGCTCCATGCTGGGGGCTCCGAAAGTGGGGAGGGCTCTGGGTGTGGGCTGTCACATGGCAGCAGCTAAGGGGACGACCCCGGGCAGGGCGGTTCTAAACCCGGAGGCGGCCGAGGGAGGAGGGCTCAGGCCCCCTGCTCCCTCCCAGCCGCCTCCGGGGCCCCATCCTAGCAGGGGAGGGGGGACCACGTCCTAGCGGGGGAGGGGGGCGCGTGGCCTCTCAGACCCGTGGCAATGACGAACAAATGCACAAGAGGGAAGGATGGAGGAAGACGTCGTGGGGCTCATTTACAAACAGAAAAAACATGGGATCGCTACGTTCCCTTCCCCCAGAGACAAACAGGAAAGAAGGTGCAATTTCCCCGAGAGAGAGAGAGAGAGAAGGCGCTCCTCTAATTCCATACGTGGCGCTTGCAGTGCTCGACAGCCTGGAACAAAGACAAAGCGGGAATTAGGCCCCACGGGCCCAGCCGGCTCAGAGCGAGACCCGCGAGACCCCCGGAGCTGGCCGGCCCAGGGCCCGCTCCGCAGCGCGGGTGAGGGCGCCAGCGGGAGGTGCGGGCCCAGTCACTGAGGGGCCGGCCCGGGGGGAGGCGCCCCTGGCTGGGCCCGGGGAGGACGGCGCGGCCACTTACGTTGCACTGAGCTGCCGTCTCCATGTTCTTGCACCAGTAGCTGGGGCCCCACACACACTGCTCGGTTCCCAGCAGAGGCTTAGGAGCCGCCTTGGGGCAAGCTCCAATTTTCTGTACGGGGACAAAAGCAGAATGAGGGGGGCCCGGGGAGAGGGCAGGGACTGAGCTCCCAAGGGGCCTCTCGGCTTCCGGACACATCCGAGTGGTCCCCTTCCCTGGGGCTCCCACGGACCCGGGGAGTCCCCTCTTACCAGACACAGAGAGTTAGGGTCCATCTCGTCGTGCAGGGCCGCTATCAGGACGGGCTCGTACTCCTCCACAAACTCGTCGCACTGCGCACAGGAGGAGACTCCTTCAGCCCGGGGGGTCGGGGGCACCTCCCCCGCAGCAGCCCCCTCCCCCACACTGGGCTGCAGAGCTGCCGCCCCCGAAGGCTCCCCGGCCCATCCCCCTCCCGGCAGGGTCCCCGCTGGCCTGAGGTTTCCTGCCAAGTGCAGGCCTCCCCCCCCTCCGGCGGTACCTGATCCTTGTACACCCCGGGCAGCAGGCTGCAGGCCTTCTCGAAGGCCGAGAGAATCATGGCCTTCGTGCTGTTCTTCTCCAGGTTCTTGTCCAAGAAGCCGTCGACCTTTTTGCACATGTCACAGAAGACGCCGCTGCGAAGCCGGGCCACGTTAACTGCAGAACGGAGGGGGCGTGAGAGAGGGGCACGAGGGGGTAGGGGGGGTATGAGGGGGGATAAGGGGGAGCAGGGAGGTCCTAAGCCACGTCAGGGTCCTCCGACCTTACCTGACTTTTTGTCACGGCAAAGTTTGATCAAGCTGCAGACCAGGTGGGGGCTGGTCTCGTCCAGGAGCAGGTCCACAATGGACGGCCCGTAAGACTCCACCAGGTCCTGGCACTCCGCCTGCATGGACTTGGGGATCACGGAGCACACCTTCTCCACTGCATGAACCATATCCTCCTAGGGGGGGAGCCCAGAGTTAGACTGGGCCGGGCTCGGACGGGGGGGGGGGGGGGGGGGGGGGGGGGGGGGGGGGGGGGGGGGGGACGGCGGGCCGGGGGGGGGGGGGGGGGGAAGCGGGGTGGGGGAGGGACGGCGGGCCGGGGGGAGGCTGCAGGGGGGCTGGGGGGCTTTGTTCTGGCTTTGCAGGGAGCAGAGGTGGGGGAGGAGAGGCCGAGATGCTACCAGAGCTCTAAGTCACAGGGGTACCAAAGTCTCAGGGGGGACAAGCCCCTCTCCCCCTCGGACTGAGGGGACAGCCCGGCCCTCCGAGACCCAGGGATGCCGATCCCGGGGAGGGGAGGCCGTGAGCACACGCACCTTGGTCTTGTTGCCTTCCAGCAGTTTGATGATCTCCTTGACAACATACTGGCACAGCTCACAAGTGGGACCGCTCTTCACCTGGTTCTTCTGAGAAGAGAGCACAGGGGACAAGGTCGGGGACACAGACTCGGCCCCGGCCCTCCCAGAGCTTCCTGCCCGAGGCTCCTGCCGAAGCCCGGGGAGACTGGGGCCGCAGGGCCCCACGGGGGGGGGGGGGGGGGGGGGGCCCTGACCCTGAATTCCTGGGGGAACTTCCCGGGCCTCAGTGAGGAAAGCCCCGGGGGGCCCACAGGCCCGGGAGCCGCGGCCGATCCACACCTCACGCCCCAAGTTCCTGGACCTCGGGGTCCCTGCGGCAGCGTTCGCTCCCTGCCTCTCTCCCACTGGCACCGGGGCCCAGAGCAGCGGCTTAAACCTGGGCCCTTCCTTGGAAAAGTTAAGTGACCCGGCGAGGGGGAGGAGCAGAGGGAGGGCAGCCTGGGAGGCAAGGCCGGCTCTGGGGACGAGCCCAACCCCGAGACACGGACTAAGATCGGCTCTGGCCACTCCTTGGGGGGCTTCAGGCGCGTCACAACCTCTCCGGGCCTCAGTTTACTCCTCTGTAAGGACCAGATGGCCTCGGGCCATCGGTGGCTTCCTGGAGGTGTAATTCGGGAACGTTCAGGCTGAAGAGTTCCCATAGTTTCCATCTGTTCGTTCACTTTTCTTAAATCAGTGAGCATCCTCCATTTTCCCGATTTCTTTTTTACAACGAACACTGGGGAATTCCAAGGACTTAGAGAAGGTTGTAAATGCCCTTGTTCAAGCTGCTCCTGTACTCTATCTAATAAGGCCTGAATTTTATTGCTACCTAAGGGCCACTGTTCTATCCACACTGGTGTTTCAGTTTTCCACTGGATAGGAATAGGTGAAAGTGTTGGCAGGCCTTCAACAGCAGCCCTGCTTAAAAAACCGAAGTACTCATTTTTAACCCCAATTATTGTAAAACGTCTCTTCCCCACAGATTGATGGGGATTTTTTCAACTATAAAAGGAGTAAAAACTCCTGTTTTGCCTTCAAAAGTCCATCTCATAGGGGCAGCACTAACTTTATTGCTATTGATCCTCCTACTCCAGACATATAGGTGTCTGCTTTAATCTTTGGCCAGTGACTGGGCCAACTGGCACCTCTAATAACTGTATGATCTGCACCTGTGTCTACCAATCTTCCAATGGTAGGCCATTTATATAGATCGTGAGCATAGGTCGGTCAGCTGTTACTGCTGCTGTCCAGTATATTCCTGGATTTTGTGGTCTGGAGCCAGAACCTGGGTGACTGTCACCAGGCTGCTTATTAGGAGTCTGCTCCATCTCTCGTTCAGGCCTCCCTGACACCGAGGCCCTGAGCCCGTGAGACCCAGGCCTGCGGCAAGGCGGGGCCCAGACAAGGAGACCGATCCTGGGCTCTGAGTGGGCCACTTCACCTCGCTGAGGCAGGAGCCTCTCCCAGAAGGCCAGGGGGCTGGGCCCCGTGAGCGCCTCCTGGCGCCCGCCCGTCCCTCTGCCCGCCTCCGGCCCAGCTTACCTTGAGGGGCTCCACCAGCTCCAGGGCAGGAATGTCTTTGGTGCTGACCACGTGCGCCGGGAGCAGGGCCTGCAGAGGCACGTTCTTCTCTGCACAGAACCCGGCATAGTCACAGATGTCCCTGGGTTGCTTTGGAGAAGCACAGGGGGGAGTGAGCTCCAAGGACGGCCGGCACGAGCCCCCCTGAGTGCGCCCCCCACGGCCTCCCACCGAGGCGGGAGAGACAAGGCCGGCCCGCCCCCCCACGGCTGCGCCAGTGCTGGTGGGAACCAGCCCAGGAACCTCGGCCAACCCTGGCTTCCTCACCCACAGGCCCCGCCTAAGGCCCGTCCCGAGACCCCCGAAGGCCGCGTCCCCAGGGCGCAGGGAGGAGCTATTCCCCCAGGCAGTGACCAATGACAGCACCCGCAGCTCTGCCTGCCTCCCGCCCCCAGCGGCTCAATCACATCCCCAGAGACCCGGCCGGGACGGGCTGCAGTGCCCAGGGATCCGGCGAGCGCTGAGCCAGCCCAGGCCCGGGGGTCTTATGGACGATCCCCAGGCGGGCAGCCCCGGGCAGCTCTAAGCTGGGTTCCTGGGAAGGAAGACGAGGAAGCTGCTTGAAGGTGCTGCTGTTTAAAGAGCCCCCAAGCTGAGTTCCACAAACCCTACAAACTGAGCCGGGTCCCCCATGGCTGCGCGCACGCCCCCGGGAGTCCGGCAGACGCAGAGAACCAGACAGCACCAAGGGCCAGTGCACGGGCCTAAGGCGGAGGAGAGGAGCCGGAGCCAGCGACCGCTCGGCCTCCCCTAGAACCTTCCTCCGAGGGACAAACGCCCCGGCCCCCCAGCAGCTGCAGGAGACTGAAGAATGGGGGGAGGCCTTGGGTTTGAGCCCAGACTCCCAACCACTCAAGGAGGTCCCATCTCTGTACGGGCAACGAAATCTACCCGGGTCCGTGGCTGCTACTCAGCCGCGCAGGGACTTGGGGAGTAATCGGCGAGATACAAAATATCTGTCAGTGAAAAACTGCTGCAAGGAGCAGGACTCAGAAGCCCAGACTCCCAACGCGTCTCTGCGCAGGAGTCTCTTCCTCTCCCTCCCTTGGCAAACTACACGGGGGGCTCGGAAGCTTCTCTGCGTCTGGGACCTCCCAGCAGTGTCTGCGGACTCCCTGTGGGCAGCTTCCTGGAATGGTGGCTTTTAAATTCATAATTTAAGGAAATGATACATTTCAATTAGAAGTTAGCAAAAACATTTCCTTGTTTACATTTGCTCCAATAACTTTTCAATCCTTTACCTTCTCCTTTTCCCTCCTCTAGGGCTTTTGAATAATCATCATTGAGGCAAGAACTTGGTTTGAGGTTGGGGCACGAGAGACTCCTTTTCAACAGTAATTAACAAATAATTTTGTAACTGCTAAAATTTCAAACACTAAGGCTTTTTATTAAAATTTTCCCACTTGCTTTTTAGTGCTGCCTTGACTTCTCTGCCCTAATTTTATGGTATAAAAAATTAATGCAGCTAAATCAACAACATTCCGAGGCGTCCCTGAAGAAGGGACTGGTTGGTCTGACAGAGACACATCCAAAGGAGGCGTTTCCTTGGCTACCAGTCCTGGCTTTGCTGCTAACTCCCTGCGCAACCCGGACAACTTCTCTTGGGCTGGTTTCTCATATGTGAAAATGTAGCACCAAAGAGTTTTCAGTAGTTACTGCCAGTGTTAATGTTCTCACTGCCATCGATTACACCGATTTTTAATTGTACAAAATTAATAGGTGCCAGTTAACATTTAGTGAGCCTGCTGATCATCTAACCTGTCAGGAGGTAGATTAGCGGGGTTTATTAATAATTTTGTAATCAAGCTAAAACAGAAAACATCAAGTTACATTTCTTCCCCCATCCATACGGGGGGAAAGGGTTACGGACGCCACAATTCTACAGGTTAAAGGTCCCCCAGTCCTTCTTTCAAATAAAGACTATTCTCTGGTCAGGTGGCATCTAAGCCGGACCGCGTCCCTTCCCAAGGCAGGCGCGGTGGGCCCCAGCGCAGGCCCAGCCTCGGCATGATTCCCCAGAGGCAGCAGAGCCCGAAGTCCCAATTCCCTGGATCCAAGAGACCTGCTCTGGGGCTTTAGAGCGTCGCTCATGCAGCACAAGCGTTTCTAGGGTTAGGAAAGGCAGGTCTGGAGGCATGCAGTCCTCAGCCCGAAAGACCCGAGGTCTCCCTGAGCAATGAGCTGCTGCTGCTGCAGCCACCCCCGGGCCCGGCAGGAAGAGGCAGGTGGGCTCCCATCCCCTGCCTCCTCCTCTCTCCCCGGGACTATGGATAAGCGAGAGGTCAAAGGACAGCCCTCGAGACCAAGCTGGGAAAGGGAAATCCGAAAAGGAAACAGCCGCCAACCAGCACTAACTACCACTACCACTGACGGGTTTCCCGACACATACCTGATCCTGCGGTTGAGAATAAAAACAGGAGATCGGAGTGGAAAATCAGAGAAAGGAAAGGACACAAGAGGCAAGAAAAAAATGTTAAATAAAACAAAATCAAGCCAAGAACCACATGTCAACAAAGGGGTTACACGGAAGCTGAGGAGCCCGCCTGTCTTCGGGGGGGACCTACCTGGGCCCTGCCTGCCGGGCAGCCACACAGGCAAGGGGCTCCCGGCGGCCCCTCCACGCTCTCTGGACCTCGACACGCCCGAATGAATTCTAAATATAAACCCCCACTTAAACTAAGGGCGTGCGATTTGAGTCCATCGACACTTTCTATGGTTACGTGTGGTGAGGAGGAATAAATTCCCAATTCTGTAACGGACAGAGACCCGAAGATTAAGGATTCTGAACTACAGGAGGAAAGGTAAAGGAATGCCAACTGGTAAAGGTCAGAGGAGAGAGAAGTGCCCACCCGGAGGGGGTTAATACTGGCGAGTCATTTCTGGCGGACAACACCGAGCTCAGCCAGTGACAGTACGAGACTGAAACTCTTCCTTCACTCTATGGTTTTTAAAAACCATCTCTGCCGGGCCGGTCCTTACCCCCAGCTTCCTCTCAGGAAAGGGGGGGGGCCCCAGGACCACCCACCTCACGGGGATAGGACGCTGCCCGCCGCCAGAGCGAGGGCCTGCGGGATCCCCGGGGAGCCCTTCCCACCCCCGCCGTGGCAGAACACTCAGGGGGAGCATGCCATCTCCGGACTAAGCAGCACCAGCCCCGGTGCGGGCCCTGGCGGAGCAGCCCCACCTCGGCCCCCTCCACCCCGCGGCCCCCACCTCGCCCTCCGCGTGAGGCTCGAGCTCGGCAATTCAAGGATCCAGGGACTCTGACGCACGGAGCATCTGGCCCCCAGTAGCGGGTCCGCCTCCGGGCTGACCATCAGAAATAGCAATTTGGCAGTCGGGCTAAGGGGGCCTACAGAGCCCACGAGAGGCGCTAGGCCCCCTCTGCAAATAAGGAGAGCTCACATCTAAGGGGGAAGCACGTTAGTAAGAGGGTTAATTTTGCCAAAATCCTGCAAGGTCCAACAGAGTAACCCTGAGGCTGGAAGAATGACTCGGCTTCTGGCCGTGGGGGAAACCACGGTGGGTGGTCAGACCCCGGGAAGCTCTTCCCGCCACTTACCATGTGCATCATCATTTGGACGGCGACCTCGGAATACTGGTTGATGTAGTTCTTGCACTGGGAGTGGGAGAGAGAAAAAGTCCAGTCTGATTAAAGATGGAAAACAACCATCTAAAAAGAGACCAAGCCCGAGTCTCCCAGCGCCACTCTTTAAGATGGCTTCCCATTCTGCTGGACGGGGTCTGCTGGGAAGCGCGGCTCCGGGACCCCCATCACTTTCTCCAGGATTCGTGTGCACCTCTGGGAGGGGGCTACACGGCACCTCACTGCTCTCCCACCTGGGTCCCGGCGTCTCCCCGGCACCAGCTCCCCCCCTCTGAGCTCCTCGTTCTGGCTCGGGCAGTCCTGAGCTTTCCGGGCGGCTTCTCACCGCCTGCTAACCGCCACTTGTAGGGACAAACCCTCCCTCTCGCCCCACCCTCTTTCATCTTTCCCTTCCCTTGCTTTATTGGGATATAAGCGTCTGTGGTTTTCTATTGGCCAGAGCTGGCACTGAGAAGCCTCCACAAAACATTCTCACTTTTTGCTGCTGTTCGCTTGCATTTTGTTTTTTAATCTGATTTCTCTTGTGTAGCAAGAGAACCATATGACGGTGTTTATACACGGTGGATTTAACATAGATTTTAACGAATGCTGCCATCCAGGGCAGGGGGCCGGGGGAAGGCGGCCACGCAAGGGTCGATGCTGTCAGATTACCCGTTTCAGAAACAGAAAGCTTTGGGGGGCCTCCACAATCAGTCCAACCTCCCTTTCCAGCCTCCCCCCACTCATGTGCATTCCTGAAGGATCCAGACTGTTCCTTGACCTCAAGATTCCCTCTCTTGCCTCCAGGCCTTTGCACAAACCCTGTGCGTGCTTGGAGTCAATCCTCAATTCCACTTCTCAGGCTCTTCCTTTCCTTCAAGATCAAGGAAAACTACTCCCCTCTTCGGCCCCACCCACGAGTTAAAGCTCTTCCCTCTTCCTCAGATTTTCTATCATTTTAAAGACATTTTATTCTTTCTACAGAACCTAAATTCCTTAAGAAATGATTTCATTTTAATCTCTATTTTGAAATGCCGTATATTAAGAAACATCCACTTCCTGCACGCCTTTTTGCCTTTAATTTTTAAATAAATCTCCAGATTTCAAATATTTGGGGGGCTTGGCCCCAACTCCCATTCCAGCCTCCATGACTGTTTGCCTTGGGCCAATCTGAGGACTGGACGAGATAACCCCACTGAGCCAGCCCCAAGGTTTCCTGTCTTTGTAACTTAACCCACTTGGTTGATTTCCCTTGGACCATTTGAAACGGTGCCATTAAAAGCCTCCCCCAAAATGGTGGGAGGCCCAAATTCTCGGGTTTAGCGAGCACCGAACCGCCCGGCCCCGGGGAAGCCCTCGCGCGCGGAGCCAGAGGCGGTTACCATGTCCGACATGCCGGGTCCCAGGCGGTCACACTCCTGCTTGAGATGCTCCACCAGAGTGTCGACGAAGGAGGCGTTGGTCTTGATGGCGTTCTGAACGTCCGTCACCATCTTCACGCAGTCCTGGCACACGTCGTCTCCGGCCTGAGGAGAGGGAAGGTCACGCTCAGGCCTCCCCGCTGCCCCGCCTCCCACCCCCAACCACCCAAACCGCGCGGGCACCGACGGGGGCTCCCAGCGAGTTTTCTGCACCCACCCCGGGGGAAGGCATTTCTTCCAACCACCACTGTGCTGAAAAGTAACACAGCTCTCACTGCGGGGAATTCAGAGCCTCGAGAAGGCTCAGCACGTCACAGGGACCGAGCCACCGGAAAGAGCTCCCCAACCCCTCCCAGGGCCGCAGGCCCCCCCCCAGCTGCCCCTCCCAGGGCCACAGCCTCCCCACCCCCAGGGTCGCCCCTCCCAGGGCCGTGGGCCCCCCTCCAGGCCGTGAGCGGCTGAGAAGGTGGCCACTTGCTGCAGGGCCTGTCCCTGTGACCGGAGCTGGCAGGAAAACCCGGTCTCCGGGGCTCGGGCACGCCCTGGCCAGGCCGCAGGAGCTTTCCCGGTCCCCGCCCCCCACATCCCCCATTTTCCCCGTCGTAGCCCCCCCCGACCCCCCCGGCCGCCCACCTTTGGCAGAGCCGGCTTCTTCTGCTTCTCTCCCTGGGGGTACAGGAGGAGAGGGACGTTGGCCATGAAGGGCGGCATCAGTCGGGGCAGCTCCGCCTCAGGGATCGAGTTGGACTCCACTTCCAGCCGCCGCGGGTTCAGGGCAGCCAAGTGCTTCTGAAGGGACCGGCAGAACATGAGCGCGCTGCACACCTCCTCGGGGTTGCTCTGGAGGGACAGGAGAGCGGGCCAGGAGTTACCTCAGCCGGCCGAGCCGTGAGACAGCCCCCCGGAACCCCCGGCAGGCCCTTCTGGGGCAGCCGGAGCTGCTCTCTGCTCCCCGGGGCCCAGCGCTCAAGGAGACCAGCCCAGGCACTTTATCCCCGGGATCACAGACCGGGACGTTAGGGCTCCCAAGGCCATTTGCTCCTCATCTGACACCAGCCCCGCGGCGGCAGCGCCAGCAGCGAGCTCTGCTTTTAGCGACCCCTCTGGTTGGAGAGAGGAGGCTCACAAGCCCAGGGGGGCGCGTCCCGTGCGGGGTCACTCAGCCCCTTGTCTCACTGACCCCAAATCTGACTCTCTATCTTGCCCTGGCCGTAGCCCTCGTGCAGGTCCTGGACCCTTCCTTCAAACGCCCAAGGCCGTGAACCATTCCCCCGGGCCCAATTCTGCAGGAAAAACACCTCATGCTCCTCCTCCAGACCCACCCGAGCCTGCCCGGTGCTTCCCAAACCTGACCCATCCCCACACGGGAAGGGGCCTGAGGGGGCTGACAGCGGTCTGGCCGCCTCTCTCGCCCCACCCCCACCCCGGGGGGGCCGCAGGGGTCCCGAAGCAAGCCCGAGGCCGCGAGAGGCTGCAGGGGGAGCCCGGACTCTCCCGCCTCAGTCCCTTCCAGGGACCGGCCCCGGCCTCCACCCGAGCAACAAGGGACCAGGCTCCCGGCACCCGAGAACCCCGTCCCCATCCGGTATTAGACGAACGACAGTGCAAATGGTGGCCGGGCCCCCAAGCTCTGAACCCAAATTCCCATCAACCCGTGTTCCAGCTCAGGCCACGAGAACCCTTGCCCGCGGCCAAAGCGCAGTCGGGGTGACCTGCGCCCCAAGAACAGCGAGCGTGCGCACCCCCTCCCCAAGCCGGGGGAGTCATTGCTGCGCCTGGTGCACGCCGCTGGGGCCTGAGAGAACACCTCCTGGCTGGGCCCCAGGCACCCCTCGGGGAAGGCCCGGGGTTCCGAGGCGCTCTCTTCCCGAGTCCGACCGTGCCGTGTCTCCCATTTTACAGGAGAGCCACCTAACTCTGGGCTAAGTGCCCTCTCCCCTGCATCACACTGGCTCCCCAAGGCTCCCCCCGCCCGGCCTGGAGTCAGGACCCCTCCCGAAGACCTCCTGTCGACGCCCCACCCTCGGGCTCCCTGCCAGCTCCTGCCCTCCTAGGGGCTTGTGCTCCCACTGCTCCCGAGCTGGGTGGTGCTCCCTTGGGCGCTCTCTTCCACCCCCCAGCCAAGCAGACAGGCTCTCCTCCTCCTGAGGCCCCAGGAGACTAGGAGACATCAGCCGCAGGAGACGGTGAAGGCAGGCGTTTTACCTCGTCAGCAATCTTCCCTGCCACCACCAAAAACCCTCAAAACCTTTTTTAGACATTTAAGATTCTATAAATGCTGATAGAAGATGGGTCTTTGCTTACTAAAGATGGAAGATTTCTCTACATTTCAGGGGAAAATCAGACTCAAATTAGGAACATTTCCTCAGGTACAAAAATTCTAGGGTAAAAAAAGACTTAGACACGAAGCAGCGAATGAGGCCACGGGGGGAGTTGCCCGGGAGGTGCAGCCTGGCAAACCAGTTTAACTCCCTAATATAACCTGCCTTGGAATGCCAAGCTTCTCTACCCTTACTTGTACCTGACAACGCTGAGGCTCTTTCCATAAAGCTTCCTCTCTCCTCCCAGACACGCAGAAGAAAGAACCCCCGATGCCCTGGCTCCTCCTGCAGAGCTCCTCCTCCTCCTCCTCCTGCTCCTCCTGCAGAGCTCCTCCTCCTCCTCCTCCTCCTCCCTCTTCCCCCCCCCCGCCCCCGCCCCTGCTTCATCCTCTACAAGGTACCAGGGGCCACTCCCTCCCAATCCTCTTCCCTCCTCTCAGGTCCCTCAGCTTTTCCTTTTCTCCAGTGGGTGCCTGGGTGGGTCTCCCCCCACCTTCTGGTTCCTTGTGCCTCCCCACACGCCCCAGCTAGAACCCAGCCGCCTCCTGCAGGTCCCCGCTCCACTGCCTGGATCTGATGCAAGGGAGGGCTTTTCTTTTACTTTTTTTTTTTTTGGGGGGGGGGGGGACGCGGGGGGCGGTGAGGGAGACAAGGAAAGAGCGATAAACAATCTGAGAAGGAAACAAGCAGTGAATCTCTAACAAGTAAATGAGAGAGAAGGGAGAAGCACAAAGCACAGGGATGTGCATGAAGAGAGGGCAAGTGCAGCCGGGGCCGCCGCCACACAGGGAGACTGAAGCTGGTCCTGCTGCCTGGCGGTAGGGGCGGTTTCAGAGGCAGCCCCAGCCTTCCTTTTTCTTTATAAAGAACTCCCTGAAAAAACCACCTCCAAACTCCATCCCCACTCAGGGCCTCTGCATCCAACTTCACTCTCACGAGCCCCGAGGGACCAGCGGCCTGTGGGCCATCCCCCCCCCCCTCCCCACTCCCCACAGGTTCCCGGCCTCCAGGACCGCCCTTTCCTCTGGGTTTCTGTGACACTTCTGTCTGCGGGTTGTCCTCATTCCGCCTAACCACCTACTCCACGGCCAATGACGGCAGCAGCCCAAGGCTCCGTCTCGGACCCTTTTCTGGAAGCCCTCACTGAGTGACCAACGGTTCCCAAAGGTCATTTGTCTCCGAAGACGACTTCCAGGCCCGTCTCTGCCCACTTACGCCCTGCCCGAGATGTTTGGGACCACAGCCATCCGCCTGCCGCTCCTCCCCTCCCCAAGGTGGGCAGCCCGATCCCTCACTGACCGAGGCCGTCGGGGGCTACTTTCCTGACTGGGTCCCTCTCCCCTCAGGCAGCGCCTGGGGCCGTGACCCTTCTGCCCCCAGCCCCTTCCCTGCCAGGGCTGGGGAATACGGGCCAAGCCCAGAGCCGGGAGCCGAGGCTCCTTCCAGATACAAACCCTCATCTGACAGTGGGAAGGCCAAGGAGAGGCAGCAGGGCCCGGGGGGACCACACACGGGCCGCTCTCTGCCCCTGCAGACACCGTCCCCTGCGCGTGCTGCATCGCCGCGGTCCGGGCTCACAGGCCCAGAGCTCCCCGGCCGCTCCCCCGGCCCCCTCTAGCGCCCAGGGCCCGGGCAGGCTCCACACGGGGCCTTTTCCTCGATGCCCCCGGCTGCGTGCCTGCTGCCCGGGCCGTGTCCCATCTAGTTATAACTGTCCAGCTGTCCCCTAGGGCCATCTTTGCCCCCCGGGGCTTCAACAACGCCTGAAGCTTTTCTGTGGTTCAGTCCACAGGGACCCCACGGGGAACAGGATCCCGGGCTGGTCTGCCATTTCCTTCTGGCTCCTTTCACAGACGAGGCAGCGTGAGGAGCCTTGCTGGTTCCAGGTTGCCCTGCCTGATGCCGGCAAACCTCAGTGAGCGAGTGATGGGCCGCCCTGAAAACTGCCGCAGGCCTGGGCCGCGCGCATCCCCCGCCGGGGAGGCCAGCCCTTGCCACCCAGCCCCGGGGCTCACCATCTCCCCTTCGAGGGCGTTGATGATAACCGGGAGGTAGGACTCCATGATCTCCTTGCACTTAGACACCCAGTCGGCTTCAGGAAGCATCTCGCACTCCTTCTCCAGGTAACTCTCAATTTCGGCCTGGGACAAGGAGACAGGACAGCAAGGCCTGAGATGGGCTCCCAGCCATCCCCCGTGTGTGTGTGGGGGGGGGGGGGGGCGCCTCCAGCTGTAATTTCCCAGGGAAAGCTCCCTTAGGGGAGCTGGCCCAAGGTGCCTGATCCCAAGGCCCTCTCAGTGCTCATCGGTCCTGGCTGGGTAGAAAGAAGGGAAACTGCCAGCAAGGCCTGTCCCTCAGGCTGGAGCCTCGCCTCCCCAGGCTTTCATCAGCCCCTCCCTCCAGCAGAAGTGAGTCACCAGGAACCAAGACAATTCCTGGTTCCTTTTGGCAGCTGGGGGAGGGGGTTGGGGAACCAAGCAGAGGGGAGGAAAAATTCTTTGTGGCAAGATGCCTTCGTTGCCCTGGTAAAGTTCTCCAAGGTCGCCCCCCCCCTTTCTCCAGAGCAGGGCCCCTCGCCCAAGAGCGGCTTACCTCGGTGCCATTTTGTTTCAGAAAGTTCTCAACTATGGTGACCACCTTCTTGCAGGCCTCACAGGGGATGGATTTCTGAAAGAGAGAGCAGAGGCGAGTCTGGTGAAGGCTTAGAATGCGGAGGCAGGTCTGAAAGCCGGGGCTGCCGCCCAACGCTCTCCGTTTCTGGGTGCCCCCCACAGAAGGCAGCGCCAGGAGGGGGCCCAGCCACGGCCTGGCAAGCAGGGGACGGCGCCCAGCACAAAGATGCTCAGGGAGTGTTTAACCGGCAGAGCCCCGGATGCCTTCAAGCAACGGGGCGCAAGGACCCGCCCAGGGGTTTGGTTCACAAAGAGCGGGACCGGTCGTCTCCGAGTCCTTTCCCATCGGGATCCCGGGATTCAGAGACGTTTAATCCAGGAGTAATTTACTAAGGAAAGAGGCACCGAGAACAGCCGCCTGGATGCCATGAAATGGATGGAGAGATGAATGAACAGACACCGCTGTCAGACCGGCCAACCTAGAGCGCACCAGTGTCGGCGCATCCAAAGCTCAGCGATTATCCAGGAAAAAAGGGGCGACTGCAGGGCCAAAAGCAGAGGACAGTTTCTTATTTCCAAGGGCTAAGGACTGGAAAGAAGGAGAAGCTGAAAGACAGGATTTTAACAGGAAATCTGGCTGAGCAAAGGAATGATGGGATTATCTTGGGGGAACGAGGGCGTGCTTGAAGGCTATGGAAATCTGGGGAAATCAGAAGCTGGTCTTTGCAAAGAGATAAGGGCCGTGGCTTAGAGGGCAAGTTCTCCTAGAGGTGAAAAACAAGGTTTGAAATGTTCCTTGGGCAGTATCAATGAGACAGACAATTAAGGAAGGCCAAAAGGACTGTCCTTTAGGGGCCAGTTGGCCTCCTTCCTTATCTGCAGCAAGGGGAAAGGCCTGGGGTGGAGGGCAAATGGCGAGAGTAACGTAAGGCTGGGGACCGGCAAAGGATGACCCGGGATAGACAAACGAGAGCGGGAAGGGGCAAGAGGCCAAGATGGAGTAGACTGAGCTGATTTGAGAATATAAGGGGAAAAGAGTCAGAGCAGGAGGAACACTCCTTTAGGCACTAAAGGGATATTGCCCAGAGTCAAGATGATGGCAAAGAACAGATTTGGAAGGAACGAGGCATAAGGAGAAAGTTATTATCAGAGGAGAGGGGGAGAAGGGGCCGTGTGATTATCCAGGTGTGGGGCTGAGGGGGAGTAGGGGAGCCATGAGACTGGGGGACTGGGGAGTTTGAGAAGAACATCCATGTGGGGAAATGCCCTAGTAAGGAAGGACAGGAGTTCAGGAGGACAATTCTGAGGCAGGTTATTCTGAGGGAATCCTGAGGAAAGAGGGAGAGAAAAGAATGACCTGGGAGCCAGTGAACCACATCCACAGAGACTGGATGGAGGCAACATTGAATTAAATGAGTTTCTCTAACAGGATTTTTGCCTGGGAATTCTAATTTGCCGGGTGCGATGTGATGGACTTGGCTGTTTCCAGATTCATGCCATGACCGAGGGCCTCTGGGTGTGGCTAAGGCAGGGTCGGAGGGTTTGACCCGTTCCTGTACAAGTGAGCAACTGCAGAGCAAGCTCAGGAACCCTTCTGCTGCCGCCCAGAGTCAGCTGGAGCCAAAACCTAAAGCACATCTCCCAAGACTCCATCTCCCAAGACTCTCTTTCTGCAGAAGTTATTAGAAGAATTGGGGAAATTAGAATTCTGTGCCCCCAGATGCAGAAGGCAGGACTGCGCAGAGCTGGCTTTAACTCTTCTCTCCTGTCCCTGAATCCCCCTTCTACCCCAGATGGGCTTTTGCTGGTAAAAGACAATGTCAGCCTGGTTAAGGGAAGGCCCGTCATCTCTGTAGGGGCAAAGCTTGGCTTGGGGCCCCAAAAAGCAGGGAAGGATGCTGGGCGGGTAGAAATGAGCTAATGACCTCAAAAGATCTCCCAGTCTACAACCTAGAATCTCAGGCAGATACTTTTGTACCACACAAAAGCGAAAAGAAGGAACATTGTTAAGTTCAAAACCAAAAGCAGATTAAAAACTAAAACTGAAAATGATTATTTCCTAAATTAACCCGATTTATGATTGTTTAGAAAAGCAGGTGGAATCCTGGCAATTCCATCTGTCCTGATCTGCCAAGGGACAGATGACACACTTGTATCACCACAGAAGGACCTCCTTGCCCCCAGCCGGGCTCGAGATACCATTTCAGTCTGGAAGCTACTCTGCCCCGATCTACACCCGTACAACCCAAGCCACCCGACGCTCCACAAACACTCACCACCGTGGGCTTGCTCCAGACCTCCTGCCGGCAGTGCCTGAGAGCTCCACACTCGGAGGCCGTCTTCAGGTCCCGGCACCAGACCCCGGGACCCTTTGCACAGTCTTCCTTTTGGAACACAGCGCCAGCCAGGGCTAAAAAAGAGGGGGGGGGGGGGCACACTCAGAAACGATAAACTCTCCCACCCACGAGGCTGCCCTGGCCCGAGCTCAGCGTTTCCTCGGCAGCAGCGGGCCAGGACCCACCGCCTAGGCCCTCACGCTCGGCTCGCTTCTTGAAAGAAGGCCCATGGCCCCGACCAACCGGGTTTTAAGCCGTGCAAGGCATGAGATCACAGATCACTGGACAAACTCCTTGCCACTGGAAATCCCCTTGAACTGTCTCAATTTTCTGAGTCTTGAAAGAACATTCCCACTAGAAATCTACCACCTTGTTAAAAGAAACTCCATGAAAAACTTGCTTTAAGGCATCCTCCCGATACCTCTTTCTTTTCCTTCTCTAGAACAATAGCACCAGTCATTGCTGTATCGAACCCAGAAGGCAGAAAGTTCCAGGCTAGCTAAGGGACAACACCAACTCCCTTTCTACAAGGGTAAATCATCTGAGTTTTTCAGTTGAAAACGAGAAAAGGGGAAGCGCCAAGAAACAGGCTGGAGGCGGACACTAGGAGCATGTGACCTACCACCCACCGGAGTCGGGCCGAGGGGCACCTGGAGCCCTCCCTCCCGGGTCAGTTCAACCCCTTCCTGCCTCAGCAGCCTGCAGACAGCAAGATGCTCAGATATGAGAAACTGGAGACAAGCCAGTTTTGAACAGCTTATCCACAATCTACTGTCCAGAACAATAATTAAATGAATGGACAAATGTCTTCTTGCAGAAGCTGAAGATGGTTTCAACTCAGAAGGCATCTGAACACTAAAGATTGCCAGTGTCCAGAGGCTGTGAAAGAGGCTAAGGGGAAAACGAAAGCTTTCCATGACTGCTCCTACTCAGGAAGGGTCCAAGCCCATAAAATGTTGTTTTGGAGATTTATCAGAAGTCACATAGTGGATTTTCTTCTTTTTTTTATAAATAGCTATTAATTTTTTTTAATGTAAAGGGTTTTCAACAATTGCCCTTGGAAATCTTGTGTTCCATTTTTTTCTCCCTCCTTTCCCCTCCCCTAGATAGCAAGCAATCCAATATAAGCATGTGCATAAATTTTCTTTCTTAAAGCAATACACTGGGGTTTCTGTAACCTCATCATAATTTTAGGTAGACTAGGATGAAATTTTCACCAATTTATGGTTTAAAGAGTTCTGTGGTATCCAGTTTTTATGTTGTCATGGTTATGTACAGCATTTAGGGCAGCTAAGTGGTGCAGAGGATAGGAGCACTCAGGAAGAACTGAGTTCAAATCCAGCCTCAACACTTAGCTGTGACTCTGGGCAAGTTCCTTAACCCTGTTTGCCTCAGTTTCCTCATCTGTAAAATGAGCTGGAGAAGGAAATGGCAAACCACCCCAATATCTCTGCTAAGAAATCCCCAGATGGAGTGACCAAGAATTGGACATGACAGAATTAAACGAGCTTAAAATTAAGGGGGAATGATTAAGAAAGGTTTCTTCAGGTCAGCCTTGAGGAAGGTTTAAGGAAGCCAGGAGCCAGAGGGATGACAGAATGTTCCTGTGAGCACGCTCGAGACCAGGAACGCACTCTCTTGTGGGGCGAACAGCAGAATCAGAGGGACCTCAAGTCTTAAGAGAGCTTTGAATCTCAGACAGGGTTTTCTTCTGGACACTGGCATCTTATGAAAGGTTGTGAAGGCGTCTCCTCCCTCCCCCACCTCCAGTTCAAGCCTCCTGAAAGGAAACAGCGTCCCAAGTCACAAGTGCTGGTGGGCAGGCTCATCGGCCAAACAAGCAAGGCTATTTTATGAGAGGGTGACGTAAGACTAGATTACTATAACGATCTAGACATCAAATGAATTTTCAAATTGTTCCCATTACTCATTTAATGTCTCCTTGATCAAACCTGTTACTTACAGCACCCCCTCCCCCCAAGCTTAGGATTACTTTGGATTAGAACCTTATTGTTGGGAGGGAGGAGCAAAGAAAAGGAAAAGAACACAAAAGAGCTCTCCCACCCCCCAACCCCACCTCAGGAAGAAGATATTCCAAATGGTTTATGGGCAGCAGCTCCACATTATAGAAACATTATAAAATGGCAAGTGGGTTCCCATGTTTTTTATCTCAGTGAGGTTATAATCTGCTACAACAAAACTACTCCCAGCCCTGAAGGGGAGTCTAAGGGAGAGCTATCAGTACCTGAGCCTAGGGGGCGTGGGGAGTGGGAGGGCTGGAGAGCTCCGGATCAGGTGCTAGGCTTTAGGGGCTGTGATGTAAGCAATAGATGAAGTGCCAGAAAATGTCTCTTTATATACAAACCTCCTTACTTCTATCCCCCAAGTTGCTCATTTCCATTCTCTAGACCAACGGTTCCACATAAGTGTTCCACAGCGTGGACCGGACAATGCAGTAGTCTCTGAAACCCTCACAAATTCAACATTTTTATTTCTAAATATGCTAAGCATTTATAAATATAACCCACATACAAAAAAAAAAAAAAAAAACAGATCCTCAATAAGTTTTATTGGTATAAAGATAATGAGTAAGGTTTGAGAAGCCCTGCTCTAGATGAATATGGTAAAGAGGAGGAAAAACATCACCATAAAACATTTAAGGCAGATATTCCTTATACCGGGTCTGACTTTGCAAGGAGTATTGAAAAGGTAAAAGTTCTCCCCAGTGAAAGCACTGAGTCCTATCAGTACAGAGAAAATCGCCAAGTTCTGGATTCTGAAGACCAAGAGTACAGTCAACATACTAATGCTTTTTAGAAACAAAAGCACCGCCCGTGGAAGGCTCCCCACCAAATGGGGAGGGGACGCGAGAAAAACCATTTCAATTCCCTTCAGATCAGCTACACTACTCAGCGCCACATTAATGGTCCCCTAAAGATCAGCCACAAATGAGCAAATGCACTGCAGCTAACAAACGATGGGCTTGCACACACACACACACACTTAGGGCCCAAGGCAGCGCCTGCCACACAGTGGGTGCTTAGTATTTACTGAGAGACTGACTTATAGGGATGTGGGGTGCAAGGTGACCCAGGTTAGGAAGGATGATGGCAACTTCCACAAATGGGGGATCCAGAAGATGGGAGGTGAGGATAACATAATAAATCTACAGAGCATCTACTAAACCCTCCCTCCCTGCTCATCCAGTGGCTCTCACCCCGAAGTAGTTAGCTCACTGCCCCCGGTCAGCGCCTTCCATCCTACACTGTGAGTGTCACACGGTGCTATGGGATTCCTCAAGAGGAAGGTGATCAGGACCAGCAGTGTCGGCGTGAAGGGGCCCACCAGCAACTGGCCTTGGCAAGGCTGGACCTGGGAGGCGGGAGAGTTCTAGTCCGAGGGGACTCTGAGAACGGTGGGCTTCTCAATGGAGGGGAGGGGAACTATAATGGGTTCAGTTTGGGACATGCTGCATTTAAGTGTCTTCCAGAATACTCTGAGATATTTAACAGGCTGGAGACCAGCAGAGAGCTTAGGGCTAGATGGGTAGACTCAACGGCAGAGAGACTAACTGAATCACCAAGTGAAATCTCCAAGAAGATGCCAAATCTTGGCATTTCTGCCTCTAACATCCCGCTTGCATTCGTCTCCTGGTCTCATTCTGCTTCTCAGATTTGTTAAGAGAGCAAACACTGGCCAAATGAGAAAGAGGGGGTCAGGAAACCTGGGTCCCAGTCCTGGCTCAGACACTTAACTATGAACTTCCCCGCAATACAATTATGAATTTCCCCGAATTTCCCCATCTATAAAATGACTGGGGTAAGTAAATAAGATTGTGCTTCCATATAAGGAAAGGCTGTAATAGCCAATAAATCTGGGGTCAAGTTAACACTGATTAAAGCTAATCTAGATAAGTCCTTTATCTAAATTCTGAACAACAGGATTATAGGCTGGTCTACTAAATGTAACTGAAAATCTCATTTTGATTCCTGATTAGAAAAGAAACATCACCTGATGTAAACTGCAGACAATCTCCATTAGAATTAAGAAAGTCTATTATGCTCCTTTATCTTAAGACACAGCCTTTGACCCAGAACTCCAAGGGCCGAGTCCACGCCCCAGGGAAGAAGACTTTTAAAAGCCCCTATTTTACAGCTGCCAAGAACCACCCATTGATCGGGGAATTGGTGAATGAGCTGTGGTGCAAGAAGGTAATGGAACAGGTGCTGTGACCAGTGACACTGAAAGACAAATGGCAAGAAACAGAAGTCTTCTGTGAATGGCGCAAAGTGAATGCGCACAGAAGCTGCTAGTGCAGAAGTGCTTGGCCGGGTGGGTCTGGAGCTCAGTTCAAATCCTGCCTCAGACACGATTAGCAGAGTATGAGCTTCTTACTGAACTGACCCGTCTGCCTCAGTTTCCTCATGGTTTTTGTGAGGATTAAATGAAATTTCTGCAAAGCGCTCAGCACACTGGATTGTAAGCAACCTTAAAGGGAGGCGCAGTGGATAGTGCCAGACTGGCATCGGGAGAATCTTCTTCCCGACCTGAGGTCTAGCCTCAGATACTAACTGTGTGACCCTGGCAAAGTCACTTCAGCCTGCTTGATTCCGTTTCCTCATCTGCAAAATGAGCTGAAGGAAATGGCAAAGCACTCCAGGATCAGAGTCAGACAACACTGAAAATACAACTGAACAATGATTATTTCCCTCAGCAATATAAATGGAAACACAACAAAATTAAAACCGAAAAACTTAAAGCAGCAGCAGTTAGCTTCCAAAGATACTGAACTAGCTCCAGAGGGCCAACCAACCATCTTTTTAATCTAGATTATAATCTGCTGATTTTTACACAAATCCCCAGCACAATATCCTCTCACATGATTTAATGTCCAGACTTTGCCAAACAAAAAAATGCACTCAGGAAAAACTCGAGCCCCATCTAATCTCAAAACTCTTCTCCCAATGAAAATAGAGTGTAAGTTTTTTAAACAACAGTTTTATTATTTTTTAAATTTCATTTTTATTGTATCAAAATATAATGAACAAGTAATTAAAGTCTGGGGGAAAAACAGCGTCACCTCTTCCTCCCTCCCCTCAAAAGAATTCAGGTTAGTATGTCCAAATTCATAGACTCAATCTGTGACTGTAGAAGCCATTCATTAAGCATTGTGCAATACCCCAGGAAAGCCAGGCCTGAGAAGCCTAATTCTCCAGGGAGTAGAGAGGAGAGTTGGGGAAGAGTCAGGTTCCCGAGGGGGTGGGGAGAGCCTTAGAACAGTAGCAATGGTGACACACCCTTTCAGGGAGTGCTTAGGGACAACAGCTCTTGCCCCAGCTCCCTCCAGAGCTTGCAGAAGACAGGAGATGAGCTGGAGAACAGGGGGTATTCCTGAATTGCAAAAATTCTAGTTATTAACTGTGGAAATTCTAGTTAAGTAGCAGAAATTCTGCTGGTACTGCGCGGGCACTTAATACATGCGGACTGATTAGGCGTTTTGCAGCACAGAGGGACTAAAGCCTGCATGTGGAAATCTGCCCCTCAGACTGATTAATTAAAAGCAGAGCTCGGGCCTTCGAGCAGGGAGTAGGGGGTTTGTGGGCTCTCCCTATTTACTGCAGTCACAAGTGGGGGAGAACCCGGGGGCTATCCCACCCCACCAAGGCCTGACCAGCACTATGAGCTGCTATAATGGAACGGTCACAATGCCATTCCCTGGAAGCAAACGAGGCCTGGGACTGGGAGGATCACGCCGGGAGGCTGGCAAAGAGACACTGTCAACACTTTTCATAAGCCCCCTAACATGGCAATTCCAGCCACACACACCAAGGCCAGGGCTTAGGCTGGGCTCAGGAACTTGGCCTTTTAAACACTTTTTAGAAAGTCGGAGTCCGACACAAAGGGGTCTCTCTGCGATCCTATGGACAGTTTTCATTTAGGCGACTATCCTTGTCCTTCCTTCTCTGAGGCCCAGGACCCCAGGGAGGGGCCCGGGACATGCAGGTGAGTCCCACTGAAGTGAAGGAGGGAGGGAGGGCGGGGCAAGGTCACCGGCCTCACTTTTCCCTCCAGAGCCTTCTGGGTCCAGTGGCCAGAGACAGATGAGGACGCCCCGAGGAGGTCCTGGATGCCCGGGGAGACCTTGGCCTTTTATGTACAAGTGAACCCTCCAAAAGGCACGAGGTCGCCTCGGGGGCAGACACTGAGATAAGGGGCCAAGGAAAGGCTTCCTGGGATTCCAGGAGGCAAAGGAGAGGGATTGGGGGAGGGGGGAAGACTGGGAGAGGAGGAGAGTCCCTGCAAATGCATGGGGGAGGGGTTCATCTTGTTGGAGGCATAGCAAGGAGGGCAGCTGTCTCCGGCTGCAGACGAAGATAGGAAGGGTGGAAACTAAAGGGTTTTTAAAGGGAAAAAAGAGAATTTCCTATTTGATCCTGGCAAAAACGTACAGGGAGCTGCTACAGCCAGGTCACAGGTCAGACAAGCACTTTAAAGCTAACCTGACCACTGAGTGGAATGGAGAAGAGTGGGAAGATGGGGCAGAGAGGCTGTGGCCTAATAATGTCTAAATGGCAGTGGGTCGGCCTCTGTCTCCGTCGGTCTCTCCCTCTGGAACACATCACAATTACAAACATCTTCCACACACAGTCAGACCTAAATTATAAAAATGTCAGTTGCTCATGGGTAGGCTAAGTCAATATAATAAAAATGAGAGTTTTACCTAAACTTATTTATTGAGTGTCATGCCAAACTACCCAAATTATTTTATAGAGCTAGAAAAAAATAAAATTCATCTAGAAAAACAAAGTCAAGAATAACAAGGGAATTAATTTTTTTTATACTTTGAAAACTAAAGCTATATCAGAACGTGAACTAATTATAAAATGGTAATCATCAAAACTACCTGGTCTTGGCTAAGAAATAAAGTGGTGGATCAATGTAATAGTTGATTTTCACAAGACAGTAATTAATATATGTGATCATTGTAACCTAGTGCTACATAAAACCCCAAAGACCCTAGCCTCTCACTCTTGTCAAAACCTGCTGAGAAAACTGGAATACAGCAGAAACGAGGTGAAAACCAGCATCTCGCACTATACCAAGGTAAGGTCCAAATGGGTACATGTTGGCATAAAGGATGCCATAAGCAAACTTGCTCATATAAGAGCAAAGAATAATCTACCTGTAAGATTTATGGAGAAGAGATAGAGAGCATTATGAAATGAAATATCTCAACACTTTTATACAAACAAAACCAAAGTGATCAAAATTATAAGAAAAGCGGAAAGCTGAGAAATAATCTATTCTTCCCAACAAGTATTAGATAAAAGCCTCATTTCCAAGATAATAGAGAACTGAGTCAAATTTATAAGAAAATAAGCCATTTCCCAATTGATAAATGGTCAAAGGATATGGACAGTTCAAATGAAGAAATCAAAGATATCTAACTATAGGAAGAAATGTTCTACGTCACTTTTGAGTAGAGAATAGCAAAAACTCTGAGGTGCCACCTCACACCTTTCGGGTTGGCTATGACAGAAAAGGAAAATAATGAATAATTGGAAAAGATAGAGGACAACAGGGATACTAAGGCACTGCTGGTAGAACTGTAAACTGATCCAACCATTCTGGAGAGCAATTTTGCACTATGCCCAAAGGGCAACCAAACTGTGCATACTCTGATCCAACAATACCACTACTGGGTCTGTATCTCAAAGAAATCACAAAAAAAGGTAAAGGACCAACGTGTACAAAAAAATTCATAGCGGCACTTTTTGAGGTAGTAAAGAATTAGAAATTGAAGCGCTGTCCATCAATTGGTGAATGGGTAAACAAGTGGGATATATGAAGATAATGGAATGACTGCAATAAGAAATGATGAGGCAGATTAAAAAAAAAACCTACAAAGATCTATATGAACTGATGCTAAGTGAAATGAGTAGAACACAGGAGTACATTATGCTGAGTAGGAGTTTATTCAACCATGAATGACTCAGCTCTTCTCAGCAATACAATGAATGATCCAAGACAATTAGAAAGGATTCATGCTACCCACAAAGAACTAATGGACTCTGAATACAGATTGAAGCACATTCTTTTCAAATTATTTTTTCATATTTTTTTCCTTTTGTCTGTTTCTTCTTTCAGAACTATGACTAATACAGAAATGTTCTAATCAACATCAAATTGCTTACCATTTTAACAAGGAGAGGAGAAAGGGGGAAAAAATCTTTAAATATAATTGGAAATAATCTCCACAGCACCTGTGGAGATGGCCTTCTCAAAGAGTTTCTCCACAAAAGGAAAGAAAGATACATAGGCATGATAAGTAGCCAGATTCAATAGATTTCTAAGGAGAATACATCTTTGATGGTTAACCCATTACAGCTGTCTGCCAAGTTTTGCCATTCCAGGACTGAATCATGTACATAAAGCTTTACCAAACCTTTTAGCACACATTTCAGGAAATATGCACTAGGGGGTGCCTGTATTTTAGGAAATGTGTGCTACAACCCCTGCAGACTATTCAGTGCACTGGTAAAGATGCCCTAAGAAGCAGAGCAATGCAGGTGGCTGCCCAGGTGAAGCTTCACTCCAAAAAGCAGAAAGCTGCTACAAAGCCGTGATTAATGAGGGCCCAAAGGACCGTACATTCCACAGGGGAGCTCATCACCTCTCAGTTCACCCAGCGGTGGTGGCCACAGTAGCGTCTCTGCCCTCTGTGATGCAATCCCAAGGGAAGCTCCCTTGCCCCACGAGCACAGGGCCCAGTGCAGGCAGCCCAGACCCCTGCCGGAACAAAGAGTCAGACCCTGAAGATCTGTGGCAGGCAGGAGCCAAGAGCTGGCCCTGCCTTCCTGTCCCCTGGCACATCGGCAACAACAGCCACACTGAAGGGATCAAAGGCTCAGCCCTCACCTCCGTCCCTTTTGCTCTCTGGCCCAAGTTTTAACCTCCCTCTTCTGTCCTCTCACAGGCAGGTGCGGGGCAGGGGACAGTTTTCACTGACTGCACATTTCAAACAGTGTGGCACAAGCCTCAGAGGCCAGTTTTAAGAAACTTATAAAAAATTCCTTGCAAGAAACACTCCAAAGGGAACGGGATGCTTTATAAACAAGAGGCTCCAGTCCCTGGAGGTCTTCAGAGGCCTCAGTGATGCTGGCAAGGGGACAAATGTTCAGGCAATGGCTGCAGGACAGGCAGCCGGCATGGCAGCACAGAAAGAACTGGATCTTCAGTCAGGAAACCTGGGCTGGCAAACTTTGTGGTTATATACAAATTGTTTTTTTGTTCCAACAGAATAAGCTGAAAGCTGGAACCGTTTCATTGCTGACTTTGGATCCCAACAGTCCCTGGCACTCAGTAGGCATTTGTTAAATGCTCTTGTGCCCATCACTATCACTTTAGCTCTGGGCCTCAGTTTCCTCATCTGTAACAATGAGTTATGTTTAACCAGAGCATTTAAGACTTAAGGAAGTCCCTGCCAATTTGAAACAAGTTAGACCCTAGGGGACAGACACACAAGTATACACAGAACTTTTGAATGTTACTTTATATAGATTCATATTACCTGCTTGTCAAGATGGAGAAAGGTAACTGGGACGGGAGGATAAATTTTACCCTGACTTCTTATGAATACAAGGGGGATAAATGATAGGCCTAGTGACTACTGAAAGGAATGGAAGGGAAAATATTATTTTCATAAGACCTCTAAGTAAAAAGCGGAACAGATTTATAATTAATAACTCATAGCACAATCTCTTCAATTAGTCCACTCAGCCATATTATTCTCCAATCCAACAAAAACATCTGATAATCAGCATTAGTCAGGTGACAAAAACGGAGATAAGCTTCAAAGCCTCCTCAGACATACTCATCTGGGAACACCGATCCAGATGCCCCAAAGAGTACTCTCACAAGAAGGCCTGGCCGGTATCCACTGAGAGAAGACACCATGAATTACAGTCAATGAGCTCAATGTGGCCGTTAGCTCTAAAGGTCTATTTTTTGATAAGCGCAACGTTCCATTCAGCCTGCCTGTACTGACTCCAGTCAATTAGATGGCACAGCAGCACCACCCATCAATAATGAAATTTTATTGCATTGGTAGAAATGACAAAAAGGATGATCTGGGGGAAGCCAGGGAAGATGTACATGAATTGATGAAAAGTGAAACAAGCAAAAACATTACTATTCTAACACTGTAAAGACAAGCTAAACAACGCAACCTCTCCTCCGATTCCAGAGGACAGATGATGGATGTGACCCATCTCATCATAGAGGTGGACATCAGTTGTAGAATGAGAGAGCCTGCAATGGGGAAATTTGCTTGTTTTGTTTGATTGCATCATGGTTACAAAGGCTATTCTGCTTTTTCTCCACTGGTTAGGAGGTGGGTGGGTGAAGAGATATGATAGGGGTACAAAAGAAAGTAAGATCATTGAAACTTGCTTTTGAAATGCTGAGAAAAACTAAAGGCCATAAGAAATCAAACAGAACAGCTTTGAGAAGAGCAAGTTGGAAGATCTAAATAAACCTATTTTAAAAAAGAAAGTGAACAGGTCATAAATGAACTTTCATACATTAGGAGTAGATGGACATACTAGCAAATTCTACCAAACATTTGAAGATCATTTCATTTCAATACTGAATAAATTATTTGCAATAATAAAGAATTCTGCCAAATTCCTTTTAGGAAACAAATGATATTTATACCTAAACCAGCAAGAACAAAAACAGAAAACTATCGACATCAATTTTACTAATGAACATAAGATGCAAAAATACAAATTATACACTGTAACCAAGTAGAATTTATACCAGGAATACAGGACTGGTTCAGTATTAGGAAAACTGTTTATATTATAACAAAAAAACATTATTATAACAACTCATTATAACAAAAAAAAACAAAAATCATACGATTACCTCAACAGAAGCAAAAAAGGCTTCTTTCTTAAAATCAATCATTTACCTAAAACCACTGACAAGATTTTTAATGGGGATAAACAAAAAACCTTACCAATAAGATCAGGCGTGAAATAAGGGTGCCCATTATTATCGATATTATTCAATACTGTAGTAGAAATGCTAGCAATAGCAATAAGAAACAGAAACAAAGAAATCAGAATGGACAATAAGGAAATGAAATCATCTCTTCACAGAGATGACAATATGCTTGGAAAATCCAAAGGCAACAAAAAACAATTAATAAATAATTTTAGCAAAGTAGCAGGATATAAAATAAATCTACATAAATCAGCATAAGTCCTGCTGAGATAGTAAAGACATTTCACTCAAAATAACCATAGACAATACAAAATACTAGAGTATATCTGCTAGTACAAACTCAAGAATTATACAAATGTAACTATAAAGCCTTTTTTATAAAATTAAAGTCAGATTTAAATAACTGGAGGAAATTAATTGCCCATGGGTGGGCAGAGCCAATATGACAAAAATGGCAATTATACTTAAACTAAAATAGAATACCATCTCAAATTTCTTACACACTTGAAAAACAAATTGTACAGAATAGACTAAATTTCACGTACAAGCCTCTCCTGCTCTATATACTCTGTTCTCATTAGTTGTTCGTTAATTTTCTTTTACAGGGAAAATATAATCTGACTTCCCTTTGAGAGTATGATTCTGAATTTACTAAAGATCTAAATGGAACTAAAATCTAAAATCTCTCCGAAATTAACTCTAGTAGCCTCTAGGACAAAAAGGCAAGGACTGGAGTGGGACCTCTCCCACTTAAACAGTACAGTCATGTGACCTTTCAATTCTAAAGTGACATAGGAATAGAAGCCCGAGTTCAAATCCTAACTGTGCTTTAGGGACTTCAGTGACAAGTCCTTAAACTTCTCAGTGTCTCAATCAATTCTCAAAAACTAGATACTTGTCTGCTCTGATGGAAGCTGCCTACAATGAAATTAGATTCAGACAAGGAAAAAAATCATCACGATTGTTAGGATTAAATTGATTCCACGTGTATCATACAAACTGGAGCTTGGCTGTAAAAGATGATCATGTGTCATTTGATGCGTCTGCATCTTCAGAAAATACAGACACAGCTTTATTAAGCTCAATCACTCCTTGCTCAGAGGACCAAGCTCCAGCCATCACACTCCCAGTCACCTGTAACAGGTGACTTGCCAGGGCTCCTCCTCATTTACCAGGCTTTTTCCTCAAGTCTTACACCAAGTCTGGCTATTCTCTTCTCTACTTTACTAACGAATTTCACAAAACAAACTCATCTACCCCATACCTACACTTCATCTTCCACCTTCTTCTTGAATCCCTTGCAAGCTGGCTTCCTACCCCGCTGCAGACCACATAAAGAGGTTCTTCCTCTTCTCCATTGTCAACTTCTGAGGTATTTGGCACAGCTAGTCACCTTTCCTTCTGGCAATTTTTTTTTTCCTTGGCTTCAGGAACTATTCCAGAAAAAGCTGCCCTGTCTTGTTCCGACCAAGATGGAGGTTCCCACCAAGATGGAGGTTCCCACAAGGTGCTCTCCATGGTCCTTGTTGCTCTGTATATATGCCCTCACCAGCCAACTTCAGTCTCTGGTCTCAATCCCTTCTGTCTACAGAAGACTTTCATCACCATGTCTCCCTAGTAATGGAAACCTGTCTGCAGCCGCACTTATCTTACACCAGGGGCTGGCTCAGCTGAGTTTATCTTCCCCCCTCAGGCCTACTTCTCCCTCAAATTCAGCTAGATCACCATTCCAAATCAAGCTTCAGGTACCACCACTCCCCCCAATCTCCCAAGTTGAAGTCCTCGGGTTTAAATTAACTCTTCTACACCTCTGAATCAATATATCAATTCTTAAGCCCATTCCCACCCAATTCTCTTCCATTAGTCTTTTTCTAGATTCCCAAGACTCCTGGCCAAGGATTAATCTTGATGGTCCCACGTTCCCACTCCTCTCACTGTGTCCTTCCTTTAGGATGAATCTTGGTGGGCCCTCATTCCCACCTCCAGTTCGGAACCAGCACCACAGGTCTTCCTATCTGTGCTCTCTGCCCTTTGTCCATATACTGTTGTAATCCTTTCTAGCGCCACCAGAACAGTTTTCTTACTGCAGAGATCTATCTGATCAAGGGCAGAAGAATCGATTGCCAAAACTTAGTAAAATGCAAACTCTTTGCCTACACTCAAGGCACTCCACCCCATCTTTCCAGGTTTATGTCACTAATTAATGCCATAGACTTTTCTAGCCCAACTGGCTCCCTCCCTCTTGCTAATCTCCCACCTAAGTTCCTCTGCTCATCAACTATGCCTGAAATGTCCTCCCTCCCCCTCTCACCTGGGTATTTCTACCTACATCCTTTAAGACCCAACTCGGATGCCAGCTTCTCCCTTATGGACACGATAAAAGCAATGTCACTTCATGTGTCCCAAGCCCTACGTTCTCAAAGTTAAAAGAAAAGTTATGGCAAGCCAGAATTCTCTATTAAGTACTATACCACATACCCATGAATTTAACCCTGAGAGAAGCCAAGGAGATCCCCTTTATCCACAATGGAAAAGAAATGACATCATTCCTTTGGCTTAATGGAATGTTCCAACCAATGATGGCCACATCTCAATCAATTAACATTAATTAAATGCATACAGCCAGCTTTTAAAAAACCGCAAAAAGGAGCAAGACAATCCCCAAATTCAATCAAGGAGCTTATAATCTATTTTAATTTAACCCCCAAACTACTACGGAAAAGTATTTTTTTTAAAGATAAAGATCATATCCATGTGAGGGTCCTCATGGAAGAATTATTAGGTAGAGCAAAAGTTCTGTGGCTTCCAGGACAGAGGGCCCTTATCTTATTGTTATGTAGAAATAAGCTATGTAGGGAGGACAAGAGCTAAGATTTTCCAAGGAATGGTGAATGAAGGCGACTTTTCCTTCTGGAGTCGATCACATCATATGTACAAAATCTTTATATCAAAGCCATCGCCATCATATTAAATCCATTTTCTTCTAGCTTAAATCCATTTTCTTCTAGCTCAAGATTTACTATCAAAATCTCCAGCCATGTTCTCCATTTTCTAACCCTGTGGCTAAGAGGGAATAAAGGAACAAGTTAGATGATTACTAACTCCCAATAACAGTCTTCCCATTTGTTTTCAAATAGCATATACTTACAGCGTGCTACTATGGAATACTGAGGTGGCTCAATGGACAGAGCAGGATGACTCAAATCTGTCCTGACATTGACTAGCTATGTGACCCTGGGCAAGTAACTTAACCCAGTTTATCTCAGTTTCCTCATCTTTAACTCCAAAAGGGGTCACAAAGGGCCAGAAACAAATGAACTAAACTTTTATTTCAAAAAATTCATGCTAGTTATCAAAAAGAAATGAACTGATCTAAACAATTTTACTTACCTCTTTTAAGGAGCTTAAAAAAAAAAAAAGCTCTGATAATCTCACATGGGCAATTTTATCCAATAACCACATTTCACTAGATTATAAATTCCATTAAGGCACCATAAATTCCACCAAAGGAGACTCGTATTAGTCAATTTTTTTTTGAGGCAATTGTCCAAGTTTAAGCAGTTAATAACTGTCTGAGGCTGAATTTTAACTCCTGTCCTAAATTTCAAGGCTGATTCGCCATCCGAGGAACCACCTAGCATCCAAATTCATTCTTCTATCTTTCTATTGTGGACATGGTACACTAGGCACCGAATTGTCTGAATTGAATCTCAGATAATGTATTTCCACATTTCCAGTTTTCCCCCATCACAATGACCTGGGATGCTGGAAGCCTGTTTTAGAAAAGAAAGGTCCACTTTTCCTGACATTTTTACCCTAGGGGCCCATCAAATCTAAGTTTGCTCAAAGTGGCTAAAAGGTGCTAAGGATCTTATGAGCTCTTCGCTAGGACTCTCTATCTCAAGAGACACTTGTACTGCAGAGTTCAACAAATAATCGTACTGTTCAGGGAAAACTCCATCAAGTAGGAAGAGTAAGTGTCCTGCACACAAACTTCCGGGCCTTTACCTCTCCCCTGAAACAAAGTAGCAAGCCAAAATCCCAGAGGTGCTGCAATCCCGGAGCCCATCAAATGAGTCAGCAGTTCATAGTTGGGGAAGAGAATGCAAAGCTCCATGTAAATTTCTATCTTCCCGTCTCTCACCGAGCCTGAAACCACCTACAAATACAGCTCAGGCTGCTGGTCCCGAGCCAGGCCCGGAGTCAAGAGCAGATTGGGGAAGGACTGATTGCAGAAAGGATGCCGGGTTATGTACAACTGTGGCTGTACCAAGACGCAGAAGGAAAGCTTCTGACGTTGGCAACCCTCGAGTCCCCATCCGACCATGCAATCACCATTTAACATGCGCCTGGGGTGTGCAGGGCCTCCGGCTCGGGACTGAAGGAACCCAATCTCCGCAGGAGACAGAGCCCTCCCTAGTCCGCACGGACGGCTCCCAATCTGGCTGCGTTAAGGGATGCAGTGCCCTACATGGGGACGGCGACTAAGAAATGCCTATTAAGCCTAGAAAATGTCCCGGCGGGGTACAATGTACAAGAGAAGGCCAGTGGGTAGGAGTGGGCTGGAAGCAGTCCCGCAGGCTGGGATGGTGACCTAGGGCACCTGAAGGACAGGGGGAAGGTCACTGGTCCTCGAAGGGATGGCAGGCTTCTAGGAGGAGCGGCTCCGACACCCAGGACCCCACGCCTCAGGCGGAGAATCGTCATTGCAAGGCCCGGATGCACTCCCCTTTCTCCCACCGCCCCTGCACCTGTTGCCCCCCACATCCGCCACGCTCCCCGCCCAAGGAAGCAGAGGCTGGGTCAAGCTGGGAGATCCCCGGAGGACCAAGGAAGCCAGCTTCCCCAGGGGCCGGCGGCGGGGCAGTACCTGCCCGCGCCCGGCCCCCTCCCCCCCCCACCTCTCCGGCCGCGGGGTGAGAGCGGCGCTTGCGCAGAGCGCTCCTCCAGCCCGGACCCGAACCAGCCGAGGAGCGGGAGGGGGTGGGAGCCGCTGCGGCCTCGAGACGATCCCCTCCGCGTGCCCCTAGCTGGCTTACCCGCGCCCAGAAGGCTGGGCAAGAGGAGCAGAGCACACAACATGTCTCCCGTGGACACCGCCGATCTGCAATGCGGGGAATCAGCTGATCCGCCGCGGCTTAAACCCCGGCGCACCCAGAGCTGCGTATTGCGCAGACGCAGTCCGGGCACGTTTCTCGCCTCCGCCCCCGTCCTCCCGCCTGAGATTGACTCAGCAACTCCAGAGCGCCTGCGCGAACCTCCGCGGAGCGGAGGAGGGAGGAGTCGAGGGCGGAAAAGGGGAGGAAAAGACTGGGGGAGGGGCGCATGGGAAAGAAAGATGAAAATAATAGAAGCGGGGAGGGGAGGAGGAGATGCCTTGGAACCTCTGTTTTTGAATCCTCAGACTCCTAGTGAAGTTGCTAAATGCAATCCCCTTTAAAAAACTGCTCATGTTCTTGCTAAAACGTTCCCCCCTCTCAATCCTGGACCAAGAAATCCCCAGGACTTGCCCTTGGTAAGAACTGGAATTATGTAACTGACATTTGAAGCTAGCTCCAGTTAGTGCATAGACTGAGCGCTGGCCCTGGAGTCAGGAAGGTCAGAGGTCAGGATCTTGGACATTTATCAGCTCGATGGCCCTGGGAATGTCACTTAACCGCGTTCTGCTTCAATTTCCTCAACTGTAAACCGGCGATAATAACAGCACCTACCTTCCCGAGTTATTTATTGCAAATAATTGCAAAGTTTCTGCTGCGTAAATGCCAGCTCAATTATCTACCCTTCCTTAATTGCAGCCCTTGCATGGTGGGAAACCTCCCCCCAAGTTCTTTTCTTAAAGAGGTGTCTTGGAGTCCTGAGAAGTAAGCAGTTTTGATCATGATTACATAATCTGCCCAAGTGTCAGAAATAAGGTTAGCTCCTCTACTTCTCCTTAACTGAATATCAGCATCAGAAATCGCTATAAAGAGAAGCCGGTTCCCAAAGACAGCGTTCCTATATTTCTCCAAGCCTAAAGTAGAGTATGTAGGTTTTCCTTTTTTAAAAAAGATCTAAAAAGAAAATTATTCCCCTCTCAGAATGAACCAATCCACTATTTCATCAATATGAGCAATCATAACAATTGCAAATCCATCCACAATTTCCCATCCTGTGTAGATCCTTGCCTCGGGTCTATTCAAAGTTCTGGAGACTTTTCTCTGGTTCTCTTTACATCTTATGGAGTACTGGTACAGTACTTGGATTATGCCTACTGACCCACTTCCGTTCCTTCATTCTCCTAAGTGATTTTTTTCTCTCTATTCTCCTCTATAAAATAGATCATTCTTTTCAGAGTTTAAGGGAAAAGATCTAGCTTCTTCATGGGAGCACACAAACCTGGAATCACACGGCCAACAGATAATAAGCCATTATTTTTTGTTTTTCTCGTTCAATCCCCTCATTTTACAATAGGGGGAAAAGGGGAGAAGTGGTTTGCCCAAAGTCACACAGCCAGGACTAATATCAATAACGATAATAACTGACATTTATAAAGTATTTTCTGAGCCCTTTCCAAAACAACGAGCAGCTTATTCTTAAACACAACACAAAAAAACTAAATCAGAAGTGGGATCTCTTCCCCTCTCCTCCATGCCAAGGCATGCCTCCTCCATGCAAAGTTTTGGTCACAGGGCTGGCTTTTCACTTCCCACTGGCAGAAGCTAGATGAGGAAGGGCTGGCTGAAATGAGGAAGTGATTTTTGAGTCAGTAGTGAACTATGAGTTTAGTAATACTGTGGAATTTGGTTTAAACCAAAGGAAAAGGAAAGGGGAAAGGGGACTTTAGGGGACTGTGACTGTCATATAAAGACTAAGTCAGATTAGAGATGACAAACTAAAAAACAGTCATAGGAACAGACAGGGGACTTCCCAAGCCAAGTGTACTATAGCAATGGTTAAAATGCAATGCAGCTAAGATTTTCTGAATAAATCACTCCTCCTGTTATCTTCCTTAAGATCATGAGTCCAAACTTTCAGACACCGAAATTAAAACCATTTCTAATCACATAAAAGAATGCTCTAACTCCCTATTGATCAGAGAAATGCAAATTAATACAACTCTGAGATAGCACTATACACCTCTCAGATTAGCTAATAGGACAGGAAAAGATAATGATAACTGTTGGAGAGGATCTGGGAAAACTGGGACACTGATACATTGTTGGAGGAGTTGTGAAGTAATCAGCCATTCTGGAGAGCAATTTGGAGCTATGCCCAAGGGTCTATGAAATTGGACACACCCTTTGATCCAGGAGCGTCTCTCCTGGGCTTATATCCCAAAGAGATCTTAAAGAAGGGAAAGGGACTCCCATGTGCAGAAATGTTTGTGGCAGCCCTGTTTGTAGTGGCCAGAAACTGGAAACTGCGTGGATGCCCATCAATTGGAGAATGGCTGAATAAATTGTGGTATATGAATGTTATGGAATTTTATTGTTCTGTAAGAAATGACCAGCAGGATGATTTCAGAGAGGCCTGGAGAGACTTACATGAAGTTATACTAAGTGAAATGAGCAGAACCAAGAGATCTTTGTTCACAGCAACAACAAGATTATGTGATGGATGCAGCTCTTTTCAACAATGAGGTGATTCAGGCCAATCCTAATAGACTTGTGATGGAGAGAGCCATCTGCATCCAGAAAGAGGACTATGGGGATTGAATGTGAATCACAACATAGTTTTTTCACATTTTTTGTTGTTTGCTTGCTTTTTGTTGTTGTTTTTTTCTCATTTTTTTTCCTTTTTGATTAAATTTTTCTTGTGCAGCATGATAAATGTAGAAATATAAGTAGAAGAAATGTACATGCTTAACATATATTGGTTTAATTGCAGTCTAGGGGAAGGGGTGGAAGAAGGGAAGGAGAAAAATTTGGAACACAAGATTTTGTAAGGATCAATGTTGAAAACTATCTTTGCATATATTTTAAAAATAAAAAGCTATTGTTTTTAAAAAATAAATTCAAATTGGAAATTAAAAAAAAAAAATCTTGAGCCTATCTTGGGACAGATGTCATCTGTATCCAGAGAGAGAGCTATGGAGATTGAATGTGGATCAAGCATAATATTTTCACCTTTTTGTTGTTGTTTGTTTACTTGTTTTTTTTTTTCTCAAGGTTTTTCCCTTTTGATCTGATTTTGCTTGCACAACATAACAAATATGGAAATATACCAAGCAATATAATTGTATAAATATGTATGCCTATATTGGATATATTTTTACAATATTTAACATATATTGGATTACTTGGCATCTAGAGGAGGGAATGGGGGAAAGGGGAAATTAGAACAACAGGTTTTACAAGAGTCAATGTTGAAAAAGTATCCTTACATATGTTTTGAAAATAAAAAACTTCAAAATAAAGTTAAAAAAAAAAAAGAATTACATATATTTAACCTATATCAGATTGCTTACTGTCTTGGGGAAGAGGGAGATAAGGATGGGAGAACAATTTGTAACACAAAGTTTTACAAAAAATGAGTGCTGAAAAGTATGTTTACATGTATTTGGAAAAATAAAATACTATTGGGGAAAAAAAAAATATTGGATCTATAGAACCAATAGTTTACTTTGCAGGGGGATGAAATGGGCTGTGGAGGGAACTGAGTTCAGAGAAGTTGACAAAGTTCAGTGGTATAATGTATCCCATTCTTATTGCCTATCAGGGTCAATTGTTAAATTTCCAGGATGAGGATTTATACCTTAGAAATCATCAAACCCTAAAAATCAGGATTGAGTCTATTGCTTTATTGATTGTCTAGACTTAAGATGATAGAGAAAATATTCATTATGTTAATACTGTTAATGATGCAGAACAAACTTTAAAATGTGTCAGAAGTACTTTCCCACTCCCCTCCTCTCCAACAGGTTGTTAAAATACCGGCACACCCCTGGTGAAGACCCTGCAATGGTATATCAGAAAGAGGACTGGATTTGGAAAGGGATTTGGGTTTGAAATTCTGCAGAACATTGGGCAAATATTTCTAGGGGTTTTAGTTTGGCTTATCTGAAAAATGAATATCTGGGATCTCTGAAACCCCTTTCAGTTCTAATGATTAAATACAGAGCTATAATTAGGACTTTTCACCAGAAAACCAAGACGGGGAAGATGGGAGAGTCCCTCCAAGCAGCTGTCCAGAAACCACTCTTCTGCCTCTGACCAAGCTGAAATAGGAGAGGTTCCATGACCTTATGACTCTACAACCCTGCCCTTACCTGAACTGAGTCCCTTATTATTTACTTACTAGGCCCACTGTAGCACAGCTGTCTATGCCATTCTTTGTCATCTCTGCTGCTGTTGCTCTCCCCTAATTTGCACAGTTTACAGGGAGTGGCTCTTCAGGAAAGCAATAGCAGTGATGGAAGTAGAAAAGTAACTGAGCTGAAATAATTGGTACAGAAGTTGGCATATAGTCGGTGCTTAATAAATGTTTATTGACTATCAACTTAAGACCTCAAATTGCCCTGGCCACAAACACTGAACTTTATGCTAATATTTATGGAGAAGAATCTTCAGTGTCACTTTTTTTTTAAACTGTTTGATTAAAGATTTTCTACACTGAACCAAAGTGTCCTTTGGTTTTGTGTTTAAAAATTGTACACACTGGTGGGGGCTCTTGAGATATGGTTTTGAAGGGATGTTGACCCTTGAACCCTGAGGAGCTTTGGGGGAGAGTGTGGCTCAGATACAACTTATAAATGTCAGCTATCATTATAATTATTCCCATGCTATTCTATTACTGAGTAAATTCTCCAAATCTATTATGTAAAAAGGCAGCACATTGGAAAATACCAACAATAAGCTTTTCTTTTTTCTTTTTCTTTTAGACTAAAGCTTTTTATTTATGATATATATATATATAAAACATATGCATAGGTAATTTTTCAACATTGATCCTTGCAAAGCCTTCTGTTCCAAATTTTCCCCTCCTTCCCCCACCCCCTTCCATAGATGGCAGGTAGTCCAATACATGTTAAATATGTTAAAATATATGTTAAATCCAACATATGTATACATATTTATACAGTTATCTTGCTGCACAAGAAAAATTGGATCAAGAAGAAAAAAAAACTGAGAAAGAAAACAAAATGTAAGCAACCAACAACAAAAAGAGTGGAAATGCTATGTTGTGGTCCACACTCGTTCCCACGTTTCTCTCTCTGGATATATATGGCTCTCTTCATTACTGAATAATTGGAACTCGTTTGAATCATCTCTTTGTTGAAGAGAACCACATCCATCAGGATTGATCGTCATCTAGTCTCAACAATAAGCTTTTCTAATATTATGTATACCAGTGCACAAGAGAGAATATAACTGATAAAGAACTAATTAAAATATATAGATATTGGGAGGAAGGAATCATAAAAGGAAGAAAATTTACATCCCTTTTTGACCTGGTACCATATAGCTTTTTTCTGCTAACACTTTTTTCACTGTTTCAAAGGAACGAGTTTTTTGGAGAAACAAACCTAGTCAAATTCCTCCAGAATTGCTTAATCAAAACTTTCCACTGAATGGCCAGAGATCACACTTTCCCTTGCAAACACGTGTTCTTGAATTCCCCTATTTCCGACTCATGACAAATTAAGTCAACAATCCCCTCATCCATTTCTATGAGGTATCTTGCCTGAAAGATATAAATATTTCTTTAAATGAAAAAGGGGCTGGGATGGGTATTATGTATTTATTTAGTTTTTACAAAGTCTGAAATTCCTGGATTCAAAATCCAGATATCTAACCATTTCACCTCCAAAATATCCCAACTTGACCAGCATTCCATGGTTCTTATGGTCCTTAGACTTGTTACCAGCACCCCCAGGAATCTGAAGAGTGGAGATATGTCTCAACAGGGAAGGGGAAAAAGTGGGTATACTCTTGAGAACCATGCTTCCCCATAAAACAGCTGTCTGACATAGCATCAGGTATCCTAGGTGGCCCTGAAAGTACCTGACTAAGGCACTCTGGTCTTGTTTTCCATTCTGAAATCTCTCAATGTCATTGTCCTTTGACCTCAGGGCCAGGGAGCCACTGGGGATGAGGAAATGGGTTTGTGTGTGAATGAGCACTACCAGAAGAAATTGTGTCAAGTGAAAAGCCAACAAAGTCTGTTCAGACCTGTGGACTCCTTTCCCAGACACTACAGATCACAAGAGATCTCTACAGATGTGACTCAAAAAATATTCTTTTATTTTCCACATTATTTCATCCAAGACAAATAGACAAAGAACAGATTTCAAATGTAGACTGTGAACTCCTTGTGAGCAGGAATTGTTTTTGTCTTCCCAGCATTTAACTGTCTGTGGTGCCAAAGCAGGTACTTGTAATAAATGCTTGTTGACCATTGGTCTGAGAGATGTCCAAAGGATCATCCTTTTATTAATAACTTGCGGGTCACCACAGAAGAGTTAGAGATCATTATTGAACAAAAATAGGTAATTTTGATTATATTAAGTTAAAAAGGTTTTGTGCAAACAAAACTAATGCAGACAAAATTAGAAGGGAAGCAATAAAATGGGAAAACATTTTTATATTCAAGAGTTCTGATAAAGGCCTCATTTCTAAAATATATAGAGAATTGACTCAAATTTATAAGAATTCAAGCCATTCTCCAATTGATAAATGGTCAGAATTGATCATCTTTTCAACAATGAGATGATTCAGGCCAGTTCCAATGGTCTTGTGATGAAGAGAGCCATCTACACCCAGAGAGAGGACAGTGAGAGCTGAATGTGGATCATAACACAGCATTTTTATTCTTTTTGTTGTGGTTTGCTTGAATTTTATTTTCTTTCTCATTTTTTCATTTTTTTAAAATTTTTTATCTGATTTTTCTTGTGCTGCAAGATAATTGTATAAACATGCATTCCTATACTGGATTTAACTTATTATTATTATTATTTTTTTACCATATTTAACATATATTGGATTACATGTCATCTAGGGGAGAGGGGGAGAGGAAGGAGTGAGGAAAAATTAGAACACAAAGTTTTTCAAGGGTCATTGTTGAAAAAAATTATTCTTGCATATGGTTTGAAAATAAAAGACTTCAATAAAAATGATTAAAAATGTAAAAAAAAAAAACCTTGCTGGTTTTATTAATAAAATTATTAAATTATCCAGAAACTATGTCTCTCAAAACTTTTTAATCATCACAGTTATGGTTAACAAGGAAGGAATCAGAGCATTTTCACTCTAGATTTTTAAGAAGGAGCCCCTCTCAAATGAATTCACATGAAGAGTTTCTCCACAAGGAGAGTTCTCCCTTAGGACTCTGACCATGATCTGACTCTCCCTTTTACCAGTAAGTACATTTTCTATGGTAAGTATACATGTGGCTATATGTCTGTTGTTAAGTTTGTGTTGTCACTTTTTTTTCCCCTAATTTTCATTCTCACAAAGAGGCTATCATAAGGTAGACATGCCTAATTGAAAAAAGATCCTTTCCACTAAACTATGTGGGAATGAGAAAAAGAAAATCTGTATACCTAGTAAGAGATCAATTGGGAAATTCAAAATATTATCACCAATTACTGGTGAGCCCCAAAAGCACTAGCAGTGTATTCTGAATTTCTTACAGGACCACAGTATTTTAATAATGAATTCTGGGCATTGTACAGGATTGTACAGTGATCAACTATAATAGAAATGGTTCTTCTCGATGGTTAAATGATTCAACGAAATCCCAATAAACTTTGGCTGGAAACTACCATCCAAATCATCTATATGGAAACATAGTATTTTCACTTATTTTTTTTTCATGTTTTTTCCATTTTATTCTGATTTTTCTCTCCCAATATAAATATGGAAAAAAAATGAATATACATGTATAAACTGAAAAAATAATAGTTTACATATATGGGGAAAATAAAAATAAAATTTTTAATTAAGTAAATTAAAGTATAAAGGTGTGTGGGACTGCCCAAGAGGACCTTGAGGTCCTATTCTTAACCTTTTCAGGCTGAGCTGTGTCAAAAGGATCCTCGTTGTCAGAGAAAGTGAGTAAATTAAGTGAGATTAAAGCAAAGAAAGAAAGTTGTTTTTAATCTCAATTTTTGGCTTTCTGTTCCATTTGTGTTCATCTGTGTGAGGTTTTCTAAGATTAGCTTGTTATGTAAGAGAATTGACAAAGCAGGGGGAAGAGGAAGGAAGGCGTTCTGGAAAAAGGTTTTCTCGCTGAGGGCTTTTTTGAAGTAAAAGGCCCAGTTTTTCTAAAGAACTCAGAACTGTAGACTGCAAAGGATTGATGAGAGAGCTATGTTAAGATTTTTTTAATGGGCAAGTGAAGTGAAATTCAAATTCATCTGAAGTGAAACTAAATAGCCACAAAAGATATTGTTCCCCTGTGCCCAAAGAAAGACAAAAGGGAAACAGGGGCAGATGTGGGGGCTCCTTTCTGAAAAACAGCCAGTTTAAGAACAGGGATCAATAGTGATAGCAAAAGGTTTTGGATGACCTCAGAAGTTCTGAGGTTGGGTGTGGCATTGTGAACTATTTATTATTTCAAAGTGAGGTTGAAACTGGTGAAAGTGGGACAGTTTATCCCCAGGCCTCGGCTTGGTCAGGATTTTACCATTCTTAAGAAGGAGATAATGTGGGGCTTAAGTCAAAGATTCCCCATGTTGTGTAGAGTGAGAGCTGGGGCCCTGGATTCAGGAAAACCCAGGAAGGGATGCTGCTTTGACTGTTTTCCATACTCTTCGAAGGAGGTTTCCTCAAAATGACATAACCTAGGGGCCTCTACAAGCATAGAGTTGTTCCAAGACTACTGAAACAATTTAAGCTGATTGGGAAATCAACATCAGGAAAATCTCATTGAGCTGGATGAATGGGCTACAATAGAAAATCAGTGACAGGTGGAGTTTAAAAGCAACCATATCAATCTGATATTAGATTCAACCATAATTTTTAAATTAATATACTATGTTTTTTATTAAAGTCTTTTATTTTCAAAACGTATGGATAATTTTTCAACACTGACCCTTACAAAACCTTGTGTTCCAAAATCCACCCCCCTTTCCTCCCACTCTCTCCCCTAGATGGCAAGCAATCTGATATATATTAAACCTGTTTTTAAAAATATATATTCATCCATAATTCTCATTTCCTGAACATATTTTAAGCCAAAGAAGTCCCCCTTCTCCCTCTAATAAGATTAGCTTCCTCAAGTTGATAAACAAAACAAGATGGAAAACAAAAATGGAAGCTTTGTACAAAAGCAAACACAAAAAACCCACCAAACATCTTTGACTTTCTACCCTGATCTTTCTTTCATCATAGGATTCAGAAAAGTTCTGGAGAAGAGCTGCCAGACAATTTCATTTCTAATCCATCATTAGTGAATGAAAAGCTCTGTTCTCCCATGTATTTAGGGGGTTCAGTATCAGACAGGAAGCTGCCTTCCTCTATGAAGCAGGTATTCACACCCAATGATTCCCTGAAAAAGGGCAGCGACTTATATTTCTGCTGAAATGAAAGGTTCATTTACTGACTGAAAAGATAATTTGACAATCATTCCTAAGGTACGGCTGGTAGGAGCCAATAGAAAAAGGCCCAATCACCAGAGAAGGAGGGGATTTCTATCTCATCTCTCTGAGGCACCTTTAGAGACAATTCAGAAAAGCTTGGAGGTAGAATTGAGGGAGACACTCTTCAGGCAGACCCTGATACAGGAGACAATCACTAGACACTAGAAGAAGCTTGGAAAAAAAAAGCCCACTGTAAACTCAAGAAAACTAGTCCCCACGGAAAACTGAGTAAATGCCCAAAGGACTGGGGAATGGCTGAATAAGTTATGGTATATATGAATGTAATGGAATTTTATTGTTTTATAAGAAACTGATTTATAAGGCTGATTTCAGAAAAGCCTGAAATGACTTACATGAACTGATGCCGAATGAAGTGAGCAGAACCAAGAGAACACTGTACACAACGTGATGGAAAATGGGCTCTTTTCAATATTGGGGTGATTCTAGGCAATTCCAATAGACTTATGATGGAAAGAGCCATCCTCTAGACAGAGAATGTAAGTGGATCAAAGCATAGCGTTTTCATCTTTTTTAGTTGTTGATTTTTGCTTGTTTTTTTTTTTCTCTTTTAACCTGATTTTTCTTGCTCAGCGTGATGAATATGGAAATATGTTGAGTTTCACATATTTAATCTATATTGGATGGCTTGCTATCTAAAGAAGGGGGGAGAGGGGAAGGGAGAAAATTTTGCAACACATTTCACAAAGGTGAATGTTGAAAACTATCTTTGCATATGTTTGGAAAAATAAAAAGCTGGTATTAAAAAAAATTAGCAAGCTGACTTCATGACATGCACTAATGTTAAGTGAAGTGAGCAGAACCAGGGGAACATTGTACACAGTAACAGCAAGATTATGTGAAGATCTATGATAGACTTAAGTCTTTTCAGCCGCACAGTAATCCAAGACAATTGCTAATAGATTTGGGATGGAATAGCCATCTGTATCCAGAAAAGGAACGTCTTTGGGACTGAATGAAGATGGAAGCATACTATTTTCATTTTTTTTTTTTTTTTTTTTTTTGCTTGGAGGGAGGGGTATCTCACTTTTTTCCCTTTTCTGATGTTTCTTTCACAATATGATTAATAAGGAAAAAGCTTAAAAAAAAAAAAAAAAAAGGAAAACTAGTCCTTGCAATAAAGATTTGAGTGCAAATATGAAGAGAGAAAGCATTTGGACGCCTCCCAGGACTGGAGAAGCAAGGAGTTACTGGCCACCCCTTTATAATAGTCTAAGATTATGCCCACTCATCCCAAGAATGCCTCTGATATTGTAAAAGCTTTTTTTTTTTTTAATTATTCTATTTTAGTAAATAATAACATAAGAAACAAAACCTTACTGTGAAAAATGCTTGTTGACTTGATTAGGGGATGTAATTGTCAGCCTCTGACCTGGGAATAAAGCGTGCCTTTAATCAATAATTTTAAATTGAATCTGCGTTTTGCAGGGAAAGCGCTTGCAGCTGCTCTGTAACAGAGGGGGAGGTTTCGAGGTTCCACTCCACCAAGCCGCGGGGGAACTGCCTGGAGAAGAAACCGGCGAGGAGGACTGGGCCACCTGCAAAGTTCCGCAGCTGCACAGGCTTATTTTTTCCCTTTCCACCTACGAGCTTTCTAGTTCCTTCTAATTTGACGAGAGGATCATTTAAACAAATGTGTCTCGATTTTTCAAAATTCACGTAGCAGAGGGTGGTTTCGATCCACCGACCTCTGGGTTATGGGCCCAGCACGCTTCCGCTGCGCCACTCTGCTCAACGAGGAGACGCACTTTGAATACGCCCCTATCACTGATTCTCCACTTAGCCTCCGGGAAACAATCTATTGTCTGGGCTTAGGTGGGAAGCAGCCGGAGAAACTCCCTCCCCCGAGGTCTTCCTTTTCCCACTGCGCTAGCGGAAAAAGGGAACACGTGTGGCCCAAATGTTAGCGCTTCCAGGGATGACCCGGAGCTGGGCCATGGTGAGGGGCTCAAGTTTTGAGCTCTGCACCTGCTTCCCCATTGGACTTTCTTAATTTTGCTCCTTGGCTCACAGACTCCTCCCCTAGTTCTTGGATAGAACGGGCAGGACCAAATAGGAGAAAATTTAATGGTCAATAGATGTCAGATCTCCTCTAACCAATCAATGAATCAACAAGCATTTATTAAGGGCTTGCTGTGTGCAAGATAATAAGTCAGGATTTATTTGTCTGCTCGGATGTGTGTGTATCCGCTCAGACGGGGAAGGTGGCCGGACGGCACAGCTGGTACCGGGTCCGAGGCAGGGTTGGATAGCACACGCTGTTGTGCAATGGCCCACATGTGAAAAGGTGGCAGCAGGTGCGGGCGTTTCTGCGTGGGGGGGCTGGCTGAAGAACAGCCTGCCCGCCTCCCAGAGCCTGGCTGCGGACGCCGTGGTTTGTGGTTCTGGTAAGGCGGACCTCGAAAGGGTTCCCTGCTAGAAGCCAGTATGTGTTTCTAAGGAGACGGTCCGTGTCTGTGGCTTCAATTTCGCGCATTCACCTTCATTATTTCTCAGCATCCGCAGTCAAAAAAAAAAAAAAAAAAAAAGGCTTTGTAGTATTTTCAAAGTCTCAAGCAGCCCTTGTTCTCATAGCGACCACGTGGCCTAATGGATAAGGCGTCTGACTTCGGATCAGAAGATTGAGGGTTCGAATCCCTTCGTGGTTGCACTTTTTCAAAAATTTTTTTGGATGGTTAATTTCAGTTCCTTACCTGATTCCCAGAGCGGAGCCGGGAATTGGGAAAAGCCTGCTGGAAATTAAAGGCCCCTTTTTTCTTCGGTCTTTGGACCGTTTCTTAACTCACCGGGCAGAAGCCGTTAACAGCCACGTGAGCTAGAGATAAGGGGTGGGGTGGGAGGCGCTCATGGTTCTGAAAACCTTTTTTCAAAGGAAAAGACTTTTTTTCTAAGGCTTCCAGTCCTGATCCCTCGAGACAGGAAATTTCCATTTTTTCCAACATCTGATCCACAAGTACTTCGGAAGTCTAATATTACTCACTGCTGCTTTCTTTCTTTCTTTCTTTTTTTAAAGATAAAATCTTTGTAGCTTCCAATCTGGGAGGCCAGAACACAGTTATATAATGGAGAATTCCGGATAAATGAGTGTACTGCAACCTGGGGCTGCTTCCCCTAGCCTGTCCTGGTCCTCAGGATACTCTGATTCTTCCAAACAAAGGGGAGTTATTTCACTAAGTTTTGAGCTGAAATTGAATTGCATGGTTTTGAGAGTGATACAACCCTCACTTCTCTTTCTCACCATCCCAGACGATGCTCCATCAGTCTGGTCCACAGGGCACCGATTAGTCAATAAACAAGCATTTGTTAATTTCTTATTATGTGCCAAGTACTGGACCAAATTCTAGAGATGCAAACAAAGGCTAAAAATAGTCCCTGACCTCAAGGAACTCCCATTTTAATGAAAAAGAAAACAATAATAATAATAGCTTGCATTTATATAGCTCTTTAAGTATTTTTTTTAATGTCATTTGATCTTTGACAACCCTGGAAACTAAGTGTCATTATAATTTAAAAAACAAACAGGAAGGCTGATATTAAGTAATTCTCCCAGGATGACACAGTTTAAAGGGCGAAGATCAGATATGAACTGAAGGCTTCCTGGCTTGAGCTCTGTCCATCACACCCTGTAAATATATAGAAGTGTGCAGAATATGTAAAAGTGGAGGGCATCTTGCCATCTGTCCTCCTGCTCCACCAGTAGCACGCCTGAGCCCATCTCCTCCTCAATCTCATGCCGGAGGGACGATAACCTAAAATTAATTCCACGTTGCTACGGGAACACACCTGACAAGGTCCCATCCTCCTTCCAGCGCCTTGCCCAAAGCCACCTTTCCTGGTGTGTCTAGTGTGTGGTGTGAGACACCCGGTAGACCGGAAGCGCCCTTTGTGTTCCTAGAACTCAGCTCAGGGCCCGGCACATATTAAGGAGTTTAACAAATGCTTATCGCTTAAAGGATTGAACGCAATGAATGAAAAACTCCCAAGTCTGACATTTACCAGTGTATGATGATGGCAGACCTAGTCTACTAGAAAGGGTACTGGGTTTGATGGCAAAGAACCCAGATGGAGATCCAGTAACGTATCTCGGGGTGGGGTCAGGACCTGGGAATCCTTGATTAATTTGATGAGACCAAATTACCTGGAGATTGGAGGCGGGTGAAGGACACCTCCCCAAGAGGGTGGAGACGCTCTAATTGGCATTTTGCTGATAGGACACAGGGAATTCCAGCTGATTACCTAGTTGGAACTCAGGAAGTCACTCATCTCTGTCTCTCTCCCTCTGTCCCTTTGTCTCTCAATCTTTCAACAGATAAGTTCAAAGTTCAAAGAAGAGAAAGGAAAGCAACTTTCTGGTCCCAGAACCAATGAAGCTGAAGTGCCATTAAAAAAGCTCAAAACAGACTCTAGTTTTTTTTTCTTTAAAAGTCCAAGATATGGGGCAGCTAGTTGGTGAAGTGGCTAGAGCACCAGCCCTGAAGTCAGGAGGAAATCTGGCCTTGGACGCGTAACATTTTCTGGCTGTGTGATCTGGGCAAGTCACTTAACTTAGATTAGAGAAGATTAGAGAAGAAATATTTTCTTAACTGTTTTTTAAGATTATAGACACATGGGAAAGAACTAGGAAACTTAACACCCAGTAATAGCAGTGTTGTACAAGGATCATCTCTGAATGACTTGGCTAATTTCAGCAATAAAGTGTCTAAGAAAAAAAAAATTTTATTATAACTTTTTATTGACAGAACCCATGCCTGGCTCATTTTTTACAACATTATCCCTTGCACTCACTTCTGTTCGGACTTTTCCCTTCCTTCCCTCCCCCAGATGGCAAATAGTCCTATACATGTTAAATATGTCACAGGATATCCTAGATACAATATATGTGTGCAGAACCGAACAGTTCTCTTGTTTCACAGGAAGAATTGGATTCAGAAGGTAAAAATACCCTGGGAAGAAAAACAAAAATGCAAACACTTTACACTCATTTCCCAGTGTTCTTTCTTTGGGTGTAGCTGATTCTGTCCATCATTGATCAACTGGAACTGAATTAGTTCTCTTTGTCGAAGAAATCCACTTCCATCAGAATACATCCTCATATAGTATCGTTGTTGAAGTATATAATGATTTCTTGGTTCTGCTCATTTCACTTAGCATCAATTCATGTAAGTCTCGCCAGTCCTCTCTGTATTCATCCTGCTGGTCATTTCTTACAGAACAATAATATTCCATAACATTCATATACCACAATTTACCCAGCCATTCTCCAATTGATGGGCATCCATTCATTTTCCAGTTTCTAGCCACTACAAACAGGGCTGCCACAAGCATTTTGGCACATACAGGTCCCTTTCCCTTTTTTAGTATCTCTTTGGGGTATAAGCCCAATAGAAACACTACTGAATCAAAGGGTATGCACAGTTTGATATCTTTTTCGACATAATTCCAGATTGCTCTCCAGAATGGTTGGATTCATTCACAACTCCACCAACAATGTATCAGTTCCCAGTTTTCCCACATCCCCTCCAACATTCATCGTTATTTTTTCCTGTCATCTTAGCCAATCTGACAGGTGTGTAGGGGTATCTCAGAATTGTCTTAATTTGCATTTCTCTGATCAATAGTGATTTCGAACACTCTTTCATATGAGTGGTAATAGTTTCAATTTCATCATCTGATAATTGTCTGTTCATATCCTTTGACCATTTATCAATTGGAGAATGGCTTGATTTCTTATAAATTAGAGTCAATTCTCTACATATTTTGGAAATGAGACCTTTATCAGAACCTTTAACTGTGAAAATGTTTTCCCAGTTTGTTGCTTCCCTTCTAATCTTGTCTGCATTAGTTTTGTTTGTACAAAGGCTTTTTAATTTGATGTAATTAACATTTTCTATTTTGTGATCAGTAATGATCTCTGGTTCTTCTTTGGTGATCCAAGAAAATTTCAAAGGACTCGTGCTAAAAAATGCTATTCCCCTCCAAAGAAAGAATTGATGGAGCCTAAATGGAGGTCAAACATCCTGTTTTTCACTTTCTTTTTTGGATTGGGTTTTTTGCTCTGGGTTTTCATTTCAACTTGACTTATATGGAAATGTTTTGTATGATTGCACATGTATAACATATCAAATGGCTTACCATTTCAGGAAGGAAGAAGGGAAAGAGAAAAAGACAAAAAGAATTTGGAATTCAAGATTTTTTTTTTTAATGTTAAAATTGTTTTTATATGCAATTGGGATAAATAAATATTTTTAAAATAGTTTTGCTTTTTTTTTTTTTTTAAGATTACAGATAGATGGAGAGACTAGATTGTTCCTCTCTTCTATAGCAAGATGGAGGACTACTGTTTTAGAATGCTGTGTGTATTGTCTAGATTGTAGAGAAGGAAAGTATCCAGAAGTGGCTGTAATATATTTTTTAAAGGGCAAAATTAAAACTTTTAACTTTTTGTAGCATATGATGTGAGTTGTTGGTATAAACCTAATTTCTGTCACATTGCTCTCTGGTTTTCCAAGTGGTTTTTGTTGAATAACAAGTCCTTAACTTGGGAATTGTAGTCAGAGCTCCTTGAGTGAAGGGACCATATTATGCCTTTGTATGTTCAGGTGCAGTCCCTGCCTAGTATGTGCTTAAAATATATTGGTTGTCTTGAGTTGATGATATTTGTTGCTATATATTATATTTATATTATATTATATTATATATTATATATATATATATATATATATATATATATATTTTTTTTTTTTTTTAACCAGGACCAAATAATTTTGATGGTTGCTATTTTATATTCTAGTTTGAGACTTGGTATCATAGAATTTGTTCTTAAAAATTGGGTGCTGAACCTAAAATAAGAAATCTTTGTTTATGAGGAAATGAGGTTGTCAAGATGAACTAGATGCCCTTTAATGACCCCTTTCAAATCTAACTCTACATAGGAAAGAACTCTTATTTCTGCCAATTTATTAGCTTCAACACTCTGCTCCTCATTTTTCTGTTTTGTATAATGGGACTGCTAATACCAGCATCGCTTTATTTCAGAGGAGAGCCTTTTGGAAGTAAAGTCCTAAAGAATAATAGAATTGTATCTTATTTCAGTAAGTGAGATTGTAAAAATAATTTCCATACATGAAACTGAGAAAAGTAAAAAATATTCTTCCATCACACATTTTCCCTCCCACTCTCTTGGATTTCTCAATAATATCTAGTTCTCTTTTTTATGTATGTTTGCTTGAAGGAGTGTATCAGTGTGAGAATGGTAGACAGGAAAGGGTGGAAAGGTGCAGAACAGAAAGACAGAGACAGAAATGATTGAGATTTGTAATGAATGAACCGATAACTTTCTTGACTGAGAATTCCTCATTGTTTCTTGGGGTATTTTGACACTTGACTTTTTGCTTGAAATATGTCTCAACCACTAATTCATTAATTCTCAATCCCATTAATTCAAGGAACAAACTAGATAAGTAAATATAGGATATAAACTAGATAAGTATATATAGGATATCCTATATAATATAGGATATATTGGCTATCCCAAGCTAGTAAAGCTTATAATGACACTAAAACTTTCAAGGACACTCTGTATCCAATATAAATACGTAGTTATACTGAAGGGACCGTTAATAATTGAAATAAGATCACCTATCCATTGGAATATAAAAGTAATATTGGATTAGTTGTGAAGCTCAAATGAGATCATATTTGTAAAGCCCTGATCAGATTTTAAAATGTTATTTAAAGGACTAAAATGAGTAGAAGGACAGGTGAGAGGAATCCTCATTCCTACCTTCCCTTCATCTTGTTCTTTCAAGATTTGGGGGTTTAAGGCTGTGGGTGGTACCAGGAACAATTCAAATGAGAAACATGGGAGAGAATGTCGCTTCTTTATAGAAAAGCCTTCCAATGTGGCTCAGACCTGAGATTTGGCCGTGGATCACCGACCATCACATAACAAACCTCAGAATAACATTCATAGATCTATAATTTCCTCAACTATAAGATGGGGATAATAATAGCATTCATCTTAAAGGGTTGTTGGGAGGATGAAATGAGGTAATATTTTAATAGCTTAGCACAGTGTCTGGTACAAAGTAGGTACTGCTGTGTAAGTTTGTTCTCCTTCCCACTATAGAGTCACATGCTGGGAATCGGTTCTTAAAGCTGTTGTGACCTCCTTCTACTCAATTTCAAAAGCCTTGAACCATCCTGAAGCTGACAGCCTGCTAAAACTCTTGCCACATACAACCTTCCCTCACCCACTTCCTTTCCTTCTCCCCCATCTCAACCCGCAGAAAACCCACAAGAATGTGTGAGAAAAACTTCAACATACTTTCCCCTAACTGCCAGTACCTCCTACCCTATTTTACCTTCTTTGTATTTATTTTGAATTTTTTCTGTATATATGCATATAGCTATATACTTGCATATATATAAGTATATATGCACAAATACACATCTAGCAGCTAGTTTAGTGTCAGGCACACTGCGGGTACTTAATAAATGTTTATTAGTTAATTGACTGACTGTCTTTACCTTCTGTCAGAGTCTTTTTTTCAGTCATCATAGATAGATATAGTTCACTCTCATCACATAAATACAAAATATCAAAATATCCAAAACATTCAGAACAGAAAGTAACCAGGATTTAGGGGACACCAACCCATATGTGAATCATTATTTCATTTTTTTCCTACTAATTACCTAAAACAAACAAACAAAAAAATCCTGACTACACTAACATTATCATTTTCAAAACTTTGTTCTGGGACCTCTTCAGATGAACTCTGATACACTCTAGACAATAAAGTGTCTCATAGTTTTCTCTGTTTTCTGTTTTGGTTGAAGAAATGGGTGGTATGTATTCTGGAGAACAATTTGGAATTATGCCCAAAAGGCTATCAAATTTTGCACACCCTTTGATCCAGCAGTGTTAATACTGGATCTATATCCCAAAGAGATCTTAAAGGAGGGAAAGGGACCCACATGTACAAAAATGTTTGTGGCAGCCCTTTTCATAGTGGCAAGAAATTGGAAACTCAGTGGATGCCCATCAATTGGAGAATGGCTGAACAAGTTATGGTGTATGAATGAAATGGAATATTGTTGTTCTGTAAGAAATGATGAGCAGGATGATTTCAGAAAAGCCTGGAAAGACATATAAATTGATGTTAAGTGAAGCAAGCAGAACCAGGAAAACATTGTACACAGTAACAATCAGATTGTAAGATCATCAACTATAATATATCTAGCAACTCATTGATCCAGGGCAACTTCAATAGACTTGGGATAGAAAATGCCATCAGCATCTTTAGGAGGATTATGGAGACTGAATGCGGATCAAAGCATACTATTTTTACCCTTTTTTTTTTCTTTTTTTTTTTTTATTTCTCATTTTTCCTTTTTGTTCTGATTTTTCTTTCCCAACATGGCTGATATGGAAATATGTTAAAAATGAACGTATACATATAACCTTAAAAAAAAATAAGAAATAAAAAGAAATGGGCGTTTGTGAACTGAGATTCACAGTTTGTATATATCTGGTTAGAGAGGAGATTACCAACCCCTAATTCCACCTGGGACTAAGTTCTAGCTACCGTCTGACCCTTCAAAAAATAGATTTCATTGCTATATAGAGGCAGTGGTGAAAATTGGGGGAGGTAGAAAGAGAAGTTTTTTCCTTTTTCTTCTACTATTACTTCTTTCTTCCTTTTCTTCTTTGTCATCATTATCTTCATCATCAAAAGGAAAGATGGAGTAGTTTTCCCAGTTCCCTCAGAGTCTTAAATTTTCTCTCTGTCTGGCTTCTTATAAGAATGCTTTGGTCTATCTTCTCTGATGATGTGATTAATGTAGGCAATTTCTGGTTGCAAATGATGTGTTTGGGGTTTAGCACCAAATGATGAGATTCCGAGCACCAAATATTGGGGCTCGGTCATGTGAAGAATTCACAATGGCCATTCTCTTTGGCAAAAGGTAGATTTATTTTTTTAATTATTTTTTTTGTATTTTAATTATTTTTTATTATTTTTTGTGAATATAAATATATTCACATATATTTTATTTTCTCTTGCTTCTGGTGCAGTTTAGTGAGCATGAAAGCAATTGAGAAATTTTGAAGGGAATTTTACTGAAAAACAACAAAGTTAATTTACTTATTTAAATATGCTCATGACTGACTGATGAAAGTTTGAATACTATTCCAAGAGGATGAAAATTTCTAGAATGCACACTACTACAGAAATAGATGGAATAGTTCACATACTATGATGAAGATTTAATATCCCAACAAAATATGTGAAACAAACTTCAGTAACATTTAATAAAATATAATTCAATATAATTAAACATAAAGCCTAAGGTAGATTTATTTAAAAGAGGTTACAGACAAAATGAAGAGACACAATAGACACCAGGAGTCATAAATATGAAATAGAGCTGGGAGAGCATATAGTTATCTAGGAAAGATGTTTAAACAATTAATGATGGAAAAGACAAGTTCCCTCTTGGAACTCACAATAAACTAGGAGAAAGGAAACACTCTCTGAGGTTGGAATATGCCCTTAGCTGGCAGGCTAAATCTATAGAGGAGTTTAGCACCCTAAAAGAGTTAGTTAGATAATTTCTACCATGTTTAATATGTACTGGATTTGTCATCTAGGGGAGAGCGTGGGGGAAGGGAAAGAAAATTGGAACACAAAGTTTTGCAAGTCCACGCATGTGTTTGAAAAATAAAAAGCTTTAATAAAAAGAATAATAAAAAGAATTAGTGAGCTATAAGAAAGAGAAAAGAATAGAGGCATGGTGGGGAATGAAAGGAGAAACCCTACAAAGCAGAGTATCCGATCCAAAAAGTGGACTGATCCAAAAGAGTCCAACAAAGGTGGTGTGAGACATGGATAGATTTATAGGGGAAATTCAACCTCAGGGGTCTGACATAACTCAGATTTCTGACCAGAACTGGCCAGCCACAACCTCCACAGAGGGTGGACTGTGAGACTAAACTGATCCCCATCAGTGGTCTTCCCTGCCTGCCTCAGGGAGCAATTTCATCAACACTTCAATCTTGAGTCTTTCTCTGCCAACTGCACTCAAGTTACTCAGGACCTCATCAGCAGAGAGAGTTGTAGATTTAGGAAACCTTAAATCCTTATAGAATAATGAATTCAATCAAAGAATCTTAGACTTGCTAAGTCACCTAGTCCACCCCTTTCCTGAAATACAAAATCACTCTTCCTCATCCCAGAAAAGTGACAATGACTTCCAGAAGCCAGGGAAGATTTCATCTTCACCCCAGAGCAGTCCCCTCCACTTGGAGACAATTCTAATTAAGAGGAAGGAAGGTCCCCATTATTTTTCATTGAAATCTGTCTCTTCTCCCCACACTGACACTAATTCTGCCTTATTAGGCCAAACAGAATAGATCTAATCCTTTTCTATAACAAAGCTTTGCAGACAGCAAAGCATAACATGGGCTCCTTAGCTCTTTTTTTTCTTCCAGTTTCACCTAAAGGTTTTTATAAGATAGGGTTTCTTCAAGACTTAACTAGCCCGGCTTTATCCATTTGTAACTTTGACTTCCAAAATGTGTTGCCTAGGATTGAACATAATACACTATATATGGCCACCTTGTTGTTCAGTCCTGACTCTCTATGACCTCATCATGAGGTTTTTCTTGGCTAAAGCTACTAAAGCTTTTTAGGTAAACATACCAGGTAAACAAAGGCTGAGTGTTTTGCACAGAGTCATACAACCAGTATATGTTTGAACTCAGATCTTCCTAATTCCAGTTCGAGCACTCTATCCACCCAGTCACCTTGCTGCCTCCATATGCCTTCAGCCAAGGTGAAATGCAAGTATCACCTTTCCTGTTCTGGACTCAGTCAACACAATCAGAGAGACTATGAGTTCTTTTGGCTGCCACATCACTACCCAACTACCCCTCGTAAACTTAAATTCAAACTTTTTTTTTTTTTTAATAAAAAATGGTTACCCTAACAATGCCTCAGGCCCATCCAACAGCAGAAGAACTAGACATTTTCCCCTATTACATTCCAATTAATTATCTTTGACCCAGATCCAGGCCAAGGCCTTGCAACTTGTGACCAAAGATAAGATTGTTATTGAGACTTAAAGGCTTTCACAAAAAGAATGAAAGAAAGTGATGCTGAAAGCTTGAGGCCAGTCCAGGAGGATCCAATGAAATAATATATTCAGAGGACTTTGCAGACCTTTAGTTGTGTAAATGCTGATATTTAACGGTTCCTGTGAATGGAAGGAAGGAAAAGAGATTTTATACAGCACCTACTAAGTGCCAGATATTTACAAGCATTCCCAAAGAGATCTTAAAGGAGGGAAAGGGACCCACATGTGGAAAAATGTTTGTGCAGCCCTCTTTGTAGTGGCAAGGAACTGGAAACTGAGGGGATGCCCATCAGCTGGGGAATGGCTGAATAAGTTATGGGATATGAATGTTATGGAATATTATTGTTCTGTAAGAAGCAATCAGGAGGATGATTTCAGAGAAGCCTGGAGAGACTTAACATGAGCTGATGCTGAGTGAAATGAGTAAACAACAAAATTATATGATGATCAGTTCTGATGGACATGGCTCTCTTCAACAATGATGAGATGATTCAGATCAGTTCCAATTGTTCAATAATGAAGAGAACATCTACATCCAGAGGGAGGACTATGGGAACTGAGTATGCATCACAACATAGCATTCTCACTCTGTGTTGTTTGCTTGGATTCTGTTTTCTTATTTATTTTCCTTTGGATATGATTTTTCTTGTGCAGCAAAATAATTGTATAAATATGTATACATATATTGGATTTAACATATATTTAACATGTTTAAAAAAATTTTAAAAAAAGATATTTACAGGCATTGTGTTATTTAGTACTTATAATAACTCTCTAAACTTGGTGTTACAGTTATCCCCAGTTTACAGTTGAGGAAACTGAGACAGGCAGAGATTATGACTTGCTCAGGATCATACATCAAGCAAGTGAGAGGCAGAATATGAATTCAGATCTTCCTGACATTGGGAAGCTACAACCAGAAAAGTGACTAGATCTTGGGCACCAGGTCTCTGGGCTGTGGCAGAAGGTAGAAAGATCAATGATGGTCCTGTCCCAAAGTTGCTCCTTAGCTCTGGGACCATCGCTTTTGACTCTCCATTCATTCCTTTTGAAGCTGAGGGAGATAGCTGAAGTCTTCTCTACCAAATGACCCCAAACTAGGGCAGCAGCCAGAACCTCCAAGACTAGGGCAGCGGCAGAACCTCCAAGACTAGGGCAGTAGCCAGAACCTCCAAGACTAGGGCAGCAGCCAGAACCTCCAAGACTAGGGCAGCGGCAGAACCTCCAAGACTAGGGCAGCGGCCAGAACCTCCAAGACTAGGGCAGCGGCAGAACCTCCAAGACTAGGGCAGCAGCAGAACCTCCAAGACTAGGGCAGAATCCTGTACCTTCAAGACTAGGGCAGCAGCCAGAACCTCCAAGACTAGGGCAGCGGCAGAACCTCCAAGACTAGGGCAGAATCCTGTACCTCCAAGACTAGGGCAGCAGCAGAACCTCCAAGACTAGAACAGCGGCAGAACCTCCAAGACTAGGGCAGCAGCCAGGACCTCCAAGACTAGGGCAGAATCCTGTACCTCCAAGACTAGGGCAGCAGCCAGAACCTCCAAGACTAGGGCAGCGGCAGAACCTCCAAGACTAGGGCAGAATCCTGTACCTCCAAGACTAGGGCAGCAGCCAGAACCTCCAAGACTAGGGCAGCGGCAGAACCTCCAAGACTAGGGCAGCGGCCAGAATCTCCAAGACTAGGGCAGCGGCAGAACCTCCAAGACTAGGGCAGCAGCAGAACCTCCAAGACTAGGGCAGCGGCAGAACCTCCAAGACTAGGGCAGCAGCCAGAACCTCCAAGACTAGGGCAGAATCCTGTACCTTCAAGACTAGGGCAGCAGCCAGAACCTCCAAGACTAGGGCAGAATCCTGTACCTCCAAGACTAGGGCAGAATCCTGTACCTCCAAGACTAGGGCAGCAGCCAGGACCTCCAAGACTAGGGCAGAATCCTGTACCTCCAAGACTAGGGCAGCAGCCAGGACCTCCAAGACTAGGGCAGAATCCTGTACCTCCAAGACTAGGGCAGCAGCCAGAACCTCCATTACTAGGGCAGCCGCCAATAGCTCCAAGACTGGGGCAGTGCCCATACCTCCAATACTAGGGCAGCAGCCAGAACCTCCAAGACTAGGCCAGTGTGTCACCTTCCTTCGTGAAGTCCACACCTCCCTTACTGAAGCAGTGGGCCAATGCCACACCCAAAGTAGAAGCCCAGTCACTGGGACAGTCCTGGAAATTCTATGGACCAGGAGTTCTAGAGAGAGGTTCATGGTCCCATCAGAGTGCATTTGGTTGATTTCCTATACTTATTCCAAACGGACAGAACCATCAATTAGCTGAAGAGGCCACATCCATCATTCCATGGGGCATGAACATTTCCAGAATGGAGGTTCTAGACTTGCAAGATTTCAGGAAAGGAAGAGAGTACAAGGAAGAAGAAGGGGCAGATCCAGAAAAAAAGGTAACCTATTTCCAGAAAAGACTGGCATGTTTCACCCCTCCTTCTTCTGAAACTCCAAGAGTTTCTTTACCACCAACATGTGAGTAAACAAGAAAGAAACAAACTAAAAGCTTGGAAAATTGTTGTCCTGACCAGCACAAAGTTCTTATCAAAATGTAAATCAAGCTTAATCAAAAGGTGGTGTGGCCAATGAGCTATGGGGCATCTGCTTTTTTTTTTTTTTTTTTTTTAATTTTTTTATTTAATAATTACATTATATTTACACTCATTTCTGTTCCGATTTTTTTTTTCCCCTCCCTCCCTCCACCCCCTCCCCTAGATGGCAAGCAGTCCTTTATATGTTGGATATGTTGCAGTATATCCTAGATACAATATATGTTTGCAGAACCGAACAGTTCTCTTGTTGCGTAGGGAGAATTGGATTCAGAAGGTATAAATAATCCGGGAAGAGAAACAAAAATGCAGATAGTTCACATTCGTTTCCCAGTGTTCTTTCTTTGGGTGTAGCTGCTTTTGTCCGTCATTTATCAATTGAAACTCAGGTCTCTTTGTCAAAGAAATCTACTTCCATCAAAATATGTCCTCATACAATATCGTTGTCGAAGTGTATAATGATCTCCTGGTTCTGCTCATTTCACTTAGCATCAGTTCATGTAGGTCTCTCCAAGCCTCTCTGTATTCATCCTGCTGGTCATTTCTTACAGAACAATAATATTCCATAACATTCATATACCACAATTTACCCAGCCATTCTCCAATTGATGGGCATCCATTCATTTTCCAGTTTCTAGCCACTACAAACAGGGCTGCTACAAACATTTTGGCACATACAGGTCCCTTTATGGGGCATCTGCTTAAGCATCCTTTTGCTCAAATGCATTTAGTACCACGAGGGATGTATTTATATCTGCAAAAAATTTTAAGAGGAATGAGGATGTCCCCGGGAAGCCTGAACACAGATGGGGAAAAAATTAGGACAAATAGAGAAACAGAGGGGAAAAGTGAGGGAGAAGAGATACAGCTGAGTATGTTGGTCCTTTCCTTCACGTCCAGGTTTATCACTCAAAAAATACTTTTTTAGAGTTACCCCTAGTGGCAGTCACCTCTTTTTTCTCCCACAATGTTACCAGTTTGATGTCCTTGGTGATTTTTTTTTAGTTAATTGAGTTTAAGTGACTTGCCCAGGATCACACAACTACTAAGTGTCTGAGGCTGGATTTGAAATCAGGGCTTTCTGATTCTAGGTCCAGTGCCCTATTCACTATGCCACATCACCTTGCTGCCTCTATCCTGCCTTGATTTGAAAGGAAGAACTTATCTATCTCCAGGACCAATAGAATGGAAGTTCCCCTAGTACCCAGCGCAAGGCCTGGTGCATAGTAAGCACTTTCAAAATTCCTTTGGAATAAATTCCTCAAGTCTGTCTGTTTTTAGGGCATCCCAAACCAAATAGATCTAACTATATTTTAGTCAGCTTACTTCTCAGGCTCTTCCATCTATGATGACTTATCCTATTGATGGGGTACTAGTGGCAGTCAGAGAGTTGTGGAAATCCACTTTTGGTCGATGCAGGTCCTTGGAAAGAATTCACGAATCCAGAGAATTTTAGGTGGCAAAAATGGAAGTTTATCGTTGGAAGAAAAGTCAGCTTTGCTAGAAAAACTGACTTCTTTAGTGGCAAAGACCTATTAGGGAAATGGAGGCTGGCACTGAGAAAAGAATATCTTCTCAATGGGCAACTACCGCTTTGGACATTCTGCAAAAAATGAGAGAGCAGAAATCTATTTTATAAGTAGATCTTGGTGAGGGGTTGAGGGCAGTTTGAACTAATCAGACCAGAATCTCCCAATTGAAATTACTTTGAAGGCTTTTTTCCACCTGAATTTGAATGGAGATCTGGCTATATCAGTGGAGGTGATTTGCCTTAGAAATGACCCAACTTGAGAAGCTCTCTCACAGATTCCACGGAGCCTGGGAGGGTCAGGAATCAAAAGGAGGGCAGAATTTCAGAATGTTAATTTTACAGATCAAAAGGGGACCATTTTTTATAGTTTACTCACATCTTCATTATGTCATGATTTTACCAGTTCCATTTAAAAGTAAATTTTTAGGATAAATAAGGGCTGTAGCTAGATCTCTCATCAAAGGAAAAAGGCCCTAAGTAAAGACGGACATAAGAGAATAGAGCATTCATGGTCCCCCTTTCTGATAAGGGAGAATCTGGGTCCAGATTCTGGAGCATTATAATCTATTTTATTTTATTTTTAGGTTACACATGCATATTGAAGTCTAGCTCCAGCAGTGAAAAAAGGATGTGTAGTCAGGGGCCAGGTGGAGAGAAGTTTGATATGAACTCTTCAAATTTCATTGATCAGAGAGACATATATACTTCCCATGCTTATAGGCTTGATACAAAATATTTTGATATTCCTATTTCCTTTCCAGAAAGCACAATCTACTGAGATGCAAATGATTAAGCCTGGATCTTGCTTAATCCAAGACAGAGGTGTAAATAGTTAAGATACACATCAAAGTAAAATTATTATACCAATATCCTCAAGTACTTTTCTCTCAATTGACTTTAATCTCCATTGTGGGCTGCTTTTCCTATCCTAAGATAAAAGGTAAGCTTTTGAACCATTATATAATGGAGCTTGCATTTCGCTTCAGTGGCCAGGTTTCTTTTTCTTTTTCTTTTTTAATTATAGCTTTTTATTTACAAATATATGCGGAGGTGATTTTTCAGCATTGACAGTTGCGAATCCTTTTATTCCAACTTTTTCCCTCCTTCCTCCCACCCCTTCCCCCAGATGGCAGGTTGACCAATACATGTTAAATATGTTAAAGTATAAATTAAATAAAATATATGTATACATGTCCAAACAGTTATTTTGCTGTATAAAAAGAGTCGGACTTTGAAATAGTGTACAATTAGCCTGTGAAGGAAATCCAAAATGCAGACGGGCAGAAATCGAGGGACTGGGAATTCTATGTATTGGTTCATAGTCATCTCCCAGAGTTCTTTCGCTGTGTGTAGCTGGTTCAATTCATTACTGCTCTATTGGAATTGGTTTGGTTCATCTCATTGCTGAAGATGGCCAGGTCCATCAGAATTGATCATCATATGGTATTGTTGTTGAAGTAAATAATGATCTCCTTGTTCTGCTCATTTCATTCAGCACCAGTTCCTGTAAGTCTCGCCAGTCCTCTCTGTATTCATCCTGCTGATCATTTCTTACAGAACAATAATATTCCATAACATTCATATACCACAATTTATTCAGCCATTCTCCAATTGATGGGCATCCACTCAGTTTCCGATTTCTAGTGGCCAGGTTTCTTATCAATATAGTCAGAATTTGTTTCTGCTATTGTATATAGAAGTTGGTGAGCCAAGCTACTGTAAATATCAACACCTGAAATGGATTCTTACCTCTTGGCCCTCTACACATGCACATTCATTTTTTCATATACATATTTCCATATGAGTCATGAGAAAAATCAGAATAAAACGCAAAAACCACAAGAAAGAAAAAAAACCAGAAAAAAAAAGGTAAAAATAGTATGCTTCAAGCTGATGCGATATAGCTTCTAGGGAAAATGTGGAAATGTGGCAATAACTTAGACTGACCAGCCTGGGAAATGCCTAGTTCCACAAACAATGCTGGCAGTCAGCTAACAATCTGTTGGTCTGTGATACAGTTAAGTTTCTGAGATAATAATGAGGTACTTATCAATCCACTCTTCAACCCCATCTCTAAAACCACTCCTCAGTTCTGCCTCAAAGCCATAAAATTAGCATACTGGTGACATGAAGCACCTGATTTCTCTTTTTCCTATAAATGTGTTTCCTTGTTCCTGTTTATTTGCTCAATTCTTTTGGAACTTATCCTGCTTCAATTGGCGTTACAATTGCCTCTTGACTTGGCTTCAAGCCTGAAAATTCTTTTCAGACACCTTGTGACATCGGCTTGTGACCCCCGACTTTTGGGGGTCTCTTTGTGGACCTCTACAAAGCCACATTCAATCTCTGCAATTTTCTCTCTGGATGGCATTTTCCACCCCAAGTCTATTGGAATTGCCTCGGATCACTGAATTGCTGAGAGGAGTTAAGTCTGTCACAGTTGATCATCATCACACAATCTTGTTGTTGCCAGGTACAATGATCTCCTAGTTCTAGCTCACTTCACTTAGCATCTCTCCAGGCCTCTCTGAAATCGCCCTGCTGATTGTTTCTTATAGAACAATAACATTCCATAGCATTCATAAACCGTAACTTATTCAGCCACTCTCCAGCTGCTGGGCAGCCACTCAGTTTCCAGTTTTGGGCCACTACAAAAAGGGCTGCCACAAACATTTTTGCACTTGTGGATCCCTTTCCCTCCTTTAAGATCTCTTGGGATACAAGCCCAGTAGAGACATTGCTGGATCAAAGGGTATGCACAATTTTATAGCCCTTTGGGCATAGTTCCAAATGAGCATTATAATGTAATTACAGATACATCCAGGGAACCCAGGACATCCAAACATCTATTCTACCAAAACCCAGGACCACCTCACTGGGAAAACCAATGGCTGATCATAGACCAAAAAGTCCCTTCGATGCTGCAGATCACAGTGATCTCCTCTGCCTCCCTTCTAACTACTTTTTCCTGGTTAAAAGCATACACCAATACACTGCTGCACTCTGTTCTTTAATGATTTCTCCAGTTCCCATGGGTTCAATTGCTATAATTTTTATGCCAATGACCCATCCCAGCTCTATTAATCCAGCCCTGCTCTATCTTCTGAGCTTCCATCCTGAATCACCAACGGCCTCTTGTATATCTCAAAGGAAATACCCAACAGCCATTTCCAATCAATATGTCCTGAAGAGAACTCATCATATTTTCCCGAAACCCTCCTGTCTTTCCAACTTCATTATTGTCCTACTAGTCACTCAGGCTCACATCTCACCTTTGCGATCTATTCTCACCTTCACAACATTGCTATCTACGTCCCTTTTCTCCCCTCACAGAGCCAGCACCCTAGTATAGGCCCCTATCACCTCATGTCTAGATTTTTGTATTATTTTTCTAGGTAATCTCTCTGCTTCAAGCCTTTCTTTTATTTGGTCCATCCTTCCAAGGGATATTCCTAAGGATTTTTCAGCTCCTTCCCCCACTCAATAAAATCTCATGGCTCCCTATTATCCCCTGGGTCAGACATAAAATGCTTTGTTTGTTATTTAAAGCCCTTTCCTACATTTGTTTTCAACCCTACATGACATACTCTGCTCCAGGTACATTGGTCTACTTGTACAAATGATAGGATGCTCCATTCTCCATCTCTGTCTTTTCACTGGCTTCTCTCCCTCCTCCCCTAGGTTTCCAGGCCCCAGGTCTGCTGCAAGAGGTCCACCCACTGTTCTTGCCTTCCAAGGTTACCTGCCGTTTATAGTCATCCTTTCCACATTGTGACTTTCCCCTATCAATATTGAAGATTTTAAAAATGCTTTCTTTATCTCAGCCTTGCAGAATGGCTAGATTCCTAGAATTGGAATCCAGGTTACTCAGCTTCTGACCTTACCTACAGTGTAATCAGGTAGACTCACCTTCATGAGGTCAAATTCAGCCTCAGACACTTACTAGCTGTGTGATCTTGGGCAAGTCATTTAGCTCATTTTGCCTCAGTTTCCTCATCTGTAAAATGAGCTGGAGAAGAAAATGGCCAACTGCTATGGTATCTCCAAAGAAAACTCCAAATGGGGTCACAAAGAGTCAAACATGACTGAAAAAAACAAAATACTTTATCAGGTTTGTGATCTCATTGGTGTGGGTGATCTTTCCAGTGGGGCAGATTGCCACTCATCCATAAACTCTCACTGCCTCATTTTCTCCATCTATAAAATGGGAGGAAGAAGAGTGGAGACTACCTAAGTTTAGATAAGACATCATGAAGTTTGTGGTCCAATAATAATAAGGATGAAGACAGTTAGATGGCTCAGTGGACAAAGGAGTTGAGCCTGAAATCAGAAAAGCCCTGAGTTCAAATCCAGCCTCACTTTCTAGTTAAGTGACCTTGAGCAAGTGACTTAACCCTGATTTGCCTTAACCTACAGGAGAAGGAAATAGCAAACCATTCCAGTGTCTTTGCCAAGAAAACCCCAAAAATGGGTTCATGGAGAGTGGGGACATGACTAAAAAACAGATCATTTAATCTCTAAATGCTTCAGACATTTTAGGATATATCTACAAAGATATGGACAAACCAGATAGACAGGGAGTGTAAGCATTATTTCTTATATTACCTGCCTATTGTCAGAATCAAATGAAATCAAGCATTATTACCAAAAAGGCTCGTTATTACAATATAAACTATAATTTATGTTACATCCTTCTTTAAATTCATTACTATCCACAAAAGGTTAAAAGGAGATTTGTTCCTCATTCTTTTTCTCATTTTAGTCTAGCACCCCTCCTTTCAAACTGACATTTCATGCCCTGAGGGACGTCACACCCAAAAAAAGAATTAGTCTAATCTTTTGAACCAGACATACCATTGCCTTTCTCAAGAAAATCAAAGCCCAGCTCCCCTTCTGGCCTGAAATCACCACTCACAGCACACAGTATACAATTTAGAGTGCTTTTTAAAGAGAAATCGATATTGTATTTGGAGGACTTTGAAGAAGTTAAATCCATAAATTGTTTCTACAGCAACCCCACCTGAGACCCTCAGCTTTCAAGAACTGCCTTATCTCATTTCAAGGAATTCTGGGAACAAGAAATTCACTACTCAGAAAGTGTTTTAAGTGACCCAAAAATAGATTAAAGGACTATGATCACATGTCTGAGAAAGGGAGGAAGTTCATAAGCCTCTTTAGTTTCCAGAATAGTTTATAAACAGTCTAAGTACATTAATTTTCTTTTAACTCAGTGCTTGGGGTTTTTTTTTTTTTTTTTTTTTACCAAAAACCAATCTATAATAGTTAGACTATTCTGCCCCAGAAGGCCAGAAGGAATCCAGATTCCCCAGGATTTCAGAGCTAGAAGGGAATTAGGTCATCAATAATTCCATTTTTTCACCAATAAGGAAATAAAAGCCCCCAAGAGAAAAGATATTTAATGAATAGGCAGCAGAGAGAAGCAGGAGTACTCTAAGTGTGAACAAAGACTGAATAAGTGTATTGGGGGCTTCAGGTGAAGACTAACCTCCCCCATCTATTGATGAATCTCATCATTTCAGCCTTCACAACATCACTCACAAATATCCCCTACAGAAAATACAGAAAAGACTTCTCCATGGTTCACCTCTGGGAAAATTAAACATTAAGAGATTTCTTATCTTTACTGTTTTATTTTTGGACTTTAGGCAATCCACTACTTGACTTTTGTTTGTTTGGTTTTTGGTTAAAAAACCAAACAAACAAACAAACACTGAGTTAAAAGAAAATTAATATACTCAGAATGTTTATACATTTTCTGGAAACCAAAGAGCTTATGAACTTATGAAGAGTCTCTCTGGAAGCCCTTATCCATGTTGCATTGTTCAACTTCTCTACAGCCTTGGTTCTGAACACACATGTGTACTTGGTACTGGACATGCATGAATGCTGCCCGGAACATCCCAGCTCAAATTCAAGAGACTGGGTCACATAAAAATTTCTCTGCTAAAAAGAGGTGGCAAATGGAAAAAGTTTACAAAGCTCCTGTGTGCACCCACTGCTAGATTCCCATGGCTTGGTCTTCCATAGCTTGAGTGTTTAATGTTCTTCAGTAACACTCCTGTAGTCTTTCAGCTCAGATATCTAATGACTTTTAGTTTAGGATTGACAGAAGTCTCTCTTCATTGACTCACTCAAAACCTCCTTGGTAAGAATTTGGAAAAGTGTGAAATGAGCAGAATCAGGGAAACATCGTACATAGTAAAAACAATATTGCACGATGATTAACTATGAATAACTTAGCTCTTCTCAGCAGTGCAATGATACAAGACAATCCCAAAGGATTCATGATGAAAATGCCATCATCTGGCTTAAGAAAAAGAAGTGATGATGTCTGAATACAGACTGAAGCATAATATTTTTTTACTTTTTTTGTGGTGATGGTTTATTTTTTCTTTGGGTCAGTATTTTCTTTCATAACATGATCAATACTGAAATATATTTTACATGATTGTACATATATAACTTATATCAAATTATATGTCTTCTCAATGATAAAGAAGAGGAAGGAGGGAGGACAAGAATTTGGAACTCAAAATCTAGAAAAATAAATGTCAAGAATTGTTTTTATATATTACTAGACAAGAATAAAATATTAATTGAATGAAAAAAGAAAGAAAATGTCCAGTCTCTCCTTTCCCTCACTGGGCTTTAGGCTCTGTTCCCTAAGCTTGACTTGTTTTTTTTGTTTTTGGTTTTGTTTTGTTTTGTTTTGTTTTCTTGTTTTTTTTGTTGTTGTTGTTGGTGGTGGTGGTGGTTTTTTTTTTTTTTGGGGGGGGGGTTTGGGGGTTTTTTGGTTCATAGTGATTAATCTCAATTCACCCAGTTTCAGTCTTTGGGGTTTTCAGTGGATCATCACTAGTTTGTACCTTGTACTCTTTAAGAGCAAGTTTGCTGTTTTTAGTGATTCCCTCATAAGCAATAGAAATACTGGGGATTCCAGTCCAAGGTGCACAGTGATTATTTTATATCTGATGACTTTTCCCTTCACATTTCAGTGTTTCTGTCTTCTCTCCCCTCCTCAATGTTTCTGTTGGGTTGAAGTCTCCCTGGGGCCCACTATTAAATTAGTGCATATTCTCATGTCCTTTTCAAGTTATTTGCCCTCCCTCCCTGATGAGTATGCAGGCTGCTAAAAGGCAGGAATCCTGTCACATTTTCTAAATGAAGATAATTGCAGCTTATGTGCCAACATCTGTTTCAGATGATGATGAACTTATTAAAATCTACAAAGTCCAATTACAGGATCACAGATTTGGATTTAGATAGATTCAGAGCTGAAAGAGACTATCTGGTTTACCTCCCCCTACCCCCTACTCCCCCATACATACACACAAACATTTTACAGGTAAGGAAACTGAGGCACAAAAGAGACTATCTGGTTTACCTCCCCCCCCCCCTACATACACACAAACATTTTATAGGTAAGGAAACTGAGGCACAAAAGAGAACATCACGCAATTAACAACTGACAGAATAAGGATTCAAGCTCAGGTCTTAAAGCTCTAAAATCATCACTCTTGTACCATGCTGCTTTCTGGTTTTTCTCTGGCGACAGGATGTCTATTCCTTAGATATTATCTCTAGATCTAGAGATTTAGTATCTCCACATTTAGAATCTTCTATTTAAAGGCAAAATCATCTTGTTTGTTAACTACTTAACATATTTTTGCTTTTGGCTTCAGGATTTGGAAACCAATTAGATCCACCTGATTAAGGCCCCTCCCTATAAAATATCTGAAAAATATTGATCCAGGAGTTGTCATGACCCTTAAGTAAAGGTAGGAAAACTGTTCCAATGGGTTAGGAAGCTTGATTATATCTTCCGGGGTCATCAATAAATTAACAAGCCATTTGAAAAAAAAAGCTTTCCCCAAAATTGGATCATATGGGTCCCCCCAGCTTGCCACTGAGGAGGAATAACTCCCAGGGAGGAGAAAGAAGGCCTTCAGCTTTGACTGCATCTACTTCCCCTGATTTTGACCGGAGGATAATCTTCCATCTTCATGAAGTCCATAGGATGCTGGATTTCCCATTTTCTATCAGCCTTCTAAGGAGCATCTTCAGTCAGACTGGTAGCAATGTCTGCCAACGATAGACTAATGAATCTACACTGAACTCTGCAAAAACACTTCGCCATACTGTACCTGAAGGACATCAGTGATTCCCATAATTTCATCTATGTATTAGGAGCATATGGTAATCAATTAGAGGCAGTGCTTCTTGAGGGGAAAATATTTTATTTCTGTTTGGATCATTTGTTTTTTTTAGTCCTATTTGGATCTGTGAACCCATTGGGGGTTTTCTTGGCAAAGAAGCTAGGGTGTTTTGCTATTTCCTTCTTCAGCTTATTTTACTGATGAGGAAACTGAGGCAAACTGGGTTAAAGGATTTGCCGAGAGTCACAAGGCCCAGATTTCAACTCAGGAAGATGCATCTTCTTGATTCTACACCCAGCACTCCGTCCCTGCACCACTGCCCTATATGCATTACTACTTATTGATATTCTTTGAAGCTAGCTTTGTGGGGCTAGAAAATTATCTATCCTGAAACTGTAAGTCATGCTGACCTCAGAGACCCTCCAGGCAAGCAGAGTGCTGGTTGTGGGTCTACACAAACTATTTGTATTTTGGGTTGCCCCACCCAGGTCTTGGGTCTGCCTAAGACCTTGTGTTTTGGTTTCTCTAATAGCTTGTGTTTTGACTTTGACCCAATTTTATTGACTATTTATACCTACTAGTAATATCTACTAGCACGCATTGATATACATCCTCAAGCAAACTACTACCAGAAGGAATTCCTATACTGGTACCCTTATTATATTACATTTTATTATATTATTAGATATATAATACTCAAGTATTATATAATGTAAACCTCACTGAGACTTGGAGAGGGAATCACACTTTTTTCCAGCTCTCTCCCTTACTGGACCAACTTAATAAAATTCTTCTTAAAATTTTTTTAATTTGGGGGATTTGTTCTCAACCAACAAAACCAATGATAAAATGGACACAAAGAGAAAAGAAGGACTTTCAAGAGCTATCAATTATCCTCTTTGTTACAGAACTCTCTATATGTACTGGTGAAGTTGTACTTCATGGACTCTGATGGGGGATGAAGGGTGGGAAATAAATATCCTTTTCTAAAAGCTATTTTAAGTTGGCTGATTAAAATGATTCTCAACTGATAATCTTAAATGGAAAGCAAAATAATGAGGACTTATGAACTATAACACTAGAAAATAATTCTCCTCCCCCTAATAATGCCTTATGGTTATAAACAATTTTGATGTATATGAAACCTAACTTTTTGGGGACCTAACTTATTAGTGGAATATATATATGGTCATTTGCATCCAGGTACCATAATTTTTTTAGCCATTCCCCAAACAATTCCCCAAACTTAATTTGTTTCTAGTACTTTGCTATAACCAAAACTGTTACTATAAATAGTTTTGTCATATATGGGACCTTTCTTTTTATCATTAGCCTTTTTCATCATAAACCTATTTTATAATCTCTAAAGATTGTATGCTCTATGATCTAATTAGGGAGAAATGTACGGATTCTTGACATGGGAGTCATCTCAGTCTGCATGTAGTCAACTCTTTAAAACAAGGATCACAACAACAGACTTGAGGAAAAGATAAAAATGACATCATACCATGCAATTAGCCCAGCTCTGGCCTGATCCACACAGACAAGCCTTGACAATCTGTAGTCACAATGAGGAAATGAAAAGAAACCAGCTCAGCTAGCATTTTATCTTGCCAGAGATCTGCCAGCAAAGGGCCACACTAATTTAGAAAACAAACTTATTTGCAAAACATTAAGGATAATTAAAGACTAAAAAAATATTGCTTCACAAAACACAGGGAAGTGAAACATGAATCCACATAAAGCTGTTTGCAAATGTCGTCTCAACTTGATCATCAGGAAGCTACTCATAGATGAAATGCGAAGGAGGACAAGGAATAGAGGGGAAATGAAACAGATTTGCCTCATTTCTCCAGCAGGCCATTTTCATAGATGATGAGGCAAGGGAATGATTCCATCCTGAAAATGGAAGACAGAAAAGAAAAGTTAGCTAGGTGATAAAAGAGATTCTAGGATTGTCATGAAGGTCAGAAGTTATCTAGGTGATAAAAAAGATTTTAGGATTGTCATGAAGGTCACAAGAAATCAGATTTGGAGAAGTGAAATTTGGAAGTGTGTAAAGAGAAGTTGAAACACTCAAGCTGAAGGAGAAAAAACTTGAGGAAAAGGAGATTTAAAGAAAATAATTCTTGTCAAAAAAGGAGTCATACAAAGAGAAGAAGAAATAGAGGGGAAGAAGCTGAGGAGAAGATAAAACATTGTCACATCTTAATTACATGTTCCCCAAAGATAGAAAATCCTCAGGTTATCAACTAGTTGTCTCAGTACCCCAGAAAAGGGAGTGCCCCAACCACTACATTGGCACATCTTCAGGTTACCAATTAGTTGTCTTAGTACCCCCCAAAAGGGAGTCCCCAAGCATTACTTTTCTTCCTTTTCTGATCATCATTGAATGATCTCTCATCCACAGGCAATTGTAAAGCCAAATATCATTCCTTGGATGACAACTGCTTAATCCTTAGAGGGTACAATTCCCTTCTCTTTGGGAAAAGATTCACATTTATTACTTTTCTCCAAGTATTCAGTGATCATTCTCTTTCTTTTGCTTGTTTTCTCTTCTAAGAAGAACGATCATTAGACCGGAAAGGATGAAACAAACACACTAAACAAAAAGGTGAAATTGAAGATGAATGAGGAGATGCAAGAAAATAGCCGGATGCTCTCACCAAGCCCAGATGGACTATAACCCGGTACAGAAAGAACTAAGAAATACAATTATTGAGCTGCTCTTAGTGATCATTGAAATCAGTCAGTCAGCCAATCAACCATCAGGAAGAATTTATTAGGCAACAACTGCATTCTGGGGACCATGCACTGAGCATACTCAAATGAACAGTGATCTCACAGCTTTCCCCACTCCCAGTTCTTTCTGGTTCCTGGTCTTTATTGTGTCAGCCTGGTTCTAACTTGCAGGGCAACCTTGAAAAAGTCAATTTTATCTGTTGCAGCTAGCACAACAAATGGGCCAGGGGAGGTTGGAAATAAGGATTTATCGCTTATATCTCTCAAAACAATATGTTACTAGTAAAAACATTGTTCTGTAACCAACACTGGCTTCTGTTTTCTATGACCTAGTTTTCTGAAACATGTTGTTAGTTTTTAGGACTCAATCTTACTTAAAGTTCACGATGCCCCAGTAATTGTGCCAGGACTTTGTGTTTTCTCATGATTTCAAGCTTAGATGCACTCTTGATTAATCTTAGGAAGAGGGGAACATCCCAGTTAAGGAAGTTTCTAATTTCCGGGAGTTCTCTAAACTCACCTGGGCAGTTTTCTCATCTGTAACATGAGGTTACAGAGTTAAATGGTATTTTAGACACCTTCCTACTCTACAGCTCTGTGGTTCATGTTTTATTCCTTTCATGCTCAAGTATTTGTGGGGGACAGATATGTTTAAAACACACACACCCCAGTTTCATCGTTCTCCATTCTCACCTTCTGACGTTAGACACCTGGCATCTCACTGGCACTCCAACATCATCAGGGCCGAACTAAATCCATCCCTCCTCCTGACTCGACTGTTTCTGTTGGGGGGGCTGTCAATCTCCCAGTTTCCTGTTCTAAACCTTAATGGGGTTTTTGGTTCTTCTCCCTCCTTTACTTCTCTTAGGCAGGCAGTTAACCAGATCCTGAAATATGCTCTACAGCAGTCCTCACTTTAGCACTTGCACAATGAAATGCAAGGTCTCTCCGGGTGATTGCAGAGCAGTAAAGGAGAAAGGGCAGGGGAGGAGAGCCAGAAAGGAGCCCAGATGATTAGAACAGCTTAGAAAACTATAGGGTGAACTTAAAAGGAAAATCAGGCTGTGCAGAATTGAGCTCCACAACAGTGTACACAGCAACAACAAGATTATACCATGATCAGTTCTGATGGACATGGATCTTTTCAACAGCCACTGTTCTAAGAGTCTTGTGATGGAGAGAGAGCATCCGACGAGAGGACTGGGGGAACTGAGTGTGGATCACAACATAACACTTTCGTTTTTGTTATTTGTTTGCTTTTTGTTTTCTTCCTTTTTTAAAAATTTTTCTTATGTAGCATGATAATTGTGGAAATATGTATAGAAGTCCTGTGTGCTAAGGGCCCTCCCAGCTCGGACCTCCTGGGTTCTAAGGGCCCTCCCAGCTCTGACCTCCCGGGTTCTAAGGGCCCTCCCAGCTCTGACCCCCTGGGTTCTAAGGGCCCTCCCAGCTCTGGCATCCCCGGTTCTAAGGGCCCTCCCAGCTCTGGCATCCCCGGTTCTAAGGGCCCTCCCAGCTCTGACCTCCTGGGTTCTAAGGGCCCTCCCAGCTCGGACCTCCTGTGTGCTAAGGGCCCTCCCAGCTCTGACCTCCCGGGTTCTAAGGGCCCTCCCAGCTCTGACCTCCTGGGTTCTAAGGGCCTTCTCAGCTCTGACCTCCTGTGTGCTAAGGGCCCTCCCACCTCAGACCTCCCGGGTTCTAAGGGCCCTCCCAGCTCTGACCTCCTGGGTTCTAAGGGCCCTCCCAGCTCTGACCTCCTGGTTCTAAGGGCCCTCCCAACTCTGAGATCCCGGTTCTAAGGGCCCTCCCAGCTCTGACCTCCTGGGTTCTAAGGGCCCTCCCAGCTCTGACCTCCTGGGTTCTAAGGGCCCTCCCAGCTCTGACCTCCTGGGTTCTAAGGGCCCTCCCAGCTCTGACCCCCTGTGTGCTAAGGGCCCTCCCAGCTCTGACCTCCCCGGTTCTAAGGGCCCTCCCAGCTCTGACCCCCTGTGTGCTAAGGGCCCTCCCAGCTCTGACCTCCCCGGTTCTAAGGGCTCTCCCAGCTCTGACCTCCTGTGTGCTAAGGGCCCTCCCAGCTCGGACCTCCCCGGTTCTGTGCTTCTATGATTTCCAGCCAGAACACAACTAAATCTTCTATAAAAACTCAGGACTTAGAGAAACAGAATGGTGACTTCAGACCTGCACACAGTTGATTGTAATATACCTGGACCAAGTCTATAAAGTTGGTGTTCTATGTGCCTTGATGATTACCAAACTTTAGGCTATCAGTTGATATTTGTAGACTAATGGGGGCTCAGCACTGTGCTAGGCCAGTGGGTGCTGTGGGTGTTCCTCCAGAGCATCTTGGGGGGAGAACTAAGAATGTGCCTCATTCAAAAAACAAATGAACAAATCAATTTTCTCAGAATGCTGAGGATGTGGTATTTGTAAAAAAAATTTTTTTCACTGTGATATCCTTTAAAAATTATATATTATGTATATAATTTTATATATGGAAACATTTATATAAAAAATATATTCTTTCTCTCAAAAAAAAGAAATATGTATAGAAGAATTGCACGTGTTTAACATATATGGGATTACTTGCTATCTAGGGAAGGGAGTGTGGGGGGAAGGAAGGAAGAAAAAATGTAAGAATGTTAAAAACTATGCATGCGTTTTGAAAATAAAAAGGTTTATAATAAAAAGAATTGAGCTCTACTGCTTCATGGGCTTTCTTGTTTTTCTGTTCTACTCTATGATAATGTTCATTTTGTTTGATTTTATTTGGTGTTAAGGTCAGAATAATAACACTCCCCCCCTCCCAAAGAAAAAAGCATTTGATTTTCTAGAGAAAAACTTGCTCCCAGGATTCTCCTCCAAAGGAATCTTCTATGCATGTCCCGGTGACTTTGTTTAATAGATCCCCTGATTAAGTGACCCTTAGCAGGGCACAAAGTCTGCCCTGGCCACTGTGTGCTGCAGAAACATTACTCTAACTGGGAGCTGGCTTCTAACAAAGCCTGGGCCTAGCTGAAATTTTAAACAAAGGATTCCTTGAATGGCTCCGCAGACCAGGGATTGAACATTCCAGCACTTCTCCAACGTGGCCAGGAGTGATCCTGAATCCCAGCACATGACTAAGATCACGGGATCCCAATCCATCCCTTTAGAGTCAGCTGCCTTTCTTAGTGTGATTCAGTAAGGAAAAACCCCAGATACAGCAAAAATAGGATTGTGTATCAGACTTGAGGCAAGCACCGATCACAAGATATATATAGCTCAGAGGTCAATGGCTAAGTAAATACAAGAAAGAACCTTCAATTTGGGCTCATTAAAATATGAATTGGGTGAACACTGGATGGACTGTCTTATTTTGCACAAGAAACAACTAAGTTTCAGAAGCATGAAGGGATTGTGTGGTTCAGAAATGGGGAGGGGTCACCATTTAATAAACAAAAGCTGGAGAGATCGCTAGAGGCAAAGCAAAGTTTATTATTCGTTCTCGGGAGAAGGGCGTCCCAGCCTTCCAGCAGATAATCCGAGGGAGGAAGCCCCTTCTGGGACAGGATTAACACTTTTAATCCCTAAGGCAAATACCCCCTCCCACCATCATCCTCATTGGCTGAGGATCTTACATTCTAAACGCGGGAATTACCCAAGAAATTGAACCAATAAGTACATAGTTGCCCATATTTGAATGAAGTAGGGAAAAAATGATGTCATGGGAGGGCAGCAGGAAGGGGACTTAACTATGCCCTTGACTCAATCTTCAAAGTCCTTCAGGCCTACGCAAACTCTGAAGTAGATGAAGCCTTACTCGATTTTCACAACTGTCGAAAGATCTCACCCCATCTCGTTCAGGAACCCCCAGAGAGCATCCAAGTCGTGGCTACAAGTCCTGATTGTTACTTGCTACCAGGTGACAACTATCTTTCTGGATCTTGGTGTCTTCTGTAAGATGAAGAGGGTGGGTTTTAGGCTTGGAAATCATAAAGGGACCTGAGAGGTGTCAAATCCAACCTTCTCAGGAACCCCGTCAAAGTGAAGTAACTTACTTATATCTATCTGTCTCTTTCCATCCTGCTGTCTCCTTTCCTGTTTTCTCTCCTATGTGTCTCTCTCTTTTGGTTCTATATCTCTCTGTCTCTCTCCCTCTCTCTCCCCCCTTTATCCCCTTCTCACTTCTTCTCTCTTTTCCCTCTCCCCTCCCTCAGTCTTTGTGTGTGTTTTTCTGTCTGTCTCTCTTCCTTCCCCCTGTTTTTCTCTTTGTGTCTCTCTCTCCTCTGTCTCAGGCTCTTTCTTTTTCATCTCTATTTCTGTCTGTTTCTCTTTGTTTCTTCCTCCACCCTTTCTCTGGTATTCCCTCTCTCCTTCACTCTTATCTATCTTCTTTCCTCTCTGTTTCTGTCTTTCCGAGTATCTCTCTCTCTGAGTCTTTATCTCTGTGTCTCACTATTTCTCACCAGAAGAATTTGCACCTGTTTTCTGACTTCTGAGCCAATGTTTTCTCCTGCCACCTGCTGTTTCACTAACCTCAAAGATCACAAAGTAACATGCAAATAAATATTAACTCATAGATTTTAGAATTAGAATGCACTTTGAAAATCTAGCTCAGGTCCCTCTTTTTATAGATGGACAGCCAAAGGTTGACAAGGCAGAATGATCTCTTCCGGGAAGGAAGAAAGGGAGGGAGGAAAGAAAGAAGAGAAAAAAAGAAAGAGAACAAAAGAGAGAATGAAAGGAAAAAAGGAGGAAAGGAAGGAAGAAAGAAGGAAGGAAGGAAGAAAGAAAAAGAAAGGAAAGAAGGAAGGAAGGAAGAAAAGAGAGAAAAGAACAAAAAAGAAAGAAAAAGAAAAGGCAAATGGCCTCTAGAACCAACAGATATTGCAAGATATGAGTTCAAACCCCAGCTTCCTAGCTGTTACTCATTACCATTTGACTCCAACAACCTTTCATCTCTCTGTCCCTTACTGTCCTCATCCACAAAATGAGGAGACCAGACCAGATGATCTCCTTCCATCTCTACATTCCCAGGAGTTGGGTGTGGAAAGAGCCTTGGAACTCTATCTGGTCCAAAATTCCCATTTTTCACATGAGGAAACGGAGGCACAGAGAGATGAGGCTGAAAAGAACCATCAGATTAGTGCCGGACAGAACCTCAGAAGTCATCAAGTGCATTCGTCTCCTGAGTCCTGAGTCTCCTTCCTGCCACAAGTCCCTAAGCCCAGCCACCAGACATGTCCTGAATGCCACCGGGGCACTCTGTCCAATTCTTGCATTGTCCTAGGGAAGAGTGAGCAGTGTGAGCAAAGTCATGGAGGCAGGAAAGTACGGTGTCTATTTAAGAAACGACAGCACTATGTGTCATCAATTTTGGCTAGATGAAATGATGACTTCACATTTCTATAGTCCTTTAAAAGACTGATGAATTGTTCTCTTCCCAACAACCCCTTAGGGAAAAACCAAACTACAAATCCTGGATTACTGGTATAATTGACCTCATTATGCAGATGAAGAACTGAGAGGGATTTAGAGAGATGATGTACTTTGTCAGAGGTCATACTAGTATTGATTTCAGAACTGGTGTGAGAACCCAGGTTTTTTTCATTCCAAATCCAATATTCTTTGCATTTTTAATATGTGGAATCTTAACATAAATAGCTTTTTGGCAATGACGTTATTACAATATATTAAAAACAAACACCACTGGAAGGTCAGGCAATCTCAACAGAATGATTTCACCCCTTGATGACTAAATGCACATTTATATTGTTCTTATGGAATAGGTTTCTATACGGTTGCTTTGCTGAAAGCAATTAAAAAATATTGGGACAGCTGTACCTGTATATAATGAAGGAGGAGAGCCAAAGAAATTGTCTATCAGCAGCAATACAAAAATTCATGGTCAAAGACAGACAAATGTGCAGGACTTCCCATGAAGGAACTGTCCAGTAGATGTTAAATACAATGAGAGACTTTTAGCATCTTTATTTTGTAAAGGTCCTGAATCATCTTTGGAAAAACTAACTTAACACTTAATTTCTAATTAACCTGCACACACAGCAGGAGAAGAGATGAGTGCACTCAGATTCACACGGGAACACCCACAGAAACACACCCACATGTATACACAGATCCCAACATTGAAAGAGAAGTTATTTATCAGTTTCGGTTCTCCAAGTTACAAAAATAAACTCACAAAGGCTGGGAGAGGCCATGGAAATATGGTTATTCATCTTGGGAATGATTGGTCTTTCAGAAAAGTTCCCATTTTTGATTCTGACAACTCAATCCAAATCAAAGTCACATCTCCATAGAAACTGGGGTTGTGGGAGGAAAAGGGAATTTAAGACCAAGAAGACTTCAATAGCCCAGTTCCCCTTATACTAAGATGGAGAACTGACATTAGTTGCATTTCCTTTCCCAATTTCTCTTGTTCACTTGTAAAGTCACCTCAGAAAGAGAAGGGTTTACAATTCTAATAAGAGTATATATTTTTTTAAATAATAACTTTTTATTTTTCAAAATACATGCAAAAATAATTTTCAACATTCACCCTTGCAAGCTTCATGCTCCAAATTTTTCTCCCTCCCTCCCTCTCCCTTTGACATCAAGTAGTCCAACATAGGTTAAACATGTGCAATTGTTCTAAACACATTTCCATATTTATCATGCTGCACAAGAAAATTCAGATCAATAAGGGAAAAATGAGAAAGAAAAAAATCAAGCAAACGACAATAAAAGAAGTGAAAATACTATGTTGTGGTAGGATCATAAATTTAAACATGGGGGCTAGTAAGTTCAGTCCCTTCATTTTTCAGATGAGATCATTGAGTCTGAAAGCAGTTAAGGCTCATGGGTGCCATGGCTATTCATATATTTTTTTTGGAGGCAATTGGGATTAAATGGGTCATACAGCTAGTGTCTGAGGTCATATTTGAACTCAAGTCCTCCTGATTCCAGTGTTCTATGCTCTGAACATATCCAGCAGCCCTTACATGCCCTTAAATGCGGTCCTAATGTCCCCACTTTCTCGGCAATTTTGGTGATGATGAAAGGAGGCTTTGGTCATTGAGCAGTTAACAAAAGGAGGTATAGTACAAAGATATACAATGGGAGACAAAGACTTCACTTCTCTGACATGACACCCTCTTCGTCTCCATGGAGAAATACCTCTCTGGTCAGCAGGGCTTGAGATGGTGAAGGATGTGGTCATACATGTAATCTTCGGAGGTTCACCAAATTGTTGGGACCCCAACTGCACAGGAGGAGTTCTTTTTATGTCCTTGGATAGCCAGAAAGCTATGGAAGGGAAGGAGGAACCAACCAAATCATGGGCTTTTGTTGTCTTTTGGGGAAAATTACTCTCCATTTCAGAAAACAGAAAAAAAAAACCAAACTAATCCCTTTGTGGGAAACAGGAACCTTGCACCTACCACAACTATTAAGTAGCAAAGGCAGGATCTGAATTTGAGTTTTAGTGACTTTAGGTCAGACCTTTTCCCACGACACTGTGTTCTTCAATCATGTCTGATTCTTCTTTGTGATCCCATTTGGGGAGATCAGATTTGTGCCTCTGACACATCCTAATTGGGGTTTTCTTGGCAAAGATCCTGGAGTGGTTGGTCATTTCCTTCTCCAGCTCCTTTTACACATGAGAAACCGAGGCAAACAGGGATAAGTGACTCGTCCTGCAAATGTCTGAGGTTAGATTTGAACTCGTGAAGATGAGTCTTCCTGAGTCCAGGCCAAGTGTTCTATCCATCTTGCTGGCTAAATGAAGTCCAGAGTACTAGATTGGTGCTTCTGATATATATTAACTATGTGATATGGGGCAAGTCACTTAACGTCTTTAAAACTCAGTTTCCTCATCTGTAAAATAGGGTAATGATATCTAAAAGTATCAACAACAAGGATCTTATAAGGTTCGAATGAGATAATGTCTGTAAAAACATTTTGCAAACTTTAAGGTCCTATATAATAGGATGTCCCAAAAGTCTTGGTGCAGTTTTAAACTATTCAAATTTAAATGTCAGTTAATGCAGTTAATTAAATTTAAACTACGTATTTTTTGTTTTTGTTGCAAGGCAATTGGGGTTAAGTGACTTGCCCAAGGTAACATAGTGCCATATGTCTGTGATTTTAAATGGTTTATTATTAGTCGATTTTAAAAAATTAATTTTTTGCCAATTTATTTTCAGTGCCCAGGTTTCAGTTTTTCTTTCAACCACCCAAGGACAGAAATCACAGCTGATGTAGTTATACAATAATAATAAAATTGAATAGATTAGATAGTCTTTCAGAACTTTCACATGCCATTCCTCAGATACATATATATATACATTATATATATATATAACATAATCAATTATTTCTTATAGAATAATAATATTCCATAACATTCACATACCACAACTTATTCGGCCATTCCCTACTTGATGGGCATCCACTCAGTTTCCAGTTCCTTGCCAAAAAAGAATTGCTACAAACAAAAAAGGCTGCCACAAACATTTCTGCACATGTGGGTCCCTTTCCCTCCTTTAAGATCTCTTTGGAATACAAACCCTGTAGAGACACTGCTGGGATCAAAGGGTATGCACAGTTTTACAGCCCTTTGGGCATAGTTCCAAATTATTCTCTAGAATGGTTTGGATCAGGTCTCAACTCCACCAATAATGTACTAGTGTCCCAGTTTTCCCACATCCCCTCCAACATTCATCATTAACTTTTCCTGTCATTTTAGTCAATCTGACAGGTGAGGTGGGACCTCAGAGTTGTTTTTTGGTTATACATGTACATGAATGTATTTTTTTAAATATACATTTCATTATGAATCATGTTGGGAGAGAAAAATTAGAACAAGAGAAAAACCATGAGAGGAAAAAAAAAAGAAGAGAAAAATGTGAACACAGCATGTGTTGATTTACATCGTCTCCACAGTTTTCTCTCTGGATGCAGATGGCATTTCCATACAAAATTTAATGGGATTGCCTTGGTGTAATGCCGGAGAAACTGAGAGATTAGAGAGTTTTTAATATTTTATTAATGGGAGAGTAAGATTGACTGGACAGGACTCTCGTCTCAGATTATCCAGTCAGACAGAGATAAGTATACTGGGACCAAGGAATCCATGTTGGTCCCAGGGCTGGAGGACCCAAAGAATCCAGCGTCCAGCATACAGCTGCCAGCCGCCATTCTCCAGCCATGAATGGAGGAACCCCAACTTCTTAAATACCTTTTTGGAGACAAAGAAGAGAAAGGGAGGGAAAGTTTTTATCAGGGAGGGGAAGCCATAAAACCCTAAAAAATCCAGAGACAAAGAAGTAAAGATATCGTGGGTTATCTTGGAATATTCTAAGGGAATATTGTAAATCCTTGAAGACACAAAACACTCAGGAATCTACTCTCTTATCTTGCTAATTTATAAGAGATTGAGATAGAACAGTTAAGGAAAATGAGACAGGGAAACTGAGTCAGGACAGTTAAAGAGAACTGTGGCATAACATTGGATCACTGAACCACTGAGAAGAATCAAGTCTGTCACAGTTGATCATTACACAAACTTGCTGTTGCTATGTACGATGTTTTCCTGGTTTTGCTTGTTTCACTCAGCATCAGTTCATGTAAATCTTTCCAGGCCTTTCTAAAATCGGCCTGTTTATCATTTTTTATAGAACAATATCCCATTACTTTCACATACCATAACTTATTCAGCCATTCTCCAATTGATAGCCATCTTCCAATTCTTTGCTACACAAAAAGTTACTACAAACATTTTTGCAAATGTGGGTTCTCTTTTTTTTTCTTTATGATTTATTTGTGATAAAACCCAGTAGTAGCACTGTTGGATCAAAGAGAATGGATAGTTTTATAATCCTTTAGTCATAATTCCAGATTGTTCTCCAGAATGGTTGGACCATTTCACAACTCCACCAACAATGCATCAGTGTCCCAGTTTTCCCACATCCTCTCTGATATTAATCATTATCTTTTCCTGGCATCTCAATCAATCTGAGAGGTGTGGGGTGGTACCTCAGAGGTTTTAATTTGCATTTCTCTACTCAATAGTGATTGAGAGCATTTTTTCATATGACTATAGAAGGCTTTAACTTCATCTGAAAATTGTCTAGAACTGGATACACTTTTAACTATAATCTGCATAATATTTTCTTCAGTCTGGACAATTGATAAAAAACAATCAGATCCTGATTTTAGTTTGCCGATTCTCAAGATGTACATGCTATAAATGGTTCAATAAATGGAACGCCAGGTTTGAAGCTAGGAAGGCAAGTTCAAATTTGATCTCATTTAACTGTGTGACTCTGGGCAAATCACTTAATCATGTTTGTCTCAGTTTCCTTATCTGTAAAATGAGTTGGAGAAGGAAATGACAAATCACTTTAATATTTTTGCCAAGAAAACTCCACCATCAGGTAAATGACTAAACAATAACATATACTCCCATGGAAATGAACATTTCAAATCCATTCAAGCTGACTCCAGTACATTCTTCAATGGCTGAAAAGGCCTATCTTCTTCACAGGAGAGTGGCCATCTCCTGTCTCTGCTTGTATTTCTCCCCCAAGCCTGGGATGCACTTCCTCTTAGGCTTGTCCTGAAGATGAGGTGAGATAATATTTATAAAGCACTGAAGTAGCTCGGAGATAATTATGTCTGGGCTCTCTTCAGGCTCCTAATTGGCTCCTTTCTGTGTCCAATGCATTGCCTGGTAAGGTAACACACAGAAAACAGACAGACTAATTTCAGGGATACTTCCACAGCACTTAGCCCATTTAATAAATGCTTGTTCCCTCCCTCCCCTCTGCTTTACAGAATCTGTCTCTTCAAGATGTAGCTAAAGTTCTACCTTCTTTATAAAGTCTTTCTTAATCTCTCCAGTCACTCTCACCCTCCCACCCTCCTTTGGATTTATTTCCATTTATTCCCTCGATATTTATTCTATAGGTTCATTTGTTGTCTACATTGTTGGAAGGAATTGTTTCACTCATGATACTCATCCCTAGAGCCTGGAACATAGTAGATGCTTAAATGCTTTCTAAAAAAAAAAAATTCTTATTTTTAAAAGCTTTTTTGTTGAACTAATTACAAAATAAGAAAAAACACAGACTAGAAAAAGAAAGGCAGAAAACTAAAAAAAAAAAAACAAAACATTTAGGGTCAATTCAAAATATATAACAGTAAATTTCCATTTCAAAAAAGCATATATAATAATTGAAGAAATTGTATTCATGAATAGCCATCTTTTCTTTGTTTCCCTGTAGGTTATTCTTTTGTTCTCTTCTGTGCACCTTTATTCTATGTACTTTATTCTTTTTTCTCTTTCATTCTTATCACCTCCCCTAAGCAGGCTACCATTAAACACAAGTGTATTTATATATATATTCATACCCACCTACACTTATACATTTATGTATATGTACACACAGATACATCCACATGCACACATTCGCATATACTCACACATATTTCTCTCTATATCTATGTATGCACAAGCATTTATCCATGTGTAAACATACATCTAAAACAACCTAAGTGCTTTTTGAGTGACTGAGGTCATACATGAGGGGAATGACATGAATTGGCCGTGAACTCAGATTTCCCGATTCCTCATTGGAAATTCCTTCCCTTCCTGCAGCATCTCCAGATATTTGACTTCTATTCCCTATTCCATAGCAGCATTCTTACTAAAAGCTTCAAAATACAAAGCTAGATCCTTGGTTTATTTGGATGCAGGGACCTGCAATGGAAAGAGCTGATTTGGAGTCTTAGATTATGGAGGCAGATAACGAACGTAAATGTAGATGGGCTAGATTGCCTAGTGGTCCTGGAATAGGTAAGAGTTAACATAAAGCACTAGAGAAAAGGTTGGGAGCTCTCCACGGGTTGGGATTGTTCTCTAAAGAGAGAGAAGTTAAAGTGAGCATCACTCCTAGCAACACTATATGGCAACCATATCCATAGTCCTTTCCTCTGAAAGGAAGAAGGTGCATTTTCTCAACTGTCCTAGAGCAAAGCTTCTTTAACTATGAATCTCAAACCTATGGGGTCCCATAATTGGGGGTCACAAAAAATTTTGGTAACAGTAGTAACAGCAACAGGAATTTAAAAAATATTCTACCAAAATTTAATTCTTTTTTTTTTTTTTAAACGGAGGCAATTGGGGTTAAGTGACTTGCCCAAGGTCATATAACCAGGAAGTGTTAACTGTCTGAAGTCACATTTGAACTCAGGTCCTCCTAACTTCAGGACTAGTGCTCTAGCCACTGCCAAAATTTAATTCTTTATGTAAAAATAAACAAATACATCTGGATCATTAGTATGTAAATTTGTTTTCGTCTCCACTAAAAGGTATATGTATACAAATCACAGAATTATTTTAAAATAAATGTATTCTTTATTATCAGTAAATGTTTGATTTGCTACCTACTTTATATACTTATGTACCTGGGATTAGGAAAATTTCTCAGGTGAAAAGGGGTCACGAGTGGAAAAAATTTAAGAAGCCCCATCCCAGAGGGCCAAGCATAGCTGGTATAATTATACATATTTTCATTTTATGGTATATATTGTCTACTTACTCTGCTCTGTATCAGTTCATATAAGTATTTCCATGATTCTCTGAATTTTTCAAATTCTTACAGCTTAGCAAGGATATATGCTACCCAACTTATGGGTAGCAACTTTTATTCAGTTCTTTTATATCACACAAGCACAAAAGTGCTGCTATAAATATTTGGGGACCTTTCCCCCCCTGTCGTTCATCTCCTTGATGGTAGTGGGGTCTCTAGGACAAATTTTTTCTGCACTTGTTTTAAAGCATTATTCCAAATTGCCTTACGAATGGTGGGACCAAAGCAGAGCTCCACCAATATGTGCATTAGTGTGTTTGCCTTCGGATCCCAGCCAGACCTGGTTTGTGGGTAGTCAGTGAGTCCAATGATCTTTTTCAGTTCTCAGTGTTATTTGGCTTTTATCATATGATTTATTTCTAAAAGAGACTCATCCACAAAACACTGACTCTACTTCCTCCCCACCCAGTCACTTTTCAAGTTCCTCCAAAATGGCTTCCAGGCCATGGGTCACCTTGTCACCCTTTGCTGAGAGAATCTTTCAAGGGTTATCAGTGACCTTGACCACTGGATTCAGTGCCCCTCCTCCTGGACCACCTAGCTTTGCCACTGTTGCCTCTCACCTTCTCATGAATATTTCCTCATCCCCTGGTCCTTCTTCCCCTCTCAATCTCCTCCATCATTTATCCCTTACCTCCTGCCCAGTAAGTATTGATGGATTCCAAGTCCCTCCTGGACTTTCTTCTCCCCTTATCCCCCCTGCTCTTTACATTTGTTCCCTTTTTGATGGCATCTACTCTCCTGGATTAAATGATATAGAGAACTGTCAAATCTATCAGTTTCCCCCACTAGTTTGTGAGTTCCTCAAAACCAGAAACTGTCTTTTGCTACTTTTTGTACCTAACACTTAGTATAGCACCTCTAACATCCAAAACAATACCCATTATCTTCCCTCAAACCTAGGACTCCTTCAAACTTTCCATTTCTGTCATTTGGGACTCAACTTTGACTCCATATCCAATCAATTGCCAAGTTATTGATTCTATTTATATTGTTTCTCTCTAATTCCTCCCCTTAGCTCTCATCCATTTCCCCTTATCTCTGCTCATACAGCTACCTCCCCTCAAATGGCCCCCCCCCACCACGATTACAATAGCCTCAGATGAGGTCTCCCACACTTGTCTTTCCTGACTCCAACCCATGATCCCCACAGCTGCGACAGTAATGACTTTATTTTTACTTATCTGCACTCCCTTGAGATCTCCATCTTGCCCTACATTTCAGCCACAATAGAAGGAAGGTCCTTCCTGGAGGAATTATTTTAATTTTTTGTCTTTATCTAGAACAATGAATACCCAAGGGCCTGGGGCTGGTAACTTGTCTCAAGGTCAGTTCCTATCCTTATCCACTCTCCTGGCTTGCTTTGGATTCATTGTTGCTGAAGTTTCCTGACTTCTCTGCATGGGAAATGGCTTCCCCATTTCTCACATTCCTTAGTTCATGTCTTCATTTTGGGACCTCTATGGAAGCTACTGCTCATGAAAATAGCTAATTATAGCAATAACGGTGGGCTTGAAATCTAAGGGATCTCCAGACCAAAGGGAAAAAAAAATTTAGGTTATCCAGAAATCAGATAAATCATATAAATATAAACATGAATCAGATAAGAAACTGGTAGTCTGATGTCACACAGAAGTGGAATGCTAAGAATAAAGAACAGTTAGCATTTATAAAGCACTTTCAGATGACTCAGTGGCTAGAGCACTGGGCTTAGAATCAGGATGACCCATGGCCCCAAATTCAAATCTGGTCTCAGACACTTACTTGTTGTGTGACCCTGGGCAAGGTAACTTTAATCTGTCTGCCTCAGTTTCCTCATCTGTAAAATGATATGGAGAAGGAAATGGCAAGCCACACTGTGTGGCTCAGAAATGGGGAGGGGTCACCATTTAATAAAAAAAAAAGCTGGAGAGATCTCTAGAGGTAAAGCAAAGTTTATTATACATTCTCAGGAGAAGGGCATCCATCTAGCAGACAATGGAAGGGAGGAAGCCCCTTCTGGGGCAGGGTCAACACTTTTAATCCCTAATGCAAATACCCCCTCACACCACTGACCCTCATCCTTATTGGCTGAGGATCTTACATTCTAAAGGCGGGAACTACCCAAGAAATTGAACTTGACCAATAAGTACATAGTTGCCCATAATTGACTGAAATGGGCAGATGCTGATGTCATGGGAGGATAGCAGGAAGGAGATTTAGGGATGCCCTTGACTCAATCTTCAAAGTCCTTCAGGCCTGCTCCAACTCTGAAGTAGATGAAACCTTACTCGATTTTCACAAGTGTCTTGAAAGATCTCGTTTCATCTCGTTCACACCATTATCTTTGCCAAGAAAACTCTAAACAGGGTCACAGGGAGTTGGACACAACTGAACAACAACAAATTAGAAATATTATCTCATCTGACCCTCACAGGAATCTTCAGAAATAAGTGCTATTTTTCCCCTTTTATAGATGAGGAAACTGAGCTTAAGAGAGATCATGTGATTTATGGCCAGGATCCCACAGCTAGTGAGTGTCTGAGGCTGGATTGAACTCAGATCTTCCTAAGTCCAGGTGCAGGGCTCTAGCCACTGCACACCTACTTTCCTTTCAAGAGTCATAGAATGATTCCAAGGGAAGCTAGTGACATATTCCTATGTGCAATCAGTCAAAAGGCAAATTGAGGCTCATTAGGACGGAGTTTCCTTGTAAAACCATTAATTGTCCGGTTAACTTTTCACACCCATTGGACATAGTCTTGTCCACACCAGTTGGCCCCTTTCCTTCTGGTGGTCAGTCTCTCTTTGGTCTGCCAGCTTCTGATGCTGTTACTGCCACAATTACCCTGGTGCTCAGGATGGGGAAGATCCCAGCTGCCTTTCAAGATCTCACAGGACTCTTGAGAAAAGGAAAGGAGACCCAAGGAAGAGTCCATTCTCTCTCATGTACCAGATTGCCTCGGTCAAAATGTGGGTGCCCAGGACAGGGCTCAGAAGGCAGTTCAGTGACGCTGCTCTCACCCATCCAGCTCTCCGGACCGTCGGAGCATGGATCCTGAGGCTCTAAAATTGGAAGGAGAAGAAGAGGAGGCTTGAAGTGATCCCGTTATAACTTAGCAGTTCAAAGACTTTTCACCACTGTGCAGCGTGAACTCCTTAGTCACCATGGAGGCAATCAGAGGACATCTCTGGGCAGGGGTCCTCAAACTACTGCCCGTGGGGCAGATGCAGCAGCTGAGGACCATTATCCCCCTCACTCAGGGCTATGATGTTTCTTTATTTAAAGGCCCACAAAACAAAGTTTTTGTTTTTACTATAGTCCGGCCCTCCAACAGTCTGAGGGACGGTGAACTGGCCCCCTATTTAAGAAGTTTGAGGACCCCTGTAATCTAAGAGGTGTATGTGGAAGATGATGGGGTCCGCTGTCATGAATAATGAGAAGGATGCCCACCCCAGGTTTCCAGGAGCTCTCCTGGAATGCCAGCTGAGTCTGCCCTGAAGGGATCGATCACTGCGCCCACATCCTCTCCATCCAGCAGTAGACACCGCATAATAATAATTCATAAAGCAGCTGTCTAAAGGGCTGAAGGACAGAGTGATCTCTTAAATAATGGGGTACTGTATTGGTCTGAGACATTTTTAGCAGTTGATGGAACTGCAAGTCATTGACTTAGGTTAAGGCAACATATGGGACAAAGAGACCTCTGACAGTCACATGCCCAGTGACTTTTAAAGTCATGAGTTTTAAAAAGCATGAGTTAGCTCCATAGAAGGACTTCACTCTGTATTTTCTCCTTATGCCCCTTAAAAAGAGGGGGAAGAAGTTTCTCTTTTCTCCCTCCACTCCCTCCATCATAAAAGCATTTTGTAACAGAAGCACAGGGCCATCAGAGGTTCCTGCATGCTTATATCCTTAGAAGGAATATGGACTTAAGTCAGGCAGAATCTAACACCTAAAGCTGGGAAGCTGCTCAGGAGACAGGAGAAATCTTGGCCAAAATTTTTTCCATTTCTGGTTTTAATAACGTCTGTGAGTATGGATGCTGGTTCTGCTTGAAAGGGCTTGGAGCTAACCCTTGGCCAGGACCTCGGTAGGTTTGAAGCCGGAAACAGTGGAGATCACAGTAGGGCAGAGAAGCTACAGGCCCTCTCTGGGGCAGCCTCAGGTAGCCCAGAGGAAGGACTCCCCTACAAGCCCCTTTCTCCTCCAAGACACATACAATCTGTAAATGAAGCTTAAGACACAGTGAGGAAGTAGGGAAACCAAAAGGACCTGCAGATGATTTAATAAATGTTTGTCAGATTTAATTGAATTGACCATTTTCTTCTTAAATGTCTATTTTCCCTATATTCTGCTGATTCTCAGAATAGGGAAGAATACGGGTCATGGAGGAGGAGGTGAGCTGATTTTTTTTATTTTTATTAAAGCTTTTTATTTTCAAAACATATACCTAGATAATTTTCAACATTCACCCCTGCAAAATCCTGTGTTCCAAATTTTTTTCCTTCCCTTTGAACGAGATAAAATGAGATCTTTCAAGACAGTTGTGAAAATCGAGTAAGGCTTCATCTATTTCAAAGTTTGAGTAGGCCTGAAGGACTTTAAGTCAAAGGCATACTTAGTGTCTCCTCCCTGCAAAGTGTCTCCTCCCTGCTATCTTAAGGACATACTTAAAGTCTCTTCCTACTATCCCCTCCCTGTTAGCCCCCTAAGGGCATACTTAAGTCCCTTCTTGTTATCCTCCCGATTTCAGCCAAATATGGGCAACTATGTACTTGTTGGTCAAGTTCAATTTCTTGAATAGTTCCCGCGTTTAGAATGTAAGATCCTCAGCCAATAAGGATGAGGGTCAGTGGTGGGAGGGGGAATTTGCGTTAGGGATAAAAGCGCAGACCCTACCCCCCCCTACGGTGCTTCCTCCCTTCGATTGTCTGCTCCACGGGTGTGATGCCCTTTCTCGTGAAATAAACTTTGCTTTTCTTCTAGAGAGCTATCCAGCTGTTTTATTAATGGTTTCTGACCCACACACCTTCCCAGCACTCCCTTCCCCAGATGAGAAATAATCCAATATAGGTTAAACATGTGCAATTCCCCTATATATATTTCTATAATTATCATGCTACACAAGAAAAATCAGATAAAGTCATGGCAGCCTTCAACATGACAGCCCTTCAAATACCAAAGACAGTCATCATTTATCCTGCCTCTAATTTTTTCTTATTCCAGTTAAAATCCCCAAATCTTTCCACTGGGCCTGGTGAATTGAACTCATATTACTTCTCTTAGCTGCTGGCTCCTTATGATTTCCTTTTTGTTCTTTGCAATCTAAAAAGCATTCTCTGTAGACAAGAGAGAAAATAAGGACTGAGTAGTTCCCTTGTGGAAGGTATTATATATAGATCTGGAGTCAAAGAGACTCATCTTCCCCAGTTCAAATCCAACTTCAGATACTTCCTGGCTGTGTGACCCTGGGCTAGTCACTTGACCTGTTGTCTCAGTTTCTTCATCTATAAAATGTACTTGAGAAGGAAATGGCAGACTTCCAGTCTTTTGCCAAGAAAACCCCAAATGAAGTCACAGAGTCAGACAATAAATAATTAAATTTAAAAATGACTAAACAACAACAAAGCTCCTCTTTCTCCCTCTTATCTCAGGTCCTTTGGCTCCTCCTAGAATTAAAACTTGTGACATCCCAGCGTTATCTATAGGTCAGAGCTATCTTCTCAATAAAACATACTTTGTTGGTTAATCTCTTCATTATCCATATTTAGGCTTAACTCAATGACATCAGTGATTGAAAGATTCTGCTTCCCTTCCGGCCTTTATTTCTTTACAATCTTCTCTCCTTTCTCTTCCCTTTTGTTATCTCCCAACTGTGCTCTCTTATCTCCCTTCAGTCCTCCTCATTTCTTTCTCCTCCTCTTTCCTATTCTCCCTTCTCTTCCCATGACTTCAACCATCTGAACCATTTATTAGAATCCTTTTGGTATTTTATTTCCAAATAAATGTCTATTTAAGCAAGGAGCAAAAAAGGGTGACCTCGTACTGGAAGTTCCCTTGAACTCAGAATTGGGGATCCTGGGTTCTTGCCCCTAACTCAGTGGGTGCCTCCAGATACTCTGGGCCTCCGTTTTGTTGCCTGTCTAAAACCCAGTTTTCAACCATTCTATGAATGGCTCTACGCTGCTCCTCCATGGAAGAGGTGATTCCTTGTTGGGGGAGAGAAAGCTTACCGTGACACTGCCTGTCGATCATAAGGGGATTATTTAAATTAGTTATTGAAATTCTTCAAAGAGACACAGAGAGAAAGGACTCCTGGGAAGGATGGAGAGAGAACAACTTGTGAGAGGAGGTCTAGAGTCCTGAACTTCTTGTTCCCGACCTCCAGTGTCTACAATGTTGACTTTGGAGAAGATGAGATCTTTCTCCTCTGGTTTGAGTGGAGATACTCCAGAATTTCCTGGTACATTCTAATCTCTAGGACTCTCCCTGTTTGCTACTTTGCTTGGGGGAGATTGGATTTACTTGTTTGTGATGGTCCTTGGACTAGCCAGCATTTAATGAGGGTCTAAGGTAGCAGGTATAGACTAAGGGCTACCCTTTCCCTTGAAAGTCATCAGAGAAGCCGCTTTCCTTCTGAACCCAGAGTCATACCCCTAGACCAGAGGTACATGACGGGGCGTAGATATAACTTTAACCTCCTCTTAATAATACAGATTAAAATGTAAAATTATGTTCCATATATCTATGTCTATGTAACAACATCTAGAGATAGATGGATATAAGCTGATTAGACAGACAGGTAGATAGATAGACAGACAAACAGACAGATAGATATTTCTGATGAACATTTGTCTGGGTAGTTAAGGGGCGCAGTGGTTAGCTCAGACCAAAATTCAAATCTAACATCAGACTCTTACTCACTATGTGAGTCTGAGCAAGTTACTCGATCCATCTGCTTCAGTTTCCTTATTTCTTAAAATAGGGATGAGAATGGTACCTAGTCCCAGAGTTGTTGTGAGGACCAAATGAGATAAAAATTATAAAGCGCATAGCAGCGCTATCTAAATATTAACCATCACTACCAACACACCTTGCTTTCAGTACTAAGATTGTGAAACAATTTCTGCCTTCGTGAAGCTTATATTCTGGGAAAACAACCTGTGCCTATGCAGGTATATAAAATAAAAACAACCTCATTGGGCAAGGGCCACTAATAACTATGGGAATCAGGAAAAGCTCCAGGTAGAAAGTAATGCTCGAGCTAGGTCATAAAAGAAATATTTGAGTGATTCTAAGAAGCAAAAGTAAATGGGGAGGACATTTCAAGTAAGGCAATAGCTAGTACAGTGGTGTAGAGATAAGAATCGAGTGTTATGCTGTTATGCCACAGTTCTCTTTAACTGTCCTGACTCAGTTTCCCTGTCTCAGTTTCTCAGTTTCCTTAACTGTTCTGTCTCAATCTCTTATAAATTAGCAAGGTAAACAAGAGAGTAGATTCCTGACTGTTTTGTGTCCTCAAGGATTTACAATATCCTTTAGAATATTCCAAGATAACCCACGATATCTTTACTTCTTTGTCTCCGGATTTTTAGAGTTTTATGGCTTCCCCTCCCTGATAAAAACTTTCCCTCCCTTTCTCTTCTTTGTCTCCAAAAAGGTATTTAAGAAGTTGGGGTTCCTCCATTCATTGCTGGAGTATGGCAGCTGGATAGCAGTTGTATGCCGGACTCCTCCAGCCCTGGGACCAATATGCATTCCTTGGTCCCAGTATATTTATCTCTGTCTGACTGGACAATCTGAGACGAGAGTCCTGTCCAGTCAATCTTACTCTCCATTAATAAAATATTAAAACTCTCATCTCTCTCCTGCCTCAGTTTCTCCGGCATTACAATGCGTGGTAAGGCTAGCTCCTCTCTCCATTAAAGCTTTTTATTTTTTGCTGAGGTAATTGGGTAACTCGGATTGCCCAAGGTCACACAGCCAGGAAGTGTTAAATGTCTGAGGTCAGATTTGAATTCCTGACTTCAGGGCTGGTGCTCTAGCCACTGCACCACCTAGCTGCCTCTTAATAGCTTTTTATTTTCAAAAATGCATGGATAATTTTTCAACACTGACCTTTGCAAAACGTTGTGTTCCAAATTTTCTCAACCTTCCTCCTGCCCCCCCCCCCCCCTGCCCCAGACGGCAAATAATCCAATATATGTTAAATATGTTTAAAATATATGTTAAGTCCAGTATATGTATACATAATTATACAATGATCTTGCAACACAAGACAAATCAGATCAAAAAGGAAATAAAAATGAGAAAGAAGACAAAAATTCAAGCAAACAATAACAAAAAGAGTGAAAATCCTATGTTGTGATACACACTCAGTCCCCAACAGTCTCTCTCTGGGTACAGATGGCTCTCTCCATCACAAGATCATTGGATCTGGCATAAATCATCTCATTGTTGAAGAGAGCTACGTCCATCAGAATTGATCATTATATAATCTTTTTTTTTTTAAATAACTTTATTGACAGAACCCACGCCAGGGTAATTTTTTATAGCATTATCCCTTGCATTCACTTCTGTTCCGATTTTTCCCCTCCCTCCCTCCACTCCCTCCCCCAGATGGCAAGCAGTCCTTTACATGTTGAATAGGTTACAGTATATCCTAGATACAATATATGTGTGCAGAACCGAACAGTTTTCTTTTTGCACAGGAAGAATTGGATTCAGAAGGTAAAAATAACTCGGGAAGAAAAACAAAAATGCAAGCAGTTTATATTCCTCTCCCAGTGTTCTTTCTTTGGATGTAGCTGCTTCTGTCCATCTTTGATCAATTAAGGCTCTCTTTATCGAAGAGGTCCACTTCCATCAGAATACATCCTCAAACAGTATCGTTGTTGAGGTATGATCATTATATAATCTTGCCGTTGTCGTGTACAATGATCTCCTGGTTCTGATCATTTCACTTAGCATTAGTTCCTGCAAGTCTCTCCAGGCCTCTCTGAAATCTTCTTGCTGTATATCAAGGATTCTTAACCTTTTCTGTGTCAAGAATTATTCTGGCAACCTGGTAAAGCCTGAGAATCCCTTCTCAGAATATGATATTTATTTTTTAATTTAACTTACTTTAATATTTTTCAGGACTTTCTTTATTAAAGCTTTTTATTTTTCAAAACATGCATGAGCAATTCTTCAACATTAACCCTTGCAAAAGCTTGTGTTCCAATTTTTCCCTTTTTTAAAATGCATAAAATAAAATACATAGAATATCAAAGAAAATCAATTATATTGAAATACAGTTATCAAAATATTGAAAAATATGTCACAGACCCACATGAACAACCCCCAAGGGAGACTAGAGAATACAAAAAAGTTCATGATGTTTAAAAGTCTGGAAGACTGATTAATACCAGGGTGTGAAGGACACCAATATTGGAACCCAATTGAGGAATAGAGTCAATCAAGGTTTCTACCCTCAAACCATTTATGGGACTTTAGAGGAAGTTTTCTCTGATGCTTTAGAAGATCATTTCCCTAATTCTGCTTAATACATCTCAGTGTTGCACAAGAGCAGGTCATATGCAGCTCCTGAGAATATCTTGTGAGGCAGGCTGAAGATTTGTCTTTTTTTTTAAATTATAATCTTACAAAATATGATCCAGAAGCTGCTCCTCCAGATCTGGAGTCCAGAAAAGCAGAAGCAAAAGAGGAAAAGAAACTGCTGAGTTAGTCCAGATGGATCAATGCGGGATGTGGACCGGAGTGGGGCAATGTGCGGGCAGACTAATGATCTCACAATCTAGACTATATTCCTCATGCTTGGAGCAGACCGCAGCGCCCACGCTCTGGGGACACGGGGTGAGAAAGGAGGAGTCTTGTTGATTAGAGGCTGATAATTTGTGGGGATCAGTAGATGTATGCACGTGGTGAAACTGACATGTAATTGACAACACAAATGGCCAGGTAATGTACTCGGTTCTGGCCGCCAAACCCGTGCTATTTTCAGGCTCCTGTCAGTCAATCAACATTAAGTACCTACTGTGCTAAACACTGAGGATGCAAAAAAGAGGCAGGAGAACCCAGTCCTTACCCTCAAGGAGCTTACGATCTAACGAGGGAGTGAGCAAGCAAATAGGCACAAACAATAACATACAGGACAAATAGAAAATAATAAAGAGGAGAAGCACCGTGGATTAAGAGAATATGGGGATTTTAACATATTTAAGATATATTGGCGTACTTGCCATATAGGGGAGGAGAGGGGGGGAAGGAGGGGGAAATTGGGAACACAAGGCTTTGCAAGGGTCAAAAAGGGTTGAAAAATTATCCATGCATTTTGAAAATAAAAAATTTCAATTAAAAAAAAGAGAGAGAGAGAGACAGAGAGAGACAGAGAGACAGAGAGAGACAGAGAGAGAAAGAGAGACAGAGAGAGACAGAGATAGAGAGAGAGACAGAGACAGAGACAGAGAGAGAGAGACAGAGACAGAGAGACAGACAGAGATAAAGAGAGACAGAGAGACAGAGATAGAGACAGAGACAGAGAGAGACAGAAAAAGAGAGAGAGAAAGATAGAGACAGAGAGACAGAGAGAATATGGGACAGACATCCTATAAAAGGTGGGATTTTGTTATTTTATCATTTTTTAGTCATGTCTGATTCTTTGGGACTCCATTTGAGATTTTCTAGAGTGATTTGTCATTTTCTTCTCTAGCTCAGTTTTACTAGGGAAACTGAGATAGGGTGAAATGACTTGCCCAGGCTCACTCAGATAATGTCTAAGACCAGATTTGAACAGAGGAAGAGGAATTTCCACTCGGTTACCTCGCTGCCCATTATTAGAGCCAGGACTTAAAGGAAGGCAGGAGGTGCAGATGAGGCAGGACAGCCTTCCAGGGCTGGAAGACAACCAGAGAAAATGCTCAGAGCCAGGAAGATAAAATGGTTTGCTTGCAGCACTCAGTTTCCTTCTTTTGTAAAATGAGAGGCTTGGATTTGTTTGGGGCAATTGTACCTACCCAAACGGACTACTCAGGAGTCACTCCAAATGATGTACAGAAAGAATTTATTAGAATCTCGAGAAGCGGACCGTCCTGGCCTGTGGGCCCGAAAGGACAGCAAGGATACTCACAGGAGGAGAGTCATTCACTTGAAGATGCTTACAACTTTTATACATTTCAGACAAAGAATCCCCAAAATCCCACCCTTTACAGGCTGTGATTGGTCACATAAACCTTTATCTCCCTATTTGGTCAGTTGGAATGCAGTGAAAAAGGTGATATACAGCTTCCGCCACTTAATTCCTTCTTTGGACAATGGAATGCAGTCCAGGTCTCATCTAAAACCACGTGACCGGGGCCTATAGGCCTGATCTACTTCAGTTAACAGTCTCTGATCAATATGTGCTTAATCTGTAAATTCTTCACCTTTCCACACAGATTCAACAATCTCTTAAGTCCCTTCTAAGTCTTCATGATCTTCCAAGACACCTCCCAACCCACCACAGTCCATTGTAATCTCTGACCTCCAGCATTGCTGTAGCTTTCATAAATTCAATTCAATTGTGAATTTTTAAATTTGGTACCTAAGATAGGAGAAGCAGTAAAAGAAAGAATAAGATCTGGCCCTGCCCTCTAGAAGTTCACGGTGTAGTAGAGAAAATAAGACATAACTGTAATTATTAAGAATGAAAAAATGGGATTAAGTGAGTTGTAAAACATTATAGTTGGCCAAAAGAGGGGAGAAATTGCTTCTGGCTTAAAATCCTGTTTTGTACCAGGACCATCTCATTGAAACCTGTATGATGTATAACCCCTAAAGGTGGGGGAGTGAGGGAGAGATGGGGCGGGGGAAGCAGTTACCTATTTTGGCTCTCCCCTCTGCTGGAAAACCTAATAAATTACTTGCTAGATTAAAAAAAAAAAGTGTTGGGAAAACAATTTGGGTAGGGTTAATCAGAAGGTATTTGAATGTCATTTGAATAAATGGCTAAGGACTTAGAATTAAATAGACAATATCCTTTTTGTCTTCTTCTTGTTTTTATTTTTGTTTTCCCCTGGGGCAATTGGGGTTAAGGGACTTGCCCAGGGTCACGGGGCTAGGAGTGTTAAGTGAAAAGACAATATCCTAATCAGGAATGTTGGTGACATGTTGTCCTGCCTCTCAAACTTTTATCTGCTTCCAGAAAGCCATCCAAAAGCCACCCTAAAATTCACACCTTTAGGGTTTATCTGGGAGACTAGTTCAAATATCCCTGGGACCTGCAGAGTCTGAGTAATAAAGGCTATTGATAAAGGCAAACGTGGAACCTGATGCCCCCTAGTGAACAAACAGGTTCATGCTAACCAGGAGTATGGAGCATTTCATCCTTCCTTGGCTGACCAAACTGAGTGGCTGATTCACTTCAGGGTTGATGCTTTTTCCGCTTTTGCTAATTTTTTCCCTAGGTTTTCCCCTTGGGTGCCAGCACAGCCCCGAGATTCTTTGCAACCTGGACCAGTACAGCAAACCACATTCTGGACCAACAACTGGCATGAACTCTGGCTCAGTAGGAATTCTGCCCCATTAGGGCAGAGAGAGAGAAATTTCGGGGCACGGGTGTAAGGCTATCGCTGGCAAGGTCACGCATCCCAGCAGTCTCAGATTCAGCGCTCTCTGAATTCAGTGCTCTGGACAAAAAGTACTGTGATCCCAAGTACTTACCTGTTGCTGCAAAACACCCCAAAACATGAAGTACTGACCAACATTCCTACATAAACGTTAACCAGTCTGTGGCCCCAAACACCCCAAAATGTGAAGGATTGACCAAAATCCCTGCATAAATGTTAACCAGTCTGGGGCCCCAAACACCCCAAAATATGAGGGACTGAACAAAATCCCTGCATAAATGTTAACCAGCCTTTCAAGAGAGCAGACTTTGGAATCTGGAGACTAGCTGAGAATATGAGAAAAATAAATTTGATGAACAAGTTTAATGGCACATCTTTTTTCTATTAACCAAATACCACCTGACCCATGGAAACTTAGAGTTTTATATATATGACAACAGCTATATGACTCAAGAGCAGCCACTAGCATTCTAGACCAAAATCAGGAAGATCTGAGTTCAAATCCAGCCTCAGATACCAGCTGTATGATCCTGACCAAGTCATTTAACCCCTGCTTGCCTCAGTTTCCTTAGCTGTAGAATGAGGATAATAATAGCACCTACTCTGCAAGGCTGTGAAGATCAAATGATGTAATGTTTGTAAAAAGAACTTAGCATGGTGCTATATAAATGCTGGTTCCCTTCCCTTCCCCAATGTGAAGGAGTGAATCTCTGATCTCAGTCAAGGTCAAGAGAGTGGGCTTCTCAGTCTGTGTATGTGGTAGGCAGTTAGGTGACATGCAGAGGATAAAGTACTAGGTCTAGAGTCAGGAAGATCCACCTTTTGATTTCAAATCTGGCCTCAGACACTTAACTAGCTGTGATCCAGACAAGTCACTTAACTTTGTGTACCTCACTTTCCTCATCTGTAAAATGGGCTGGAGAAGGAAATGGCCAACTTCTCCAGCAGCTTCACCAAGAAAGCCCCAAATGGTAGCATGAAAAGTCAAACATGATTGAACAACAAACTAAATCACTAAAGTTATCCACAAGAGTCAAAATATTCACACTTCCTTTAATCCTTACTTTAACTATAAGGCCCAAAGAGCCAAAAAATTTGGAAGAAGAGGAAAAAGATAATACCTCAGTAATCATTGCCTTAAAACTCTTGGAAAGTGAGAAAATTGGCAATTATATCAGTGATGCTTTTGAAATAAGGCATTCAATATATATCATACACACATATATATGCAAATTCACATGTACATGTATTTATATACACATGTATTTACACGTGTCTGTGTGGATTGCTCAGAAGACCTTTTTTGTGCTTCCTCAAAGACCTGATTTTTAGACTCAAAACAAAATGCAAATTTGCATCTGTGATACTCCAAGTTGGCGCCTCAGCTGGCTATCCAAAAAAGGAGGGGAACGTTTCAATAAATATAAGATATATGTTTTGTATATGTGATGTCTTTTATTTCTCTGATTGGTTAGTATAAAATCATCCATTTAGAGAGAAATTTTTGTTACGATGAGGAAAATGAACAGGATCCATGGGTGTAGCTTCTTGTATTTCTGGGTGGCAGGTTATGACATTGATTCTCATTCATAAAGTGAACACTATGTATGAGGCACTGCGGATACTAAGACAAAGTGAAACAGCTCTTGCTCTCAAGGAGTTTTGAATCTAGTATTGAGATAATACATTGGTCAGTCATACCATAGGCATGTATTTTCACAAAAGAAAAACAGGGCTTACCTTCAAGAAGCTTATATTTTATTTTGAGATGTACACAAATCAGAATGCTCAAAATAAATGCATGTAGTATTGAATAAAAAATGAACATGCGATGATTTCTTAGATTTTCAGGATTTTGTCTCAAACAAACCTGAACTCAATAGAAAATCTAACATTTAAGGGCCAACATCAAAGACTACTTTCTTTCTTTTTTTTTTTTTAATTTTTAAAATAGTTTTTTATTTACAAGATATGTGCATGGGTGATTTTACAGCATTGACAATTACCAACCTTTTGTTCCAATTTTTCCCCTCCTTCCCCCCACCTCCTCCCCTAGATGGCAGGATGACCAATACATGTTAAATATGTTAAAGTATAAGTTAAATACAAAATAAGTATACATGTCCAAACCGTTATTTTGCTGTACAAAAAGGATCAGACTCTGAAATAGTGTACAATTAGCCTGTGAAGGAAATCAAAAAATGCAGGCGGGCAAAAATATAGGGATTGGGAATTCTATGTAATGGTTCTTAGTCATCTCCCAGAGTTCTTTCGCTGGGTGTAGCTGGTTCAGTTCATTACTGCTCCATTGGAATTGATTTGGTTCATCTCATTGCTGAAGATGGCCAGGTCCATCAGAATTGCTCATCATATAGTAGTGTAGAAGTATATAATGATCTCCTGGTTCTGCTCATTTCACTTAGCATCAGTTCATGTAAGTCTCACCAGTCCTCTCTGTATTCATTCTGCTGGTCATTTCTTATAGAACAATAATATTCCATAATATTCATATACCACAATTTATTCAGCCATTCTCCAATGATGGGCATACACTCAATTTCCAGTTTCTGGCCACTACAAAGAGACCTGCCATAAACATTCTTGCACATATGGGTCCCTTTCCCTTCTTTGATCTCTGGGATATAAGCCCAGTAGTAACACTGCTGGATCAAAGGGTCTGCACAGTTTGATAACTTTTTGAGCATAGTTTCAAATTGCTCTCCAGAATGGCTGGATGTGTTCACAATTCCACCAACAATGTATCAGTGTCCCTGTTTTCCCACATCCCCTCCAACTTTCCGCATTGTCTTTCCCTGTCATTCTAGCCAATCTGACAGGTGTGTAGTGGTATCTCAGAGTTGTCTTAATTTGCATTTCTCTGATTAATAATGACTTGGAGCATCTTTTCATATGGCTAGAAATAGTTTCAATTTCTTCGTCTGAGAATTGTCTGATTATATCCTTTGACTGTTTATCAATTGGAGAATGGCTTGATTTCTTATAAATTAGAGTCAATTCTCTATATATGTTGGAAATGAGGCCTTTATCAGAACCTTTGATTGTAAAAATGTTTTCCCAGTTTATTGTTTCCCTTCTAATCTTGTCTGCATTTGTTTTGTTTGTACAAAACCTTTTCAATTTGATATAATCAAAATTTTCTATTTTGTGATCAGTAATGATCTCTAATTCTTCTTTGGTCATAAATTCCTCCCTCTTCCACAGGTCTGAGAGGTAAACTATCCTGTGTTTCTCTAATTTATTTATAATCTCATTCTTTATGCCTAGGTCATGAACCCATTTGGACCTTATCTTGGCGTACGGTGTTAAATGTGGGTCAATGCCTAGTTTCTACCATACTAGTTTTCAATTTTCCCAGCAATATTTGTCAAACAGTGAGTTCTTATCCTAAAAGCTGGGGTCTATCAAAGACTACTTTCAAGAGACTCAACAAGGACAGACTATTTGCTTTATACCCAAAAATGTAAACTGCATATCTAAAATTGACATTAGTAATTGGATAGAGCAAAAGAAAAATTGAGGTAAAACTAAATATGACATGACTAAAAAGCAAAATTGTCTGGAAGAGGCAAAAATAGTAATTATGCTATACAAATGAGGTGGAAGAACAAGAACCAATATAGAGGAATTAATGGGCTGGTAGTTCTGAAAATCTACTCATATTGGAAATAGGTTAAAGAGGGAACTATATATATACTAAGAAGAGTATAGCATCCTCAAAATCTATAAAGAAATAAGAGGAGAAAGGGAATAGAATAAGTCAGGATATAGAAGGGTATGTAGATTAATGGGAATGAGATAGAGAGAGGGAAAGAGTAGGGGGGAAAATAAGGAAGGGATCCATGGGGTGAGTGAGGAAAAGCAAGTTAAGGAATAGAACTAAAATAGAACAGTTAGCAGGGATAGGAAATAAGAGATATAAAAAAACACAATAACAATAATCAGGAGTAGAATTTATTAGAAAAAAAAGTAGGACTAGTGGTCTTTGATTTTAGACAAAGTCAAACTTAAAGATTCAATTAAGAAAGAAATCTATATTATATGCCAGCCATATTAATATTGTTTTAGATGTATTATGTGTATATGTGTGTATGTATGTAGGTGTATATATGCATATGAAAATATGTTTCTCTTTGTGTGTACATGTGTGTATATATATTATATATGTATGCATATGTGTGTATACATAAATATGTCTGCTTAACTGTTTGGGAAAGATGAGGGGGAGGAAAGAGGGAAAAAAGAATAAAGCAAAAAGTACATAACAGAGAACAAAAGAAAACCTACAAGGAAGCAAAGACTAGATAGTCATGAATACAATGTCTTCTATTATTATATAAGCTTTCTTGAAATGTAAATTTATTCTTACATATTTTGAATCCTCCCTGATATTCTGCTGGGCAAATGACAATTTGTTTTCTTTTTTTGTCTTTCTTATTCCATCTTTTTTTTTCTTATTTTGTATTTAAGTTTTAGATAAATAAATATATTTTAAGAAAGGAACAAAACAAATGCAAGGTAATTTTGGGAGCCAGGAGCTAGTTTCTCTATGGATCCAGACCAGCTTCACATGGAAGATGGTGCTTAAAATGAGTCTTGAATTGTTTGTGGCAGCCCATTTTGTAGTGACAAGAAACTGGAAACTGAGTGGATGCCCATCAGTTGAGGAATGGCTGAATAAGTTATGGTGTATGAATGCTGTGGAATATTATTATTATTATTTTTTTTTGATAAGAAACGACCAGCAGGATGATTTCAGAGAAGCCTAGAGAGACTTACATGAACTGATGTTGAGTGAAATGAGCAGGACCAGGAGATCATTGTTCACTTCAACAACAAGACTATATGATGATCAATTCTGATGGACATGGCCATCTTCAACAATGAGATGATTCAAACCAGTTCCAATGGTTCTGTGATGGAGAGATCCATCTACACCCAGAGAGAGGACTTTGGGAACTGAATGTGGATCATAACATAGCATTCTCACTCTCTCTGTTGTTGTTGGCCTGTTCTTTATCATTTTTTTCTTTTTGATCTTTTTGATATTTATGGAAATGTGTATAGAAGAATTGCACATGTTTAACACATATTGGATTACTTGTCTTCTAGGGGAGAAGGAAGGGGGAAGGGAGGAAAAACATTTGAAATACAAGGTTTTGCAAAGGTGAATGTTGAAAAGTATCCCTGCATATATTTTGAAAATAAAAGTCTTTAATTAAAAAATAATAAAATAAAATGAGTCTTGGAGGAAATGAAGGGATGTAAAAAGCAGAGTTGAGGACAGAGAGCATTGCAGATACCCAGGACATCCTATGAGGAGGTTCAGAAACAGGCAAAGATGTGTCCTGTATAAAGAACCATAAGAAGGCCAGTTGGCAGACTTCAGAGTGAGTGAGGAGAGTAATTAATACTCTCCAGATTGTAAAAGGCTTTAAATGCCAAACGGAGGAGTTTCTATTTAAACCTTAAAGTAAAGGGAGTTAACTGAGCAAGGAAGTAGCATGTCAGGTTTGTGCCTTAGGAGAATCATTGTGGCACCAGTGTGGAAAATGAATTGGAGTGGGGAGAGACTTAAGACAGGAAGACTAATGAGGATACTCCTCCAAGGAGTGAGTACCACTGAGGATAACCTGGTCTTCCAGACCCAAACCACCATTCGACATTTCCTATCCCAGTTATACATGCCTATGAGATATTTCAAACTGGATGTCCCATGGGCATCTCAAACTCAACACAGTCAAAGCGAAACTCATTCTTTCTATCCCAAAATTCACCCATCTTCCAGACTTCCCTGCTTCTGCCACCCTTCAATCATCCAGATTCACACCCTGGGATTCCTCTCTCCCCTTCTCGCTTTGTCTCCAGTGCCAAGTCTTGTTGATTCAATCTTAGCAATACATTTCCCTGCAAGTCCTTCTCCTTATTCATGCGACCACATCCTAGTTCTGGTCTTTCTCACCTTTCACCTGGACTATTGCAACATCCTCCTAATTGATCTTCCTGCTGCAAGTGCCTTCCTTTCCAACTGTCTAAAAACGATATTCCTGAAGGACATGTAGGTTGTGCCATTTTCCTGCTCAATTAACTCTGGTAACTCCCTATTAAGTAGAGGATCAAATACTAGTTTCTCTGGCATTTAAGCCCTTTACATCCTGACTCAAACCTGCCTTTCCAGCTTTATTTTGCAATACTTATCTTTATATGTATCAACTGAACCAAATTGTCCTCCTGTTGTCGCTCACATCCAAACACTCCATGTCACATAAGCTGTACAGACTAATCCCCATGCTTGAACTCACTCCCCTTTCACCTCCAGTTCTAAGAATCCCAGGTTTCTTCCAAGCTCAATTCAAATGCTACTTCTTACTTGAAGCTTTCCCTCATTCCCCTAAGTGCTAGTGCTTCATCCCTTCTCCACCAAAAAGCCAATTATCTTGTATTTATTCGTGTATATTTTGTACCTACCCATATGAATATGTTAACATAATTTTAACCGTCGTCCGGCAGGACTGGTCTCAAACCTCGGAATAACCAGAGCTATACGAAGCAGGCTAGAGACAGGAGTGCTAGAAAACAAGCAGCAGCTTAATTATTGACTTTCAGAGTGGGGAATCGGTCTGCAGACTTTTGAAGTACTCCCGAAGAGAGCTCACTCCTGCTGGAAGGCAAAGCTTACACACATAAATCACAAGTGGGAAGGGAAGAGGAAGGTGATTAAAATATAATCATTTTCCGGGGCTTTTTCTTTGGATTTTCTAGAGTCCTTTGGGAACAAGTTTCTAAGTGATTGCTCCAGATTCCAGGGACCATTTCTTGGTGGGGCACGGGACCAGAGTTCTATGACAAGAACAGGTTTTGCAATCTTTGATTCACTTCACTTAACATGCACAGGAGAACGCTGTCAAGGACTGATTGATCATTTCAAGCTACATTGAGAGACAGACTTCCAACTCCGAGTCTACTGGGAAAATGATAGCTCTGAAAACTCTAAATTATTAGTATAATCATGATGCATATCATTATCGATTAATATGAAAACCATCATTCCCTTCACAAGTACATATCTTTTCCACTAGATTTTGAGCTCCTGGAGGGTAAGGATTGGTTTTTGCCTTTCTTTGGAGTCCCATCACTTAGCACAATGCTTGGCACATAGTAAGTACTTAATGCAGACTTTTTTCTGCCTTCACTTACCTTTGTTTCCCAAGCAACTGGGACAGTTCCTGGCACTTGCATGGAATAATTGTTTGTTGATTGATTCATTACTCGATCTGTAAGAACCAGAACATCATATTCTGATAAATACCTGTGATGAAATAAATAAATGGATGCTTTTTTTAGAAGCCACCCAGACCTAATTCAGAATTCCAGCATATGTTCATAGGAAGCTGGGTGGGTCTGGCCTTTGTAGTAAGAAGGTGGAGAGTATTGTGGGAGTTACCTTGGCCTTGTGTGAAGTGAATAGAAGAACTCCATGCTTGGAGTCAGAGAGTCTCATCTTCCTGAATTCAAATCTGGTCTCAGATACTTCGGAGCTATGTGATCCTGGACAAGTCATTTAATTCTGCTTGCCTCAGTTTCCTCATCTGTAAAATGAACTGGAGAAGGGGCAAAGCACTCTAGTATCTGCCCAAAAAATCCAAAAGGAGCCATAATGAGTCAGACATGACTGAGCAACAAACAGCATGGCACCGGAGCATGAGAAATTGCCTAGGAGATGGGAGACCTGGGATCTGGTCCCAGCTGGGCCATCTGTGAGATCTTGGGAGAGACAAAAGAGCTTCATCTCTTTGCTTTCCAATCTGCTTATCTATAAAAGGAGAATAATAATACATATAATACCCAAAGCACATGGTTGCTATGAAGATAAAAAGAGATAATTAGTATAAAGCCAATGGAAATGCCAGTTATTATTATTCATAACTATCCACAGAAGCAAATGTATAATAATTATTTCTATTTTATAACAACTATACATTTGTGTGGTTCTAATAAGCATTATTACTAATATTTGTATAGTTTTAATTGTTGTTGTTGTTTGTCCTTTAAACTCAGAGAGGACCAAAATGACATGATATATTGGTATGAACAGCCATAGCTAGACACACCATACCTATCTCTTTTTGGGTAGGGTGGGAGGGTGAAGGAAGGATGGTAATTTTTTTATTTTAAACTTAAACACAAAATGAAAATAGAAAAAACAAACACATCATCATGTACACAGAGTTTCATTAGAGTGAATTCAACATAAAACAATATATTTCCATTTCAAGAAAATCTCTATAAATACTACTACAGTATTACTGTAGTATAATACCACATTGGAGTCGAAGCTGCCCAGATTTTCTCTGCTGCCTTCCTTCATAAATCCAAGTCTTGGGGAGGAATAAGCAGAGAGGTTGGTAAATTTCAAGCTCTCCAGATTTCACCACAAGCAGAACAAATTTATGCTTTAGGGCAAACACAAACTGCTGAACATCAAGAAGACTTGGGCAGAACAGGTGTCCTCCTGGCAAAACCCAAGATCCAAATAGGAATCGGCCACCATGAAGTGCAAATACCTCCAGGCCAGCTCCAAACAAACACCAGGTGGGGACTCCTGGGGAGAGATGGGTTTGACTGGAACCTCAGCAGGAACCAAAAAACCTTTCACCTCCTGAATTTTGTGCAGAGTCGGGGTATGAGTCTGAGCATACTGAGGGAACCTCCCAGGAACACCAGGAGCAACTGTGTGCTGAGACATGGCCCTGGGAGGAAAGGAACCAGCACACTGGGAGTACAGAAGCGTGAGGGCAGCTTTCCCAAATGCTGGTTGTGGCCACTTGCAGGAGGGAGAGCTCTTGGTTTGGCGTTCCAGATCAGAAGGGAGAGCTGAAGTGAAGCGAGAGGCACCATCCCCCTGTATCCCACAATCAGAGGTGCTTACACTCATTCTTTTATTTTTTTTGAAAAATGAACTCAACCATAGAAACTTGCTATGGAACAGGGAATATTGGGTTCATCTTCAGAAGAGGATGCTGAAATAATAATTTTAAAAAGCTTCTTCTAGTCCAAAGAGTAACGTTAAATGGCTTCCTGCCCAGAGAGAGTTTATAGAAAAACTCAAAAAAGAATTTAAAAATCAAATGAGAGAGATTAAGGAAAAACTAAAAAACTAAATAAAGAAATAAAAACCATCCAAGAAAAACAAGAAGATTATGAAAAAAAGCTAGAAAATTAGATAAAATTAGAAAAAGAGATATAGAATTTTAAAGATGAAAATAACTCTTTGAAAATTAGGAGTTGAGTAAGGGAAAACCAAGAAATAACAAAACAAAATATTAAGAATGAAAAAATAGAACAGAATGTAAAATGTAAGAAAAACATTAGAACTGGATAACAGAGTAAGAAGAGAAAAAATAAGACTATTTGGACTGCCTGAAAGCTGTGACCAAAAAAAGAAAGAAAAAAACAAAGAATCCTGACACAATAATGCAAGAAGTAATCCAAGAAAATTGTCCTGGAGCAATAGAACATGAGGGGAAAAGAGAAACAGAAAAAATTCCACTGAGCACCACCTCAAAGAAATTCTTTGTGAAAAACCTATAGGAATTTTATTACCAAATTTTAAAATTCCCAGATCAAGGAGAAAAGTCTCTAAGAAAAAAGGAAAAAAATTCAAATATGTTGGAGCTACAGTTAGAATTACACAGGACTTATCAGTAGCCACAATAAAAGATTGCAGATTCTGGAATCATATCTATCAGCAGTCAAAAGAATTAGTCCTATGGCCAAATTTCTTCCAGCACAATTATCCATAATATTGAATGAAAAGAAATGGATATTCTACTAACTTGCAGATTTTCAGGACTTTCAATTAAACCTAAACTCAATAGGAAATTTAATATATAAGAGCCAATATCAAAGACCAACTTCAAGGGATTTAACATGGAAAAATTATTTATGTGTTTTACCTGGAAATGTATGTCACATATTTAAGATTGACATCAGCAATTGGATAGCTCAAAAGAAATATTGGGACAAAGTTGAATATGATCTGATTCTAAAAAACAAAACTGCCTAGGAAAAGTTAAAAATAGTAATTATGTTATACAAATGAGGTGCAGAGGTAGAATAAACCCAGAAGCATTAGTGAAGGGAGAAGCACTCATAGTTCTGAAAACCTACTCAAATTGAGAATGGGTTAAATAGGCAATATTACATACATATATGTCATGTAGGGTATAACACCCTCCAGAATCTATAAAGAAATAAGGAGGGAGGAATGGGCAGAAGGGAAAGCAAAAGGTGAGAGAAAAAGATGAGATGGATCCTTGGGGTGGGGGGAAGTTACATTAAAAGCAAAGTAAATTAAGGAGCAGAATTAAAGTAGAAGAGTTAGCAGGGATAGGAAAGAAGAGATACACAAACACTACAACAAGGATCAAGAGTAGAATTTATTAGAAAAAAAAGTGCAGCGAGCAATCACTGATCTTAGACAAAGTCAGACTTAAAGATTGAATCAAGAGAAATCTACATCAGATGTCAATCATATTAATATGGTTTAGATGCATGTTTACATGTGGTATATGTAGACATGTATGCATGTTGTTCTATGTATGTATCTAGATATATGTATATGTGGGGGTCTGTGGGAGATGTGAATGTACATGTATATATGTGTGTGTGTATCTACATATCTATATATGTATATATAAATATAACTCTGCTTAACTATAGCCTGCTTAGGGAAGGTGGGGAGGATGAAAGGGGGGAAAAAAGAATGGAGTATAAAAAGTGTGCAACAGAGAACAAAATTACAAACCACAAGGAAACAAAGAAAAAATGGACACTCCTGAATATAATTTCTTCTACTATTGCACATTCTAAAATTGGTAATATATGGTTACATATTTTAAATCCTCTCTGATGTGCTGCTGGGCACGTGACAGTGTTCTGTTTTCTTTTTCTTTTCTGTATTTCTTTTTTCTATTTTGTTTTTTTTAAAAAATAAATAGAAAATTAAAAACAGAAAACCCGGATAAGTCTGAATCTTTCTAAATCAACAACTCATTATTTCCTACACCACAACAATGATCCAACTCAATCACATCCTATCTGACATATTGTCTTTGTAAGTTTTTTCTTCCAATTTTCTGCATTCCTTCTATTCTTGGCTACATGTACAAGATACTTCCCGATTCCTCCTAAATGATGGTAACACGCAGAATCATTTTCCTTCATCGGGCCATGAATGGAAGGGCCAAGGACTTTATCCGTTGTGCCCTTCTAAGGAAGGGGCAGTATCTAGGACCTGGTGAGATCTGTCACAACAGCTCCCTATTCAGAAAAATGGCATTTCCTCTCTTCTGGTTCCTGCAGAACATGGCTATGTGCTGCAGTATTGAAGTTAGCCACAAAGGGGCAGAAGAATACAAGCGTTGACTGCCCAGATATTTGGGGGAAATGGTTCTTTTTCACACTTCATCAACTGTAGCAAAGTTTTGTACCCCATTCATCCGACAGCAGAAAAAAAAGGAATTTCCCGAGCAGTCGTGCCCTTTCAGCTGTCATGGCCAAATAAGACGGGCTTCTTAGTGCAATATTAGGGTCAGTAGGCAGAAAAGGCTTCCAAATATGTCCCACACTGAAACATAAAATGTCACTATTAGAAAGTCACTCCTGTGGATAAATAATTCTGACCCAGGATGAAGATGGTATGATGAAGTGCTCCGAACACAGATCTACGCAATAGAGAATGTGGGTTCTGATCCCATTTGGGACACTAAAATAGAGTCTAACTTTGGGTGATTCAACTCAACAAACATTTATTGAATTTCTAAGATGTGAAAGAGAGGCAAGCATGGCGGTGAGAGATCTATTTGTTGACTCTAGATTCAAACCTCGCTTCTGAAATTTGCTATTTACATGACTCTGGACAAATCCCAACTCCCTTGGGTCCAGTTTCCTTAGTTGTAAAGTAAGACATGGGACTGGATGTTCTATGAGAGCCTTAAGCAACTCTTGACCTATGATCCCATGATCTACCATTCTGGGCAGCAGATTCAGAAATCAGAGTCCCTGTTGTCCTTCTGGAGTCACCTTATGGTAACAGGCGCATGCAGACAAGCAAACACAGTAATTTGCTAAAGGAAAGAGCACTGTTTGGAGGGACCAGGAAGGGTTTCACCCAGAATTTACCTCCAAGGTGAACTTTGAAGAAAGAGATAGAACATAAGAGGCAGAAGTGAGGGAGTGTATATTTTTTGACGTGAGGAAAATGCATGGGATGGGGAGGAAGGGAAGGGGAGGGAATTGGAAGTCTAGTCTGGCTAATAGCTGGTAAGTCCTGTTTGGCGAGGCTGTGGGAAAGGGGACACTGAATCAAAGCTAGAAAGGTAGCAAGGGATAACATGGCTAAGAACCTCAAAAGATCAGCTAGCTAAGTAGGATGTTTTTACCCTAGAAATAATAGAAAGGGAACTCTTTTTTTAAATTTTATTTTATTTAATAATTACTTTATATTGACAGAATCCATGCCAGGGTAATTTTTTTTACAACATTATCCCTTGCACTCCCTTCTGTTCCGATTTTTCCCCTCCCTCCTTCCACCCCCTCCCCTAGATGGCAAGCAGTCCTATATATGTTGGATATGTTGCAGTATATCCTAGATACAATATATGTTTGCAGAACCGAACAGTTCTCTTGTTGCACAGGGAGAATTGGATTCAGAAGGTAAAAATAACCCAGGAAGAAAAACAAAAATGCAGATAGTTCACATTCGTTTCCCAGTGTCCTTTCTTTAGGTGTAGCTGCTTCTGTCCATCATTTATCAATTGAAACTCAGGTCTCTTTGTCAAAGAGATCCACTTCCATCAAAATATGTCCTCATACAATATCGTTGTCGAAGTGTATAATGATCTCCTGGTTCTGCTCATTTCACTTAGCATCAGTTCATGTCAGTCTCTCCAAGCCTCTCTGTATTCATCCTGCTGGTCATTCCTTTCAGAACAATAATATTCCATAACATTCATATACCACAATTTACCCAGCCATTCTCCAATTGATGGGCATCCATTCATTTTCCAGCTTCTAGCCACTACAAACAGGGCTGCCACAAACATTTTGGCACATACAGGTCCATTTCCCTTTTTTAGTATTTCTTTGGGGTATAAGCCCAGTAGAAACATTGCTGGATCAAAGGGTATGCACAATTTGATAATTTTTTGGGCATAATTCCAGATTGCTCTCCAGAATGGTTGGATTCGTTCACAACTCCACCAACAATGCATCAGTGTCCCAGTTTTCCCCCATCCCCTCCAACATTCATCATTATTTTTTCCTGTCATCTTAGCCAATCTGACAGGTGTGTAGGGGTATCTCAGAGTTGTCTTAATTTGCATTTCTCTGATCAATAATGATTTGGAACACTCTTTCATATGAGTGGAAATAGTTTCAATTTCATCCTCTGAAAATTGTCTGTTCATATCCTTTGACCATTTATCAATTGGAGAATGGCTTGATTTCTTATAGATTAGAGTCAGTTCTCTATATATTTTGGAAATGAGGCCTTTATCAGAACCTTTAACTGTGAAAATGTTTTCCCAGTTTGTTGCTTCCCTTCTAATGAAAGGGAACTCTTAAAGGTTTCTGGGAAAGGAGTGATCAGGTCTGGTCTGTTCCTGAGGAAGATTACTTTGACAGATCTTCAGAGGATGGACTGGAGACTTGGGGGACCAATTAGGACATCAAAGATATGAAGATTAATGTCACTGTCCCTTTGGGGTTTCAGTTTTTTTTTTCTGGAGGGGGAGGAGGAAGTTGAACTAGATTCTTTCTAAAATATCTTCTAGATCAGATTCTAGTTGTCTTCTTTCAAATGTGAAGTTCTTTTGGGGGGGAGTCTCCAATTCTCTAAAACTGAAAGGGTGCCCCCAAAGGGAATGCAAGATACTTAGCCAATCTATATATTGCTGAGCACTCGGAATCAGAAAATCTGGAGGTAGAACTAACATCAGAGATCATTCTAGCTCTTCATTTTAGTGATGGGAAAACAGAGATAGGAATTTACGTTCCCCCTTTAAAATCAAGCCAGTCATGAGGGATAGAACTAGGAACTGGCTTTCCGGTGCACTCTGCAGCTCTCCTGCCCTGCGCCAGAGCACAACTTGGTCCCAGTTCTTCCATAGCTAATCCTGTTGGGACAGGAGAACGGTGGGGGATCATGGGAACAGGACTGACCATACACAAAGGCTCAGGTTCTCTCCCCAGAGCCAAGGTACTACTTGAGCTCTTCTGTTGGCAAATCACTTCTGTTCTCTGAGACTCATTTTTATTTCTCCCTTTCTCACAATCTCATAAAGTTTAAAGGAAAAGATTTTTATATACATTATAATGCTATATAGAAAGAGAGTATAGTTGTTGTTATTAAATATTTGTTAAATAGGCAGCTAGATGGCACAGTAGATAGAGTCCCACCCCTGAAGTCAGGAGGACCTGAATTCAATCAGGCTCCAAATCAAATCACTTAATCCTGATGCCTCAGTTTCCTCATCTGTAAAATCAACTGAAGGAGGAAATGGCAAATCCCTCTAATATCTTTGACAAGAAAACCCCAAATACACTCACAGAATTGAACATGATTGAAACAATTAGCAACAAGAAGAGAGAATAAACTCATCTGATAATGGCAACTCTCATCCAAGAATAAATGAATTAATTAATTCAAATATAACATTCCCTTTGGAAGCTATTACCCAATTCATTCTTTTTATTTTTTATTTTTTGGATAGTAAGGCAATTGTGGTTAAGTGACTTGCCCAGGGTCACACAGCCAGGAAGTGTTAAGTGTCTGAAGCCAGATTTGAACTCAGGTCCTCCTGACTTCAAGGCTGGTGCTCTATCTATTGTGCTACCTGGCTGCCACAATGAAAGGTCTTTAAGAAAGTATTTGTTTTTTAAAAATTCCTAAATCTGGTAGATCAAGATATCTTTAACAAGACTTCCTAGCAGTGAATATCTCCAGGATGGAGGAAGGTGGGATGTTATGGGGAAAGAAATTTCAGAATGCCAGAATATTTGTTCAGTGCAGAATAAAATTAAGGAAATAATTTAAAATTTTAATTTCAATATTGTAGTTCCTTTTAAAATATATTATAGATTTGTATTTATGCATGTCTATTTGCAAAGTGTCCTAAAAATTTTGCTGCAGTTTTGGTCACAAAAGCTTAAAAACTATTAAAATTTAAATCATATTAAGAATTTAAGAGACACTCTAAACACATATATACACACACAAAGTATGTATTTATGTATACATGCATGTATAATTCTCTTTTAAAAATCAAATTAGGCAATAGTTTATTTTATTGTTGTGGGGTTCCCCTCCCCCCACAAAACCAGCTCCTAATTTTAGTTTTTAGTTCAATGATTTTGTACTTTCGATTTTACTCACCTCTCCTTTGATTTTCAGGATTTCTATTTTGGTGTTAAATTGGAAATTATTCATTGGTTGTTTTTCTAGGTTTTTAAAAAATTGTATACCCAATTCATTGATCTGATCTGTCTTTCTTTTAGTGATATAAGAATCTAAAAATATAAATTTTCTTTTAAGTACTGATTTGACTGTATCCCACAAATTTTGGTAGGTTGTGCCATTTTGGTTATTTTAAAAACAAAATTATTGATTTTTTATGTGATTTCTTATTTGTTCCATTCATTCTTTGAACTTAAATTATTTAGTTTTCAATAAATGTTTAATCTATGTTTCAAAAATCCTTTATTAAATATATTTCTAATTATGGCCCCCAAAGGATACATTAAATATTTCTGTTTTTCTGCATTTATTTGTGAAGCTTTTAATGCCCTAATTTGTGATCAATTTCTGTGAATGTGCCATCGTAACTATGAAACAGGTATGTTCTTTTCTATTCCCATTCAATATTCTCTAGAGGTTATAGCTAGATTTGTTAAGCTCTGAGAGGGGTAAATTGAGGTCCCCCCTTAATAATAGTTTTACTTTCTATTTCCTCCTCTAACTTAAATGTTCCTTGAAGAATTTTCAGTATTGATATTAATGTATTGTCTGTGGTTAATTTTAGCAAGATGTATTTTTCTTGATTATCTCTTTCAATTAGCTCCATGCCTTTGCTTTGTCCTATATCATTTATATATAGTGCTTATTCAGTGATCCAAGACAATTCTAATATACTTGGGATGGAAAATGCCATTCAAATTCAAATTCAGAGAGAGAGCTAGGGAGACTGAAAGTAGATCAAAGCATAGTATTTTCATCTTTTGTTTATTTGCTTTTTCTTTCTCATGTTTTTTTTTTTTCTTTTTTGTTCTGATGTTTTTGTCACAACATGACAAATATGGAAATATGTTTAAAATGATTGTACTTGTATAACCTGTATCAGATCACTTGCTGTCTTGGGGATGGGGGGAGATAAGGATAGAAGAGAGAAAAAATTTGGAGCACAAAATCTTACAAAAATAAATGTTGAAAATTATCTTTACATGTATTTGAAAAAACAAAATACTATTAGAAAAAATATTATGCTGAAATATAATCGATTCTGTTCCACTCTTTATTTTAATCTTGTATGTGTCTGTTTCATGTATGTCTCTTACAAACAACATTGTAGATTTCTAGTTTCTAATTTATTCTACTATCCACTTCCATTTTATGAGTGAATTTATCCCATTCATATTCATAGTTATCATTGTTATCTGTGTATTTCCCTCCAGCCTATTTTCTTCTTCTTGATCTATTTTTTTTTACCCTGTCCCCATAAGTCTGTTTTGTTTTTGATCATTGCCTCCTTTAATCTACTTTCCTTTTTATTCCCACCTTTCTCTTAGCCACTTCCTCTCCTATTTCCCTGTTTAGTAAATTGAATTTTTATATGTATCTTGAACAAATTTAGATGAGAGTCAGTTTCAAACACTAGCTATTTCATCCCTCCCCTGACAGTTTCCCTTCCATTGTACAAATTCTTCCTCGTATTCCTCTTTTATATGAGATAATTTCCCTTATTCTCCTTTCTCCAAGTGCATCCTTCTTTCTCCCTCTTCCATTCTTTTTTTGAGATCATCCCAACATAATTGACCTATAGCCATACTTCTACGTATACCCCTTCAAATAGCCCTAATGATAATAAAATTCTTAGGCGTTATATACATCATCTTGCCATATTGAAATATAAACAGCTCAAGTCCCTTATGATTTCTTACTCTTCTCTTACTATTTCTCTTAAATCTTGTGTTTGAATGTCATATTTTCTGTCCAGCTCTGATCTTTTCATCAGGAATGCTTAAAAAACTCACAATTTCTTTAAATATCCATTTCCCCCTTCCCTGAGTATAATACTCAGTTTGGCTGGATAGGTTATCCTTGGTTGTAATCTTATCTCCTTTGCCTTTCAGAATATTATATTCTAATCCCTCCTTTATTAGAGGTAGCTGCTAAATCTTGTATGATCCTGACTGAGGTTCTATGGTACAAAATTTTAATTATTTCTTTTTGGTTGCTAGCAATATTTTCTCCTTGACTTGAAACTCTGGATTTTAACTATAATATTTTCACATTGGTCATTTTCATATTGAAATTTCTTTCAGAAGGTGACCAGTAGATCCTTCTACTTTTCCACTTTACTTTCTGGTTCTGAGATATCTGGGCAGTTTTCCTGTATAGTTCTTAAAAATAATGTCTAGATTTTTTTTTTTTTAATCACGGCTTTCAGGAGTTTGATAATTCTTAAATTATGTGTCCTTGATCTATTCCCCAAGTCAAGTTTTGTGAATGTGAACTTTTTCACATTTTCTTTCTTTTTTTTTTTTTTGCATTCTTTTGACTTTGTTTTATTGTTTCTTTACATCTCATGGATTCATCAACTTTCACTTAATTAATTCCAATTTGGGGGGAATTTCTTTGAGGTTTTGTATCTCATTTACCCTTTGACCAATTCTGATTTTTAAATTTTTAAAGATTTTTAAAGACTTGATTTTTTTCAGCATTTTTTGTTCTATTTTGAAACTATTTTATCATAATTTCTTACAATCCTCCCATTTTCCCTCAATTTTTCCTCTATCATTCTTATTTTATTTTTTTAAAATATATTTTATTTGCTTTACAGTTTTTTCTTTAATTCTTTTTTGGGGTTTGTGTCCAATATGCATTTTTTTGAGACTTTGCTTGCAGATGTTTTTAAGTCATTGTCTTCTTCTGTATTTGTTTCTTGTCACCATAGAAGATTTTTATGGCAAGGTTCTTTTCTTTTTATTTTTTTGATCATTTTTTCAGTTTTACTTTTTAACTTTGGACTTTATGTCAGAGTTGGGCTCTGATCACTTTTAGTGGGATGGGATGAGATGGCTGGGGCTTCTGTCTTTTATCTTTTTTTTTTTTTTTTCTGAGGCAGTTGGGGTTAAGTGACTTACCTAGAGTCACACAGCTGGGAAGTATTAAGTGTCTAAAGTCATATTTGAACGCAGATCCTCCTGACTTCAGGGCTGGTGCTCTATCCATTACGCCACCCCTCTTTTTGCTATTTTCACACTTCTGTGGAGATTTTGGTGATTTTTAAATGATATGATTTGGAGAGAGGTCTGGTCACTGTCCTCCTACTCTATATTCTGATTTTTACCCTGCTCCTTCACGACTATGACTGCTTCTCTCTGTCCTGTAACTTTGACCTAGAACCCCAGCAAAAGTAGCTTGCCAAATGCTAAATCTCACACCTGGAACTAGAATAGAGGTCCCCTGGGGCCAGTTTTGAGTCCCTGTACTATCCCTGGGTACTGGGATTCTTCCTGTAGCACGGTCAGCATAGCTCATTTCAGAGCCACTTCTGCCATATTGTGATCTTAGCCAGCTCTCATTCTGGTGTCTACAGGTCTCTCTTTCTGTCTTCCTTAAGCTACTCTAGTTTTGGGGGCAAAGACTGACTGTGACTTATCCTTGGTTTTCCTTTTTAGAATTTGATTTGGAATTGGTTTTTTCCATTTTTGTAGAGTGGGTATGTTGGGAGAACTCTGGAAATATTCTGGCTTCACTTCACTATCTTGATACCACCCCTATGTATATCAAAATCTTATCATTAAGTATTCTAAAAATTCCTGAAAATATGCTTTTCATATATTCAATTTATCACTAATGTACACTAACATTCTAACACTTAATTTTTTATTATAGGCACATTTTTCTTTTGACAAATAGGAACAAATTATCAAGAATTCCGGTAATATTAAAGTCACAGTCTTTACTGAGTCACTGATTTTATTGCTTAGGGATGTTTGACCTTTTTCCTAGACTGTGTCATTCTCTGAGAGTAGATTCTATAATTTTATATTCCCAAAATTATCATTCGTGAGCCTCTATCAGTGCATTTATATTTAATAGTCATCCCCTAAGATACAATTAACTCCAAGTAAAAAAGTATACACTAAGATGGTGGTACAAGAACAATAATAATGAAACATACACAGACATACAATGATAAATCTGGGAAGCGCTTTTCCCAGAAGTATATAACGTAAATGATAACCTAATAGAGAAGCACATGCTCAAGGAACAAATAGAACTGATGGAGCGGAACCCCAAGGCCTTTGTGGGTGGGGGTGATGTCCTCATGCTGATCCCCCAGGGGTGCAGCATCTTTACTAGGCAGGTTGTTCGGCTGAACTACCTGGGCCTGCTTTGCCATTGAGTGGTTCTGCTGCAAAACACCAGGGTTGATGATTCCAGAGAAGAGAAATTCCCTCTTTCTCCTTTCCCCAAAAGTCAAAGAAGAATTTCTTCTTACAGATTGAGTTTTTCTTCCCTAGCTGGCTCCCTTCTTGATTCACATGCCTTGGAAAATCCTTGATCCCCCCGCCCCCTGTTTTTGGGGGATCTCTACCCCCAGATTACTTTGTATAATTGTTCATCTTTCAATTTTCAGCCAAACCTCCTCATGAAGGGAATCTCTGCCCCTGGAAATGCCTTCTATAGGGACCCATCACCCCCTTCTGCCCTTCCCTCACCAACACCCCGAGGGAGTCAGCACCTTCAGCTTTTATGGGTGGAGCAGCTAAAGGCCAGTTTCATCTGGCCACTGTGGGCAACACTCCCACCACTCGTCCAGGTATCCCAGTTTTAGCATTGTTTCCCTCTACATCCTGTCTCCCCATATCACGGACCACAAGAGCCTGTTTTCTAGAGTTTGTTTACAAAAGGAGAAAAAAAACATACAAATTTAGAAATCATACATCAGGCTAAGGTAATTAGAAGTCCATGTAAAGAAAATCTGCCCAGTCCCAGACGGAACGGCACCAAGGCTTTCTGACCTAATTCTTAGCTAAAGTTCCTCAAGCTTTACAGAGCGGATATTTTATTTACAGTGGAAGTCCAAAACCAGAGCAAGAACTGCTCTGCTCGGTGGACTTTGCCCAACCTGGCTCTGTGATTGAACCCATTGGTTCCTTCTCCCAATCCGCGACCAATTCTTCCCAATCCCTCAGCCAATGAGGACATTTTCTGATACCATGGCAAGTCTTCATTGTTCTATTTCTATTACTTCTGCTAAGGCAAGTTTAGATAGTAGATAGAAGGCTAAACTTAAAATCTTGGAAGACTAGTGTATAAATCTTGCACCTGACATTTACTGCTGGGTGACTTTGGATTGTGCTGACCTCTTTGGCCCTCACCAGGTACCCAAAAGGGGCTGAACAAGCCCAGTGGAAATGAAGCAGATCAAAGCTTCCATTGATCAGGACTGTGAGGGGTCGCTGGTTTTCCAGTCAAGGCAACATAGGGAGACCAAGTCTCAAAAAATAAAATAATTTATTAGTCCTAATGATATCTACATAGATGAAAAATAATATATAGATGAGTCACATTATATATTTGTCCTACAGAAATTTATTTATTGATTATGGTGAGTCAGCATTTTGAGGACATAGTGGAAAAAGGGCTGGACCTGGGTGCAAATCCAGGCTCTTTGTTGCAAAAACAAAGTCTGCTCCTTAAGTCTCAATTTTCTCATCTTTTAACAAAAGGCCAATAAGGATGATAAAACCTATAATATCTGCCCTGGGAGCTTGTGCTGAAGTCCAAATGAGATTTTGTATGTAAAGTGTCTTATAAACTTGGAAAAGTCAGGAAATCATGAGCTCAAATATGGCATTGGTCATACACTGGCGATGTGGCCCAGGAGACCTCTCAGTGCACCAAGTAACTCTCTAGGACTAAGCTACAGAGAATCTTTTATGGTGGGTACAGGAAGTCCTTCCACCAAAGAAATCATAGTTGTGGACAAAATACAAATAATTATCAGTTGTTGTTGTTCAGTCGTGCTCAACTCTTCGTGACTCTATTTTGGATTTTCTTGGCAAAGATACTGGAGTAATATGATATTTTCCTCCCCAGCTCATTTTACAGATGAGGAAACTGAGGCAAATAAGGTAAAGTGACTTACGCAGGATCATACAGCTAGTATCTGAGGCCAGATTTGAACTTGGGAAGAAGCTTCTTCCTGACTTCTTCTACCCACTTCACCATCTAGCTGTAAATATCAGCTATTCTTTATTAAATGCTAAGGATTGAAATCACTAGGATAGCAATTAGTGGAGAGAATGCTAGAGTTGAAGTCAGGAAGACCTGAGTTCAAATCCTGCCAAAGATACTTATCTGTGTGATCCTGTGCAAGTCAACTAATTTCTATCTACTTCAGTTTCATCATCTGTAAAACGGGGATGGTAACAGCATCTACCTCACAGGTTGTTGCGAAAAGCAAATGAGATAAACAATGTAAAAGTACTAGTAAATCTTTTTTTTTTTTTTTCTGATCAAGATTTTATTTCTAAAACATACAGAAAACATAGAAATAAGAGCCTTTCCTCAATTGATAAATGTTCAAAGGATATGAACAGATAGTTTTTGGACAAAGTAATCAACACTATCTATAATCATATAAAAATGCCCCAAATTACTATTGATGAGAGAAATGCAAATTAAAACAACTGAGCTACTACCTCATATTTGTCAGATTAGCTAATATCACAAAAATAGAAAATGACAAATGTTGCAGGGAATATATGAAAATAAAAACACTAGGCCCCCGAAATTAAAAAAAAACACACACACACATACTCTTTGACCACCAATGCCACTACTAGATCTGTATTTTTTTTTTTTTTAGTACTAGTAAATCTTAAAGAAGCATATATTGTTATGGCTAACATATTAACCTATGCTATGAATCCTAGAGAATAATAATAATAGTGCACATTAATGTAATTATCTATGTATATGTATCAAATAGCATATCACATATAAATATTATGTATCATATCATATCCTATCATTTTACCTTACAATTACCTTGTAAGGTAGGAACTATTATTATCCCCACTTTACAGATGAATAAATTGATGGATTAGATAACTTTTTCAGGAGCAGTCATTCAACAAGCAATTATTAAGCACCTACTCTGTTCATGGCACTAAAGTAAGTGCTGGGTATACAAAGAAAGGCAAGATAGTCCCTACTCTCAAGGAGCTCATAATTGGTGGGATTGTACACACAATGCACGCACAAGATGTAGATGGGATAAATTGGGGCTCTATTCCAAGGGAAGAAGTTAAAGCACAAGTTTGCTCTGGACTTAAATTATCCATGTATTTACAATACTCAGGTAAGCGACTGGATAGGTGAGATGGGTGCACCTCCAGGGACAGGGACTCACTACTTCCAGGACAGATAGACCACTTGGCCCATCTTCTGCAGAAGGCTCAGGGAGAATCCCAGGGACTCGACAAGAATTATGGGGCAATGTAGCCCCAGAGAAGCTGAAACTCCTGCCTTGTGGGGCTCTGTGCTCTGCACTCCAGGGAATTCAGCCAGGACTGTGAGTCAGGACTGAGGAAAGCCAAGTCGGCTGTCAGCAATGTCTGCTTAGTCACTGAACAACAGACTTGGGAGGATTCTTCTGGGCTCACTCCATTCATAGCCTTCTTTGCTGACACATACTGACACATGCCAGTGCAGACTGTTTCTCTTTTTAATCTCTGTCTCTGTCTCTCATTCTTCTCCTTCCCCGTTCAAGTTCTTAGAGAAGAGAAAATAAAGATTAAATTTTTTTAAAAAAAAATTCCATTTTCCCCTACGTTTCATAAAGCATCCCCGTTAAAGACATAAATTCTGCCTGAAGAAAAGAGAAGTTTGGACAGTCTGGATCCTTAGGATTAGCCCTGCAGGACTCACTGATATCCAGATAGCCCTCAACGATAACTGTAACTAAGATGGAATGACTGAAGAAAAATTCCATTTTCCCTCTACATTTCATAAAGCATCCCGTTAAAGACATAAATTCTGCCTGAAGATAAGAGAAGCCTGGACCGTCTGGATTCTGAGGATTAGCCCTGTAAGACTCCCTGATATCCATATAGTCCTCAACCGTAACTGTAACTAGGGTGGAGTGACTGAAACTTTGCTTCAGGGCACCAAAATTTAAAAGGTGAGGACATTCCTTCATTAGCCTAGCTACAACTGGGCCTATTAGGACCTAGTTAGCAAAAGTACTTAAAACTGGAAGCCAGCCTGGAAGCTGGAAAGAGTCTCTCCCTCCCCTTTGACTATATTTTGGGAAAAGCTTCACAAAGCATGCACAGGATCTACTTTTGCATTGTTTGGCTTAGCCGTGTTTTTTGAAGCTTATCCAGGAGCCAACTTTGCTAGTTATTGAGCCCTGTAATTCCTCTCCTCCTCTGCATCAGCCAGACCGAATTATTAACCATCATGAAAATTCAGTGTCCACTAATGTAAGCCCTATGAGGTTATCAACTCTTGTGCTTCTCTATATCCTCCCATCATGCTTAGCATTGTATCAAAGACATTTATTAATATTTATTATGATGATGTGCTAAGTGCTGAGGATACAGGACATCAATCATACAGTTCCTGCTGTTAAAAAGCTGACTCATACATAATAAATGTTCAGTACAATGTTCGATGACAATTTAAATTTAACAAATATTTGTTAAGATTTCCCGTGTGGAAAGGACTTGCAGGTACAAAAATATCTGTAGCATTTCTTTTCTGGTGGCAAAGAATTAGGAAATCAAGGGGATGCCCATCAATTAAGGAGTGCCTGAACAAGTTGTGGTATAAGATAGTGATGGAATACTTAAGAAATGATGAGTAGGATCTACTCAGAAAAACCTGCAAAGACTTAACACAAACTGATGCTGAGGGAAGTGAGCAGGACCAGAACACTGACACTGTAATAGTCATATTGTAAGACGACCAACTGGAAATGACTTAGTTATTCTCAGCACTACAATGATTTAAGACAAATCAGAAGGACTTGTGTGAAAAATGCCATCCATCCCCAGAGAAAGAACTGATGGAGTCTGAATACAGATTGAAACACACTTAAAAAAAAAAAAAACAACAACAACAAATTATTTTTCTTGGATTTCTTTTTGGTTTATTCTTTCTTTTATAACATGAATAATATGGAAATATCTTTTACATGGCAGCATATGTATAATCTATATCAAATTGCTTGCCTTCTCAATGAGGAGAGTGGGAAGAGAGAAATTTGGGAATTCAAAATGTTAAAAACATATGTTGACAATTGTTTTTACATGTAATTGGGGAAAATAAAATATTAAATAATTTTTTAAAAAAGATTTCCTATGTGCAAGGAAGCATGATATAGAAAAGTCAGAAAGAAATGGGATCAAGTCTATTTCTTGACAGCTTGATAACAGGCAAGTTTTGAAGATGATAAATTGCAAAATAATCCGTGAAACTTTTCTCTTTGAAAGTTCTCATAGTGAAATCATGGTGCAGTTTATCTATACCAGGTCCTGCGAAAATGTGGTGATACAAAAGGGTCTTTGCTGTTTTGTTTTTAAAAAAATATTCCTGCTTTGCCCTACCAAGATTGAAGAGGGGGAGATATAAGGAATAAGAACTAGAATTTATGTAGCACTTTGAGATTTTCAAAGCAGTTTACCCATATTCTTCCATTTGACTCTCACAACAATGAGAGGACAAATGGAAAGATTGAAAGATTAAGTGTCTCATCCAGGTCATACAACTGGTGTCTGACGTGGAATTTGAATTCATTTCTTCCTATTGCAAGCCCAACACTCAGCCTAACACACCACCTAACCATGTGACTGGTGATAAGAATAATACAAAGAAGGGAGGAAAGGAGAGTTTCAGATAAAGTTCCATAGGAAAACCGGAGGGTTCAGAAAATCCTTTTTGCTAGAGGTCGGGGAAGGAGGCAAGCTGGATCAGGGAAGCCTTCATAGGCAGAGAAAGGAGATTTAAGTCCTCATTTTTCAAATTCCTGCTTTTTTTTAGGCTGATCATAGAAAACAGCTATACTTTACGTACTCTTGCCACCAACATATTCCAAGTCAAATGGGGCCTTGGATAAATTCCTTTTTTTCTTTTCATTGCTATGTAACACCAGTTAAAACTGGGCTAGCGAGGTGACCTGTAGGCTTGGCAGCTCCAAGCCTAAATACTTCTGCCTGGTATTTTATTACCAATTAAATAAATGTATTGTTTTTCCACCTGGGTAACCAAGGGTAAAAAAAGCCCATGGCAGCCTCTTCCAATATACAGCCATGCAACAGATGGAGAGAATTTAACTCTCAATACTCTGGGATTAATAAGAGGAAACAGAGAATAGAATTTTGTTTATTTCATCTTGGACTTTCAGCCAAACCTTGGATTCCTTCTTGTCATTTTGCCTCAATTTCTCCATCAGTAAAATGAGAGTAGTACTTTATATCCTAACTCTGCCCCCAAACTGGGGAACTCACTCATCCTCATCAATTTTTGAGCCATTTGGGCTAATTTGATTTTATCAGTCTAAGAAGCTTCCAGATGTAGAAATTTCTTCTAGATCAAAGCAATAAATTATTGTTCTACAATCTATCATCTTAGACAGTTGCCTAGAGAACTAGGGGAAGCACTAGAGGGAAGAAGAAGGACTAAGAAATTTAGTGACTTGCCCAGAGTCACACAGCCAGTATATATCAGTACTGGGACTTGACCAGGACCAGGAAGAAACTGACTGTGAGTCTGGTTCTCCATCTGCCATACTACTCTGCCTCTTCATCTTTCTCTAACAGCCTCAAAAGTTATTATTAATGTTTTTTCCCACATGTGGGAAATGTGGGTAATGATAAATGCTGGGCACATTTTTTTTAAGTAATAATTTTGACCTGCAGGGGATGATAAACTTGTAAAATGTAGTGGGTTAGTAAACTTGGGAATACTTGTGGGTATAATGGTTTTTTTTATTTAAAAATTTCTAAAAAATTAATAGACATCTTCCCATTTTTTACACCCATACCCCATTGGGGAAAAAATAAAAGAAAACAATTCCCTACAAAAAATACAATTTCATCATAGCCAGGCTCTAATTAGCAGGAAAAAATACAATGCAAATTCAAATAACACAGTTGCTTCCCAGCATTCATACCTCCCACTGATGGGAATCTAAGTATGTATCTCTTCCTGCATCCTGAGCCCATCGCTTGTCAGGAGATGGATCCTTTGGCATCATGGATGGTCATTCAGAGATGGCCAATGCGAGTATTTAGAGTTTTCATTTTGCCTTTATGATATTTTCATTAGTGTATAAAACTGCTCACTTGGCTCCTTTCACTTTGCTTTAGGTCATTCAACTCTATGCTACTACAAAATCATCTATTTCTTCAGTTCTTGCAGCACTATAGTATTTCATCACATCCATATATCACAGAACTCCTCTCCGCATTGCAGTTCTGGCAAGCACCAAGGGTGGGGGAGAAGGGTAAACAGAGAGACCTTGGACTAAGCCATCTGTAGTTTAATTCTTACCCAGCCCTTCATCATTGAATGGGTGTTGCTTCAAATGAACTGAGACCTGGGAAAGAACTGATTGAGAAAAGCCAAGGTCACCTACTGCGTTCTGGGCCATCCCCAGGAGGGTTGACTTATGTCCTGCCATTGGACCTCAGTGATTCTGGAGGAGAAAATGAGGCTGAGAGCTTTGTGCAGCTCTGTGTCCCTTAAATCCAGTGCTCATGCAAGTCAGGTCATCACCCTCACAATGTCATGGGTTCCTTTTCAAACATGAAGGGCGAACAGCCACAGCAAAGTCCTGTGGGCAGAGAGACCCCCAGGCTCCTTCTGGGGAGGGAGCAGGGCAGGACCAAAGTCCCTAGTGTTTGGCCAAAGCAAAGGGGGAAGTAGGTCATCTGTTAACTTCTAAACCGAAAAGTCTGGCTAAATAGATGCCCAAGAGTTTCCATGATAATCTAGAGAGAGAGGTCTTTGGAGACCTAAGTAAAGCAGATAAATAACTACTAACATCAGCCATGTGACCCTGAGGATCTCAGTGCTTAGTTAAGTTATAGGGAATGTGTTGATAGGTGCTGGTAGTCCTTCCCTGGAAGTTCCCCATGAGGTGAAAGCATAGGATGCTTATTATTTATTTAACTAATTATTTTTATTTTAAATTAATTAATAATCATTATTCATTCACTTATTTATTCATCTATTCACCCATTTATCTATTTAGTTTGCTACTCACTCACTAATTTATTTGTTTGTTTGTTTATTCATTCTTTCATGTATTTACGTATTTGTTTGTTTATTCATTATTTAACTCATAAAATGAGTTAAAACAGAACAATCTTCAATTCCAAGCTCAGTTATCTCTACCTGCTAAAGAAGTATAAGCCGTTGTCCATTAGATGGCACAATTGATATCATGTTGAATCTGGATTCAAGAAGACAAATTTGAAACAAGCTTTTGAAGCTTACTAGCTGTGCAAAATAGGATAATAATAGCATCTAAATGATAGAGATGTTATGAGAATCAATTGAGATAATATATGAAAATGCTAACTACTGTTGTTACTCAGTCCTGTCCAACTTTTTGTGATTCCATTTAGGAATTCAATTATATTATATTCTCATTATATTGATATTATATATATGATATATCATGCTTATTTTACAGATGAAGAAACTGGGTGTGTACTGGGTTATATAGCTGATTTGGCTGGATTTTAAATTCAGATCTTTTTGACCCTAAGCACAGTATTCTATCCATTATGTCACCTAGCTATCTCTTTCTAACGACCAGAGACAATTAAATTAGAAAAACATTAAGCACCCACTATGCATAAGAAGAATGTCAGCATGAAGGGACCAAAGTCAGAGTCAAGAAGACCTGAGTTCAAATGCTACCTCTGAGTAATTTTGACTCTGAGGTATAACTGCTCAGTGTCCCCAGGAAATTCTGAAAGACTTAAGTACAGAATCCCAGATCTACCTTGGTAGAGGGAATTTGTGTCCCACACAAATGAAACCCTTGATCTGGACAGAGAAAAAAGCAAACCAGACTTTGTCCTGGTGGCTAAGGATACAAGAATATAAAAAGAAAAGCCCCTTTCATCAAAAAATTAAAGTGGCCAGGGCAGTGCTGGGGGAAGGGAGGAGGATACAACTGGATTTCCATAGATGATGTACAATCAAGGCAACTTGAGGAAAGCGAGAACTCAAACAACTGGAGAAATCAAAGATAACTTTTTGTAGGAGGGAACTTCCAAGGACAGCCTGAAGGAAGACAGGGAGATAGAGATAAGGAGGGAGTACATTCCTTGAATGAGGGATGATTTCTATGAGTGCACAGAGACAGGATATGAAGTATCAATTTCAGGAAATGGCTAATAATTCTGTAAGGGAATAGAATATTAAGGGAAATAGTTTGAAACAAGATGGGGAGGGAGGTTGGAGGCAGATTGGGAAGGGCCCCTCTGAGGGATTTGTATGATCACAGAGACCATGGGAAGCCACTGAAGATTAAACAGAAATGATACGGTCAGAACTGTGTGTTAGCAACATGATTTGGCAGCTATGTGGATAATGGATCAGAGAGGCAAGAGCCTAGAGACAGGAATTATCAATGAAGAAACTGTTACAAGAGTCTGGGCAAGAAATGATGAGAGCATGAACTATCATGGTGGTGTCCTTAGTGGAGAGAAGGTTTCAGATGTGAGAAATGCAAATATGGCGGCCAGACTTGGCAGCCAATTGGATATGGAAGTGTAGGGTGAGGGAGAAGGGAGAATCAAGGGTAATAAACCTGTGCACAGTGGTGCCCTCCGGAGAAATAAGGAAATCTGGAGAAGAATTAAAGAGAAGGTGATGAGCTCCATTTTGGTTGATGATGTTCAAGATCCCTACAGAGTAGGCTGGGAGAGATACTGGACAGCAGGTCCCTGATGACACTGGAGTTCAGATGAAAGACTAGGATAGGAGAGATACACAGAAGGGAGGGAGTTAGCACCAGCCATGCTATCTGAACCCATGGGAGATGGTAATATCTCTCATAGAGGAAGAGGGAGAGGGAAACACACAGAGAAGAATAAGAATGAGAACAAGGAGGAAGAGGGAGAGGGAAGAGAAAGAGAGAGAGAGAGAGACAGAGAGAGAGAGAGAGAGAGAGAGAGAGAGAGAGAGAGAGAGAGAGACAGAGACAGAGACAGAGACAGAGACACAGAGAGAAGAACAAGAATGAGAATGAGGAGAAGGAGGGAGAGAAACAGGGAAAGAGGACAGAGAAAGAGAGAAAGAGAAAGAGACGGAGAAAGAGACGGAGACAGAGAGACACACAGAGAAAAAAATTAGAATGAAAGCAAGGAAGAGGAGGGAGAGAGACAGAGACAAAGAGACAGAGACACACAGAGAGAAGAATAAAAACAAGGAGGAGGAGGGAGAGAGAAGAGAAAGTGAAAGAGAGAGAGACAGAGAAAGAAACGGAGAGAAAGAGAGACACGGAGAGAAGAATAAGAATGAGAACAAGGAGGAGGAGGAGGGAGAGAGAAGAGAAAGAGAGACAGAGACAGAGAGATAGACAGAGAGACAGAGAGACAAAGAGATCTGGGATAGATCTCTAGTAATTACTCCAAGTAAGGGACAAGGGAAGAATGAGGGCACAACAAAGAACACAGAGAAGAAGTCATATTACCAGAAGAGAGGCTGACATGGACGCCAAGGGAGGGGAGAAGGTCCAGGGGAAGGGAAAACCAACAAAAGCACACTTTCCAAGGATCAAAGAGGATGGAACCTAAGGTCTGGCTAATAAGAAATCATTTGTAACAGAAGGGGAATTTACCTTGTGCAGTGTAACTAATATAACATTTACCATCAGTACAGAAGGCGACTAAGTGGTGCTGTAGTGCATGCATCAGGCCTGATGTTCAAGAATAACCTCAGACATTTACTAGCTCTGTGGCCTGGGCAAATCCTTTAGCCTTTTTAACCTCAGTTTCCCCATCTGTAAAAAATGATAGGAAAAAATGATAAACCACTGCACTATCTTTGCCAAGAAAATTTTAAATGGGATCATGAAGAATTGGACATGACTTAACAAAGTTCCTAAAAAGCCAATTTTTTTCTTATACTAGACAACCTGTCTTGGTAAGTAGCCAGTAATAGAGCTGGGTCTATAGATTATGTTGGAAGCAGAGATGATATGGGTCTCTGCCATTTTTTTTATGGAAGAAAGCTGAAGTAGGTACCTAATGATTGACACAGGCCTGCCAGCTTTTCCATCTTCAACCATTTTTATTTCACTTTCTTATTTTTATCCCCAGGCTATAAAAGAATCTCTTCTTCTTTTTTTTCTTCTCTTCCTCCTCATCCTTTTCTTCCTGCCTTCCTCCTTGTCTTTCTCAACCCTGCTTCTTCCATCTCCTCTTCTTCCTCCACCTCCTCCCTTTCTCTTTTATCTAAAAAAAAAAATTGTAAGACATCTGTGAAAGGAGAATCTATGCAACAGGATCAGCCATGTGTAGCTAGGTACAAATGGGTACCAGCTCCATCTCAGCCTGTAGGTCCCCCAGTATTAGTTTTCTGCTACTTAAAACTTTCAATGTATTTAATTGTATCTTCCCAAGCTCTATAGCAATTTAGGAATGTGTTTGGATAATTTATTTTCTCATTTAAAAAGTGCGTGATCTCTTTTCATTAGATAATTAGCTAGAGAGCACACTCCAGTTCATTAAATATTAGTTATTTAATGACCTAGAAAAAACTTCTTTTCCTAATAGCAATCACTCTTATTTACCTGTAATTAGGCAAATATTAAAATTATAGCAAGAATGAGAGCAAGAAAAATAAATATAAAGACATATAATTATATGTATTATTTTGCTGGAGACCAATTTCACAGCTTGAATTCCCTCACACTCTCTCTATATAGAATTTTTTGGTCTAGGTTTTCTGCTTCATTTCTTATCTAGCCTTAATCTTTGCCTTGGTCAAATTGAGACCTGTCTCCCATTGCATCTGGGGCCATCTCCAGTCATCCTGTTCTATATCTTGTTACTCCTCCAGATAACTCTGGAGGAGAAAGTGAGGCTGGTGATTTTGCACAGCCCACTCTTAACTAAATCCCTGAAGTCATGGTCTTCTTTGAGAAAGGACAAATAACAACAATAACTCTTCTAAGGTATATATAAGCATCAAGAGACCTCCATGTTGGCTCCTTTAGTTTATAAGAAAAAGTCAAATGACCATTTTAAAATTAATTATTCACTAGCCATTTTTAATAAAATGACTAACTACCCAGAAATTCTCTTTTGAACTTTTCACTCATGACAGTGGTTCTCTGATCAGCCTTTTTATATAGATCAGAAGTCCTCAATTCACATGTCTTACTAGCCTCAGCCTTCCCAAAAAGTCTATATATGGGCATGTATTAGTTCACCTAGCTTGTTCCTAAATATTTAAAGCATCCAGACTCAGTGTTTTGCATTATGAATGTACAATGAATATGATATTAAGATGGGTTTGATGTACCCCTGATTGATTTTTTAGGACACAAACTTTTTGAAGGAAGTTGGATAACACAGTGAGTAGAGCACTGAACCTGAAGTAAGGAAGAAGCAAATTCAAATCCATCTCAGAGAGAGGCAAGTCACTTAATCTCTGTACCTCAGTTTCCTCATCTGTAAAAGGGGAACAGTGACAACACTTCCAGGATTGTTGTGAAGATAGAATGAGATAGTGTTTGCAAAGAGCTTAGCAATCATAAAGCAGTGTATAAATATTTTGTGCTCAGAAAAAAAGTGATCTTATTTTCAAATGTCTATCTCATAGAGGCTAAAGATAAAGTTATTAAAACTTTAAAAGCCAACAAAAAACTCAAATGCAAAGATTACTTAAGAATATAACAACTTTTTTGTGGTTGCAAGGAATTGGAAATTGAGTGAAATGGCTGAATATGTTGTGGTATATGAATAGTATATTATTGTTCTATATAAATAGAAAAAGTGATGAGCAGACTGATTTCAGAAAAGCCTGGAAAGGCTGAGTGAAGTGAGCAGAACCAGGAGAGTGTTGTACACAGTAATAACAAGATTATGTGATGATCAGCTATGAGGGACTTGGCTCTTCTCAGCAATGTGATGATCCAAGACAATTTCAATAGACTTGGTACAGAAAATACTGCACATATCGAGAGGGAGAACTATGGAAACTGAATGTGGTTTGAATCATACTATTTTCACCTTTGTTTTTGGTTTGCTTTTCCTTTCTCATGGCTTTATCCCTCTTGTTCAATTTTTTTTCACAACATGACAAATATAGGAAAATGTTTAAAACGTATACATGTATAATATATCAGCTTGCTTGCTATCTTAAGGAGAGTTGAGGTAAGGGAGGAAGAAAAAAAATTGTAACACAAAATCTTACAAAACAAATATTAAAAACTATCTTTATGTGTAATTGGAAAAATGAAATACTATTAAAAGAAAAAGAGTATATAGCTCGATATTAAATACTCTTTGGAATTATGAAGAAAGTACTTTTTAAAACCCCAACTTATCAGGCTAAATATTTGCCCCACTGACCCTGGAAGTCCCTTGGTTTATCTGATAGTCACAGATGATGTTCTCTAAGCATTCATTGCCCTGATAACATGGTGTGCTGATATCTTGCCAAGCTGCCAGGGCTGAAAAGGAATCTAGGCTAAACAGTGGAGCAAGAGCTTCCAAGACAAACAGTCTGGGACAGCTGGAGTTGTCTTTTGGGATAAAATCCAAAGAGTATTATTATGGCCTTTGGCCTCAGAGTAGAGCAATCTCAATCTTGTTTGTTTGCTTTCCTTCCACTATATTAAGACAATAGGATAGGAAACCAGGAGGGAAGAATGTGTGAGTGAGGGACCAGCTTGGAACAGCCCAGGACTCTTTCTGCTTTGCTGTATCTCCCATCCATAAGTGACTTGTTCATCAGTTATCGCTGTCATAAGTCTTTACATCCAACAGCTGCACATAAATGAGGAGAAAGGGAATGTGTGTGTTTTTGAGTCCTGCAGGTACTTCTTTGAGATGTCTGTGAGACCCAGAAATATCTTATGTTCATAGACACTTAGAATTAGGGTTGGAAAGAATCTTGTGAGCATCTAGTACCCCTCTCGTGTTAACAGTGGGCCGGAGAGTTTCATTGATTTACCCAAATTCATACAAGTAACAAGTAGCCAGAGCTGGGATTCGAACCTTAAGAATACTAATTTATCAGTGTTGTTAGGGATAGTTTGAAGAAGGAAGAAACTAAATGTAGGGAAGCCATTTAGGAACTTATTACAGTAGTACAGGCAAAAATGATGAGGACCTGGACTAGGTTAGTTGTAGTGGGAGTAGAGAGGAGACAGATGCAAGAGATGTTGAAGATGTGGAATTGGCAAGATCTGGCAACTAATCGGAGGCGGCTGGAGGAGAATAAAGTGTCAAAGACAATTTCTAAATTGTGAAACCAGATGACCTGAAAGACTACTCGTGTCCTAAACAAAAATAGAGAAGATGGAAGGAAGAGTGAGTTTTTGGAGAAAGGCAATAAGTTCTATTTTAAATATGAAGAATTTGAGAGACCTGGGGCTTCTCATTGGGACCCTTTATGAGACATTAAGGTATAGTTGTTTGATAGGCTGTTGGAAATATGTGATTATAACTCAGGAGAGAATTGAGAAATGGATATGTAGATCTGACATTCATCTACAAAAAGATAATGGTTGAATCCATGGAATGTGATGAGATTACCAAGAGACAGAAGATAGAGTGGGAGCCTAGGATACACCCCATGGCAAGGGGATGGTACAGAACATATTGATAGTGAATCTTCAAAAAAGAAACAACAAGGACTAGTCCAAAAAGTAGAAAGAGGATCCTGAGAGAGGCTCTCAGATATTGCTGAGAGGGCAATATAGGAAGGAGAAACTATCCAGAGATAGATAACAACAGTGTCAAACATGGAGAGAGGCTAAGAAAGATGAGAGCTAAGAAAAAGGCCTTTGCATTTAACAGCAGAAAGAGTTTTGGCAATTTTAGACAAAAAAATTTCAATCTGGTAGTTCCAGAAGCCAGATTTCAAAGTGTTGATATATTAGTGGGAGGGGAGAAAATGGAATCCAGTGAGTTTAGATACCTTTAATCAGAATTTGACTATGAAAGGAAAAAGAGCAATAAAATGATTGTTTAAGGGTCTAGCAAGAGGATTTCTGGTTTTGTTTTCTCAGGATGGTGTAAGTCTGATGACAGTAATAAGAATCAGGGAATGAGCCAGAGGATAAGAAGATAAAAGTTCTGTGTGGAAGGCATCATAATCAAAGAAACAAGATCCTTGTTCTCTAGGAGGAGAGATCCAGGGAATAAGTAGAATGTTTCAGGTTGGCCAGCAGCAAAGAGGAACAGGATGAGACCAAAGAGGCCAACAAGATCTAGTGTTGCATTAAGAAAGGGATAGTTTCCTGAAATGGAACTGATGTACTCTGCCCTGGTCAGACCACAGATGAAGTATTATGTTATGTTATAGGTTCTACAGATTAGGAAACTGATAAGGACACTGATTAACTGGGGGTGAGGGGCAGGGAATCATCCAGGGGAAGGCAACTAATATGGTGAATGGTCATAAATCCATAATATTTGAGGATGGGATGAGGAAACTGGAATATTTAAGACAAAAAAGAAAGCACCCAGAGAGAACATGATACTTCAAGTATTTTGAAGGAATGTCACATGGAGTATCTGCTGGGCTCCAGTGGGTAAAACTTGGAACTAAAGGTGAAACGAAGAAATATATTCAGGAATATAAGGAATAACTTACCAAAAATTAAGATTCTCATGATTTGGATTGGGATGCTGGGAGTGTGTGTGTGTGTGTGTGTGTTGATGAGGATGGAATAGTAAAAATGTCCCCTTTATTGAAGGTCTATGAACAGTAACTAGATGTCCACTCAACAGCTATGTGATTGTGGCAATTCACATTTGAGGATAGTTTGGCCTAAATGGCTCCTGACATACCTTCCAATTCTCAAAGGCTGATAACTTTATTCACTTCATTAAATTTCATTTTAGTAGATTAAGTTTAATATTCTAGTCTATTAAGTCACTTTTGACTCTGTCTTCCGATTTGTGTCATCTGAACTGTGATAATCACGTCATATGACTTTATCTGAGCATTGATAAAAGAAACAATAGAGCACTAACCATAAATCCTTGGGTCATTCCAAGTAAAGACCTATAGACTACCATTGAGCCAGTGAAGACCAACCACTCTTTGGGTCATCTCTGGGGACACGGAAGTTGTCATTGGATGGGTAGAAACAAAAATTCCGAGTATGGTCACCCTAAAAAGTGGGTATTCATTGTTATAGCAATCAAAAAGAATTTATTATATCAAAGACTGATTGTATATGACATCTCCACATGCGGGACTCATTTTTTATTAAGGGAAACCCCAAGGATCTTTAAAAAGCAAACAAATACAAGCACAGGAAATTCTCTAGGATAGTAGGACAAATAAAACTGGCATTGTGAAAGAGACACAAATCTTCCAAAGCAAGTGGTTATCTGTTAGCCTGATCAAAACTATCAGCTGCCAGTGCCAATGACCTGGATTGGGAGGGGGAGTCTTTGGTTAGGGACAGAGGGTCTCAAGCTCATCTGGCTCAAATAGGAATGCACACAGAAGAGCCTGTGATCTTGGGCAGCAGATGCTCAAAGCTGAAGGGATGGGAACTTCTTCCTGTGGTACGGGTGTTGCCCATTCCCAGTTAAGGACAAATTTGTAACTTCCTCATGTTTCCCGCTAGCTCTCTAAATGAAGTTGTAAACACCCTAATCAGAGGGCTATTTTTATCCATCCCAAACACTAGTCTATTTTCTATCCCTGTAATTTGTAACCTTGGTCACATTGACATTATAATTCCCCAGCAGATGCTTCTCCCTCCCTTGGGGTTCATATCTTTCATTTGGTTTTTGCTGCTTTCCATGGGAGACCAGTCATTTCTAAATATTAGGAGACTAGCCATGAAGGAGAGATGGGAAGAAGAATTTGGAATGAAAGATTCAAATGAACCCATGGCTTTAGGAAATGCCAACACTTGATATTTATAGAATTATAAATGAGACACTAATGTACTGTTGGTGGAGTTGTGAACTAATTCAACGTCTGGAGAGCAATTAGAACTACGCTCTCAAAGGGTTATAAAACCATGCATATTTTTAAACCCAACAATATTAATATTAGCTCTGTATTCCAAAGAGATATACAACAAAAAGGGAAAGGGCTTCTTTTTTGGTGGCAAAGAATTGGAAATTGAGAGAATAGCCATCAATTGGGGAATAGTTGAACAAGTTGTGATGTGTGATTGTAAAGAAACACTACTGGATAAGAAATCAAAAGATGCTCTCAGAAAAATCTGGAAAAATTTGAATGAACTGATGCAAAGCAAAGTGAGCAGAATCAGGAGAACATTATACACAGTGTGGGGCAGCTAAATGGCACAGTGGATAGAGCACTAGTCCTGGAGTCAGGAGGATGAGAGTTCAAATATGCCCTCACACTTACTAGCTGTGTGACCCTGGGCAAGCCATTTAATCCCAACTGCCTTGCAGAAAAAAAGAACATTATACACAATAATAGCAATATTATAAATATGATCAACTGTGAAAGACTTAGCTATTCATATCAATATAATGATCCTAGACAATGACAAAGGTTTTATCATTTTTAAAAAATACTATACAATTCCAGAGAAAGAAACAGTTTTAAAAAACTGTTTACATTTTTTTAGGAATTTTTTTTTGTCTCCTGTGTTTTCTTTCACAACATGAGTTCACATGTGTAATATATATCAAATTTCTTGCCTTCTCAATAATAGGGAAAGAAAGAAAAAGGAAGAGAACTTGGAATTCAAAATTTTATTTATTTTTTTCTGTGATGATGTATTTTATTTTATTTTTTCCGATTACATGTAAAAAATAGTTTTCAATACTCATTTTTGTAAGATTTTAAGTTCCAAATTTTTCTCCTTTTCTCCTAGAAACAGTGTTTAGGTTATATATGTAAATCATGTTAAACATATTTTTACATTAACCATGTTGTGAAAGAAGAATTTCTCCCCTCCCCCCCTCCCCCGCAAAGAAAGGGAAAAACTGCAAGAAAAAAAAGTGCAATTAGTACGCTTTGATGTTCATTCAGACTCTGTAGTTCTATCTTTGGATGTGGATAGCACTTTCCATCATAGCTTTTGGAATTATCTTGGATCATTGTTCTCCTGGTTCTGTTCATGATGATTTGCCATCAATTCATGTAAGTCTTCTCAGATTTCTCTGAAATGATTCTCCTCATCATTTCTTTTAGCATAATAGTATTACATTACATTTATATGCCACAACTTGTTCAGTCATTCCCTAATTGGTGGACATTCCCTTCATTTCAAATTCTTTGCCATCATAAAAAGAGGTGCTATGAATATATATATATTTAATGTAGGTCCTCTTTCCTTTTAAAGTTATTTCTTTGGGATACAGGCCAAATAATGATATTGTTGAATCAAAGATTATGCAATTTTATAACCCTTCAGGCAAAGTTCCAAATTGCTCTCCAGAAAAGTTGGATCAGTCCACAATTCCACCAACAATGCATTAGTGCTCCCAATTTTTTTTACATCCCCTCCAATATTTATCATTTTGTTTTTCTGTCACATTGGCCAATCTGGTTGGTGTTAGAAGGTTAGACTGTGTCAGAATTGTTTTAATTTGCATTTCTCTAATCAAGAGTGACTTAGACCATTTTTTCATGTAACCATAGGTAGCTTTTATTTCTTCATTTGAAAAATACATGCTCATATTCTTAATCATTTGTCAATTGGGGAATGACTTGTATTCTTATAAATTTTTTTCTCATTTTTCTATGTATTTGAGAAATGAGACTATTATCAGAAACACTGTAAAAATTGTTTTCCAGATTGCTACTTTCTTTCTAATCTTGGTTGCATCAATTTTTGTTTGTGCAAACCTTTTTAATTTAAAATATAATCAAAATTACTTTATAAAGCTAGAAAAAAATAATAGCAAGTAATAATATTTATGCAGGTAATTTGTCAATTTGGTATAAAAGACTTCACAGAAGGGGGAGAGGAGGACTATTATTCTATATACATTTCTATAAACCTGTTGTGCTATGGGATAGGAAACCTACCAGATTGCAAGCCAGTTTATTAAAAGAATACTGTACTTTTTCCTTTTAAAAACTTTTTTTGTGACTTTACAAGGTAAAAATTTACAAAATATGTGATAGCTATTTTTGATACAATTACATCATATACAGGCATTCTGTGCTTTGCCAGCAATCCAATCTGATAGGTCTTTAATCAGGGCTGGAGATATTCTATCATAGAAAAAATAATAACAAAATTCATCTGGAAGAATAAAAAGTCAAGACTACCAAGGGAATTAATGAAAAAAATAGGAAAGTGGCCTAGCCATACCAGATCTAAAACTATATTATAAAGTGAAAATCATCAGAACTACTTGGTACTATTTGGTACAGGTTAGAAACAGAGTGGTAGATCAGTCAAATAGGTTAGATACACAAGACACAATAGTCAATTACCATAGTAATCTGCTATTTGATAAAGCCAAAGATCCCAACTTCTGGGATATGACAAAAATTGTTGGAAAAAATTGGAAAACAGTATGGCATAAATCAACATCTCATACTGTGCACCAAGATAAGGTCAAAATGGGTATGGGATTTAAGTAATATCGTAAGCAATTTAGGAGGGCAAATTACCTGTCAAATCTATGAAGAAGGTGAGAATTTATGAACAAACAGGAGATAGAGAACATTATGAAATGCATGGTGGAATTCAATTTTTTTAATGTTAAAAAATTACCTTTGGTAATTGGGGAGAAAGTAAAATATTTAACATCAAAGAATTATAAATCTAAAATAGAAACTTTAGAAGATATAAAATCCAGCCTTCTTATTTTATAGATGAAAAAATAGAAGCCCAGAGAAGTTAAGTGACTTCATTTCAAAGGTTTCTTCAAAGTTTCTGAGTCAAGATTTGAATTGAAGTCTCCCCAATCTAGTTCTCAAGTCATTATGTAACAATTATTATACATGGCATTATATTGTATAATATATATATATATATATAATATGACATTATCATATAAATATAGCATGATATGATATGATATAATATGCCACTATCACATAAATAAAAAGGCATTTGTTATACTGAACATATTACATCACATATGTCTCCCCAAAAGAATATAAGCTCCTTGAAGGAATTTTTGTCATTGATTAGTACAGTGCTCAGCACATAGTAGGCTCTTAACAAATACTTATTGATTGATTGAGTTGGTTCATCTATACATTTCTACATATGGATTTTTTTGGTGCATAAGACCTGCCTCATTTCGTAAGCAAGTTAAGTTCCTCAAAATTTTGTTCCACTGAATTTTAGCCAATTCTCTTTCATTTTTATAGTGCCAGAGATTTAGAGACCAACGAAAACTTAGAGATCATGTAATTCAACCCAGATCCAGAGAAGTGAAATAACTTGCCTAGAGTTATAAGTAGTAAGTATAGTAAATACATGGTAGTATCAGAATTTAAACAAATTTAAATTTAAATTTGAGTTTAAATTCCCAAATCTTCTCCCTCTGCATATAACATTTCTACAACTCTGTACTGAGCTACTCTATCTTCATTGCAGACTATCTGGTCTTCACTTGGCTCAATGCACAAGAAAAAGCTTCTGGTTTAAAGGGAGGCTGCTAGGGGGCACCATAGTGAATAGAGCTCAGGCCTGGAGTCAGGGCTTCCTGAGTTCAAATCCAGCCTCAGACATTTAATAGTTGTGTAACCCTGGACAAGTCACTTAACACTGATTGAACAACAAAACAAAGAAGAAGAAATTATGTTGGGGTCTTTAAAAAAAATACATTGAGTCAAATAACTTTCAGTCAGTTAAATAGTCACTTCCTGATTGGTCATCCCCAAGTTCTTTGGTTAACTAGATTCTATACAATGTGAAGAAATGTCTACCTATTCCTATTGTGTCCTTCCACCAAAACTGCAAGTCCTAGGAAATCTCTTAGGGGTACACAAACTCAGCCTTTGCATCTTCAGATTTGGGATTTAGTCATTACTTCTAAAAATTCCCTCTTTTCTTGACATTCCAACTCTAATGCAGGTATCTGCCCACAGGTGCCTAATAAAGGTGGACCAGCTGTCCAAAAATAAAAATGAAAACATAATTCTCACCAGCATTTTTTAAAGAGGAGGGGAGAAACTCTCATGTAATGTAATGGCCTCACACAGAGAAAGGGAGGGGAAAGCATTCCATTTTAACAAATTATTCTTCCTAACTGATTTGAACTAAGCACAGTTGTTTATAAAAACTGAAGGAATATAAGGGCTCTCAAAATCTTACAGATTTTTGCATTGTGGGACAAAGCTCCAGTTGCTCTACCTTAGTTCTAGTTCTGCTTTAGGCTCTTTAGAGATTCACTGATCTACTATAGTCATAAAAGAATGAGCATTTCTTTTTTGAGATCTTCCTATGGGGGATGAAGACCAGCATTTTAATATGCCTCCTTTGGAGGCATCTCATCTTCAATATGTGAATACTTATTGCTATGCACACTGTAGAGTATAACCTGCTTGAGGGCAAGCACTGTTTCATTTCTACCCTTGTAACTCCAGCACTTAGGACAGTTCCTGGCACCTTGAAGATTCTTATAAATAATTAATTGTTTGATTGATTCTTATTATTCTGTTAGAGCAGTGGTGGGGAACTCTTTTTCTGCCAAGGATTTTGGATAGTTATAACATCATTTGCGAGCCATACAAAATGATCAACTTTTAGAATTCAGGCAGTGAGAGATTGTATCTAACTTTCAGTTCATCACCTGTGGCTGCCTTTTCAGGGACAGACCAAATGATTTCATTGATCTTATGTGACCAATGGGCCTGTCATTCCCCACCCCGACCTAGAGGAACAGAGGGGATAGAGAAAAGGTAAGTAACAGAGATTAAAGTTTCTGATCTCCCAGTTCAAAGACATAAAAGGCAAACCTTTCTGGCCCATTCACTCGTGAGAATGAATCCCTCTATCATACCAAGTGTATTTCCTCCTCTTCAAAACGAGGACATTGCCTTATATGACCTCAAAGTTCCCTTCTCGCTTTTACACCCCATAAACCCAAGCTGTTAACCTAAATTTTACTATCTATGAGACATATGCTTATACTAGCCAATCCTACAGATAGAGGTAAATACATGATAAGACAAGGGTTTTGCTGGGATGCCCAGTAGATAGAATGAGCTGGCTGAATTCTCTTCATCCTAGCCTAAAATTAGGGATAGTAGAAAGCTAAAGAGAAGGCAAAATTGATTTTAGATCTTTGATATAGAATTTTAAAAGGACTTTCAAGGTCATATAATCCATCGCTCTCATTTTACAGATGAGAAAATTGAGATCAAAAGACTTTTTAAAGAGATTCAGGCCAATTCCAATGGTCTTGTGCTGAAAAGAGCCATCTGCATCCAGAAAAAAAAAAAAAAAAAACTATGGACACTGAATGTGGATCACAACAAAGTATTTTCACCTTTTTTGTTGCTGTTTGCTTGCTTTTTGTTTTCTTTTTTATGGTTTTTCCTTTTTGATCTGATTTTTCTTGTGTAAAATGATAAATGTGAAAATATGTATGGAAGAATTACACTTGTTTAACCTATATTGAATTGCCTGCTGTCTAAGGAAGGGAGTGGGGGAAGGAGAAAAGTTTGGAACATAAGGTTTTACAAGGGTAAATGCTGAAAACTATCTTTGCATATATTTTGAAAATAAAAAGCTATTATTAAAAAAGGACTTATTTACATCACATAAGCATCAAAAGTGGCATTTAAGCACAGGTCTTCTGAATATAGACTGCTTTTTTTTTTTTTTTTGCTGCACTAAACTGCCTTTAATCCTTCAGGACCCATTTCTGTTTCAGGCTAATAGTTGTCTGTGGTAGCATTCATTATTAAGAGCTAGGCACTGAAGAAGGTAAAACTACATCCTCCAAGCAGGCTGTCTCACTTAGCACACCAAGGTGTTTAAACTCTGAGTAGAGTTTGGGGAAATGAGTTTCTATGTGATTGGGGGCACATGCTATTTTGTCACAAGGAGGTAGAAAAAGTGGTGGAACACACAAAAAATTCTTACCTGCTTCCTCCCAGTCCAGTTCTAGAAAAGCTCCAGCCACCAGTCCTTGGGACTAGTAGTTTCTGAGTTAGTGTGGACACTTAACTAAGAAAATCTGGGTTCAAATCTTGCCTCTGACAGTTATATGACTACAAGCAAAATACTTCATCTCAGTTTCCTCAGATACAAAATGGGTATAATGAAAAAGCAACATGATATGATGGGCAACAGGCCAGAATTAGAATAACTTGGGTTTAATTGTGTCTCAAACACTAGCTATATGATACTGGATATTTCACTTAATATCTCTAGGCCTAAGTTTCCTTATCTGTAAAAATGAAGATAATGATACTTGAACACCTACCTTACAAGCTTGTGATAAGGCTCAAATGAGATCATGCATGGAAAATACTCTACAAACTTTAAAGCCCGATATAGATAGTAGTTATTATTTATTAATCATAAATAATATATCAACATGCATTATATGTTATTTCATTTTCTCTCTGTATTCAGTGGAACTCAAAGGAAAACCATATTGGGACAAGTCAATATCCTACTATTTTTCTTCATGTGGGATTATGCAGGTGACTCCTATGATGGATTTTTATTTTATTTTAAATTTTTTTATTTCCTCCAGTTACATGTAAAAAACCATATTTTTTTAGTTATACGTGTACATTCTTTTTTTTTTTTTTTAACATATTTCAATATATATCATATTGGGAGAGAAAACTCAAAACAACAAGGAAAAACCATGAGAGAAAAAAAAATGAACACAGCATGTGTTGATTTACATTAAGTCTCCATGGTTCTCCTTCTGGATGCAGACGGTGTTTTCCATCCAAAGTTTATTGTGATTGCCTTGGATCACTGAAACACTGAAAAGAACCAAATCTGTCATAGTTGATCATCACACAGTTTTGCTGTTATTGTGTACAATGTATTCCTGGTTCTGCTTGTTTCACTCAGCATCAGTTCATATAAATCTCTCCAGGTCTTTCTTAAAATCAGCTTGTTCATAATTTTTTATGGAACAATAATATCTCATTACTTTCACATACTATTCAGCTATTTCCCAAATTTTGGGCATCTATTCATTTTCCAATTCTTTGCCACTACAAAAAAGCTGCTACAAACATTTTTGAACATGAGAGTCCATTTCTTTGGGATACAGACCCAGCAGGGGTACTTTCTGGATCAAAGGATATGCACAGTTTTATAGCTCTTGGGCATGGTTCCAAATTGCTCTCCAGAGTGGATGGATCATTTTGCAACTCCAACAACAATGCATTAATGTCCCAGTTTTTCCACATCCTCTCCAACATTTACTATGATATTTTTTTTATTAAAACTTTTTATTTTCAAAACATATACATAGGATAATTTTCAACATTCACTCTTGTAAAACTTTGTGTTCCAATTTTTTCCTCCCTTCCCCCTACTCCCTCCCCTAGATGGCAAGTAATCCAATATATGTTAAACATATGCAATTGTACATATTTCCACAAATATCATACTACACAAGAAAAATCAGATCAAAATGGAAACAAATGAGAAAGAAAACAAAAAGTAAGCAAACAACAACAAGAGCAATACTATGTTGTGATCCACACTCAGTTCCCACAGTCCTGTCTCTGGGTACAGATGGCTCTTTTCATCACAAGACCTTTGGAAATGGACTATGATGGATTTCCAAAAGTGTCAGGATACAGGTTCTTCTCTGGTAGACAATGAAAGCATCACTGGGACAACTCCACTGGAAAAAGAGGTAAGCATACCTCTTTCTTTTCCTATTTGGTTTTGGTTTCTTCTACTAGGTCCTTATGTTTTTAGAGCCTTTTATTTCACATGGTTTAGAAATTATAACTATTCAAAATGACAGATATTTTAAATGTTTTAAAATGTTTGTGTATCCATACTGTGTCTGGGAAATAGTAATAATAATGATAACTGGTCATGCTTCTTTCCAGAAAAATATATCTGTTGAACTTTGAAGAATACTTGAATCTTAGGATTTAGCACTGGAAGAGACCACTAGTCTTCAAAATTCAGAAAGATTAATAATTTGCCCTCAGTCATGTTGCTAGTGAGCATTTGAGCCAGGACTTGAATTCACATCTAGCACCTACCTGCCTTTGAGGCATATATTTGTAGTTCAAGGATTTGCTATTCATTTATTTACGAAAACTAGTAAGCTTCTAGTATAAAACTGTTTTTCAGACAATTGGGGTAAGTGACTTGTCCAAGATCACACAGCTAGTAAGAATCTGAGGTTCAAATTTGAATGCAGGTTCTCCTGACTCCAGGACCAGTGCTCTAATCACTGCACCATGAAGCTGCCCCTCTAGTATATAATTCTAGCTATTATTGTTATTCTTAGGAATTGTAGCAATCATAGACCTATACATCAGCATTGTAGGAGTTAATCTTCTAATACAAGTGCCTTAAGAAAAAAAAATAATGACGCAGTAGACACATCACCAGCTTGGACCAAAATGCAGATATCTAAATCTCCAGCATGATAATTAGAATCAGATGGCTTATTTTATTTTATTATTTTTTTAAAGCAGCTCAGGGCATTCTGGTTACCATAGGAACCCATACCCTTTGCTTCTTTTCTGATGTCATTCCTGGGCAACATTGCAATGAAGCTCAGCTGCCAGGCCGCCCTTGCCATTCAGAGCTGGTTTGAAGGGAAAGAACCCTCTCTGACTTCTGCCTGGCCAGCTGAAACAAAGAGGCTGGAAAGTGAAGAATAGTCATATTTTGATTTGGTTTCCCTACAGTAATCCTGTGAGGGGCATAGAATAAGTCTTATTATCCCCTCAGATCAAAAAAAAAAAACTAGTTTCAGAATTAAAATGACTTGCTTAAGGATGTCTACTAAGTAGCAAACTAATGATTGAAACTTAGGTTATTTTTTCCAAAAGTCAATTCTCTTTCCACTACGCCATATTGCCTCATGATGATTAGTTGCTTCTGAAATGATAACATAGAGGGGACGAGGGCTGAGTCCAGATTCACATGACTTGTTAAGGGTAAAACCTAAGTTTTCTACCTTACAAATCCTTTCTCTTTCCACTAGGCTGCCCTGCCTCCAGTTATTAGTCACAATTTTGTTCTATTTTAGGACAAAATTATAAACATTATTCTCCCTAGGTTACTTGGACAACTTGGAACCAGGGAAAACAGGCTTCTTTTATTCTGTTTCAGTTCTGCTATTTGTTGCCTGTTGAGTCTTTGAGGCTCTGTTTCCCCATTTGTAAAATAAGGACGTTAAACTAGATAACATTCTTGTTCCTTCACACTCCCAATCTATGGTCCTGTGAGCTAATTTAGTGTGGCAATCAGTGTGTTTCGGTGTCCAACTCAAAACAAAACAACCCATCTATAAGATGAAACTTATGGTTTTTCTTGTGAAACAAGGAATGTTTAAAATTATTGGAGAATTGAGGACCAAACTGGGGAATATGAATATAATGGAATTTTTTCGTCCAATAAGAAATGATATAGCTTGACTGCTGTTTTCAGCAGAATGATGATCCATGACTACTCTGACCTTATAATAAAAAATCCTATCTATATCCAGAGATGGAACTGATTGTGTCTAAATACAGATTGAACAATTCTCTCTAAAGTTTTATTTATCATTAGGGATGGGAGAGCTAAGTTTTCTTTCACCACATGACTTTTATGGAAATATTTCGCATAACTTCACATGTGGTTTCTTAATTGTGAGTGGGGATAAGGGGGAGAACCTAGAACTCAAAAATTTTAAAAGCAAATGTAAAAAAAATTGTTTTACATGTAACTAGGGAAAATATTAAATAAATAAATTAAATCCCCCCCAAAAAAGAATGAAAATCTGCACATGAGCAAGAAGTGAGACCAAAAATATTTAAAAAGAAATGATAGCTTGAAAGGACTTAGAGAAATGCAAAAAGATCAGCATGAACTGATACAGAAGACTTCAGAATTCTTTGGGCAGACCCAAAAGAAGAGCGCACACATATATTTTATATATTTTTATGTATATATGTATACATATATAAATGTATGTTTACATTATATATATTTATATGTGTGTGTATATATGTATATGTGTGTATATATATATAATGACTTACAAAAATAGAAAAGAAAGGAACGCCAGCTGAAAAAAGCAGCCTTGAATCTAAGTGACAGATAATAAAACTCTGACTTCTGACTTCTCAGCAGAAGAGAGGGATAAACTTTGGGTGACAAAGTGTCAGATATTGCATCAATTGAGATTGCATTGTTCTTCCTTAATTATTTTGTTGTCAATTTTATAAGAGAAAGATTCATTTTGATATAGAGGAGGGAGAATGGTGAATCTAGAAATATTACATTTTAAATAAAGGCCTTGGGAGAACTTTTTTTTTTTAATGGAACTAATATCTACAATGTAAATGGATGGGGAAAGAATTAACTAATTTATTGTTGTTGTTTTTTGGTATTTCTGATAGAAAATATATATACCCTATACTATGTAACATACTATATAACATAAAGCTTCAGATGCACAGAAATAAAATAATCACCGGAATACTCAATAGAAGGATGAATTAGGTCATGTCTATCTACAATTCCCTTGACATCAATTGGATATAAGTAAAATGAATCATTGATGTTAACACTGATGCTAACAGCATTAATGTGATACACACAAAGAAGGCTGCTAATTCTTAGGAGCTCTTTGCCAATTCAGCTAATGCACTGGGAATCTCAGAATCCAATGCTTCCACTTCTCCCTTTTTCTCAATCTGGGTTGACCTACAGAGCTGCTCAGTCAAGCATTGGAACCTGGAGATCAGAGGGTCAAAGGTCTGAACTCCCTGGTATTGGGGGGGGGGGGAGTGAGAAAATCATGGATTTAGAACTGAAAATTAAAGGCACTAGAGATCCTCTAAACCAGTTTTCTTATTTTACAACTGAGGAACCAGTCTCAGAAATATGAAGTAACTTGCTACAAGTCCCAGAGAAAGCAAGAAACAGAATCAATTCAGTCCAGAAATTTGACTTAGTCTCCTTTCTCCAAATATTAAAATGAATTGCCATGGGGGGTGGGGAGTGGGAGGGGGTCGGACATCTTCTTGGATTACATCTGAGGAACAACCTTTGTGAACCTGCTGGTCCTGAACTATTAGACATATAAGTGGGCCCTGGATTTGAATCTCCTTTCCTTCCTTCCTTCCTTCCTTCCTTCCTTCCTTCCTTCCTTCCTTCCTTCCTTCCTTCCTTCCTTCCTTTCCTTCCTTCCTTCCTTCCTTCCTTCCTTCCTTCCTTCCTTCCTTCCTTCCTTCCTTCCTATATGTTAGCACCTGCTGTTTGGTGGGGTCCACCAGAATTTTGCTCCTTTAGTGTAATCTTCACCTTCACCCACCCAGGGTCTCTTCCCAAATGCACTGAGGTCTGAAAGACTTTAGTAGGAGAATTAGACTCTAATCTTGCCTTTGAGAGTAGAAGTCCCAACGGGTTGAGCAGAGCTCCTCCAGCCTCCGTGTAGGGAATTGGGGTGAGTGGGAGAACGTGACTCAGACTAGGGAGACTTTGAAACTTTCAAAGAGCCCTGAGGATTTTCACAAGGACTAGAGGCTGGGGAGAAAGAAGTAGGAGGGGAGAAAAAAACCTTTTTTTTCCCTGTCCGTGAGGGATCCCCCGTATCCATTGAAGGAGCAGGATGTTCAGTTGAGGGGCGGGGAGGAACAGGGAGAGGCTTCAGAGAGGCAGCCCAAGGAGGGGGATGCAGGGCCGGCCGGCCCGGGAGGCGCGCAGGGAACAAAGGCCCATACAGGGGTCCTTGTTCGTTCTCCGCTCCCCGGAGGAGGGGGTGGGGTGGGGTGGGAGCTAGGGCACTGGGCTCGGGAGGGGGCTCGCGGCAGGCCTGGGGCGGAGGAGGGGACACGGGGCTGGAAAACTCCCCTTCTTGGGTCTCCTCCTTTCTGTGCCGCGGCCGCCTCGGCTCCAGAGCGCCCAGCCCAGAGCACCAACTTTGCGAACGGTTCCCAAGTTGCCGGGCGCGAAAGGGAGCGGGGTGGGGGGAGAGGAAGAGGAGGAGGGATCCCCAGGCGTCTTGGAAGGGGTTCAAGAATCTGCCGCCCGGAGAAAGCTCGGTAGCGGCCTGAGCCGGGGAGGGAGAAGCAGGCGCTGCTGCGCGGACGGACTGGCTCCGGCAGCCCTTCGGAGCCCCGGGCACATGGGACCCGGGCGAGGAGGCCCCTCCTCGGCTCCCCCGCCGCCGCCGGCGCCTCCTCCCCTGGCCCGGTGATCTCCTAGCCCGGTGATCTCCTAGCCCCAGCCGATCCCCGGGCCCGGGAGGTGCGAGCGGAGCCCAGGACAGAGAAGGCGAAAGGGAGGGCTCCCGGGCTCCGGGCGCGGGGGGCAGGCCCCAGGGGACCTTCCTTCCAGAGAGCGCCTGGAAGAGAAAGTTAGCAGCGGATGCTGCCCGCTCCCTACTCCATCCCTAGAGAGCCAGCCATCCGGCCTCGGCCAGAAGAGGCTGGGCGGGCAGGGTAAGGCAGACTTCTTCCTTTCCTCCTTCTTTCTTTTCTTCCCTCTTTCCTTCCCCTTTCCCTCCCTCTTTGACCCACCGCTGATGCGGGGCTGGAAAGGGCCCCAGCTCCTGCCGGTGCGCTCCCATGCCAGTCCCAGAAGAGAGATGGAGCCGCTGCCATTCATGTGCCCCCAGTCTCAGCCCCCTCTGTCCCCCTCTGTCCCATCCCCAGCTTAGCCCCGGGCTCGGGGCAGCGGAGTGGGCTCGAAAGCGCCCAACTAGCTGAATGTCACGACTCCGGACAGCCCTGAGAAGAGAGGCTCCTGCACGCCCCCCCTGGCCCAACCTAGCACAGCCTGGCGTCCTGGAGCTAGGAACCCAGAGATCTTCACCCCTCGCCTGCTCCCTCCCCCTTCCCCTCCCTCCTCCACCCCCTCCCCAGCCCATCGAGCCGGCTTCTTGGGCTGGAGCCAGTGGGGAGGCGCTGCGAACAAGCTGGGTGCCGAGGAGGGGAGGAGTTGGCCGAGTCAGAATCGGGCCCCCAAACTGGTGGGTGGAGGGGAAAGCGGCATTTCGGCCCGGCCTCGGAGTTGCCATTGAGTCTTGGAAAGTCGGTGTCTGGGCGATGTGTCTGGGTGTGCTTGGCGCTTCCGGAGGTGAGGCAGGCAGGCAGAGGGAGGGGAGCCAGGGGAGCGGACAGAGTGATTCACAGCTCCCAGAGTCTGGCAGCTGGGGTCCGTCAGCAGAGTGGGGAACGGAGGCAGAGCCAGAGCCGGAGGGCTGATGCCGGGCCAGGCAGAGGAGAGGCTCGGCAGCCCTTCCCAGTCTTGCCCACTTCCTTCCCTTGTTAAAAGGTGCCTTCCTGACTGGAAGTAAGTTGGGGGGACCTTGCCTTTGGAGAGGGGCCCTGCAGGACCAAAGGGGCCCAGCCAGAGGCCCGGCCTGCTTGGGCACTTCTGGCCTCCCGCTTTTCTGCCCGGCCCCTCCAGCTGGCTTTCTCTTTTCTGCCAAAGACTTTATGACACCCTGAGGACCAGAGCCGGCCTCCGCCGGGGTCAGTCACAGCTGGGTCAGCCAAGCAACAAATACCGCCTTGCCAGATACTGCATATTCACCACCTTATCTGCAGGCTCCTCCCCCTAGTCACTACTCTCAAGCAGATCTGGAGATTGCAGATCCCAGAATCTCTGAGCAGGAAGGAATCTTGGACCATTCTACCTGAGCAGAAATCCCTTCTCCAGCACCGGCCACAGTAGGCATTCAGCCTTCACTTGACACCCTCCAGGGCTGGGGAAGTCCATTCCTCAACACTGGTGCTTGGTGCTTTTCCAGCCTTTGGTGGGGAGGTGTTTCCATGCAGATCTAGTCCCTTCACTTCCCTCTTTTTTTTGTTTTTTAAACCTAACATCTCCATTCCTGGCTGGAACAGAGCTATCCTGACCTTCATCTCTTTCCCTGTTGGTCCCCCAGATTTCGAACTCCCCTGGAGTCTTGGCAACAACAGTCTCCGCTGCCTTGGTGGACGGATGCATCCCTCCCGGCCAGAGCAGGGCCTCCAGACTCAACTTTCTTGTGAGTATATTCTGAGCAGGAACTGGGAAGTGAGGGTCAGCTGAGGAAAGCTTAGCTAAGGTTTCCTGTTATCCAGTGCAGGTCCTGAAATCGATTGATGTAAGGATCTTGGGGGAGAACGGGGGAAGCACAAACAGGAAGACTTGACATGAGCCTTGCCTTTTGTGTTTGAAATTATCCTCCAATTCATTCACTGCTGTCTTGGACACAGGGGAGGACCCTGTCATTGTGTGGCTATAGTTGTGAAACAAATTGGTTTCTAGAAAGGATGTCATTCTGAGATCCCAAAGCACTCTACTGTGTACATTGAGGAGGTGAGCCTTCTATCTAGGAAGTGGCTAACAGAGGCAAAAGGCTCCTCATTCCTTGTGATTTGTTTGCTGTGATAAGCCAGGGGTCCCAGGCTTATATTCTGGCTCAGTCATCTATTAGCTATCAAGTTCAGTAGGCATTTATTAAACACCTGTTATATATAAGAACAGAAAAAAGTCTTACTGTGGGATGGGAATGTACACAGAAAAGTAAATACAAAATTAGTCTGTCGACAAGCATTTACTTATGCTTACACTATGTGTCAGGCAAAGGGGTGCCTGATAAATACAGAATCACTTGGTAGGAAACTGAATCTAGGGAAATGTGGAAAAGCCTTGTAGTAAGTGGTACTTGAGCAGAGCCTGAAGAAGGTACTGGCCATTCCAAGAAGCAAAACTGAGGAAAGAGAATATTGGAGGTAACAGGAACAGCCCAGCCAAAGGTGCAGAGGTGGGAGATGGACTGTTTTGAATAGAGAACTTCAGACAGACCAATTTAGCTGGAACACCAAGTGCATGAGGTGGGGAGTAATGTGTAACAAGCTTGGAAAGATAGGGTGGCATCTGAACTGATTTTAAAGGGCTTTAAAAGCTGTGTGATCTTAAGCAAGTCATCACCTCTCAGGGTGATCTAAAAGAAGATTGGACTAGACAGGGAAACCACTATGGAGGTATATTGTCCTGTTGGGACAAGCTCCAGGGACCAGCCACCTACCAAACCATATTAGTTATACACCCAATTCCTACTGAGGTTGGAGAATAGGCTTTCTCTCTCTCTCTCTCTCTCTCTCTCTCTCTCTCTCTCTCTCTCTCTCTCTCTCTCTCTCTCTGTTTCTGTTTCTCTCTCTCTGTCTATCTCTCTGTCTCTCGGTCTCTGTCTCTTCTGTCTCTCTGTCTCTGTCTCTCTCTGTTTCTCTCTCTCTGTCTCTCTGTCTCTGTCTCTCTCTCTGTCTCTGTCTCTGTCTCTGTTTCTCTGTCTCTGTCTCTCTGTCTCTCTCTCTCTGTCTCTCTCTCTTTCTCTCTGTGTGTGTGTGTGTGTGTGTGTGTGTGTGTGTGTGTAAGTCACAGTACTTTGTCCAGGAGAGGGGCGGAAAAATCTTAATATTAATAGGACCCATCCATCCTTACCACTTCTTGGGTTGATTTTCTGATCTAGCAGGAGAAAAGGAATCGATCTCATTAGATCTACCCATACGCCCACTGGTTCTGAAGAGGAAGGTAGAAGAGAGGCTTAGATTGCTTTCTCTTAGTGATACCGGTGCTATTATGTAAGTGTTTTCTGAGCAGAAAAATTTTGTCCCACATCTTGCCTCACTGGCTTGCTGGGAGGAAAATGTTTTATAAACCTTCCAGTATTCTCTAGTTTGTGGTTTCATTAGTTCTGAAGAACTCCCATGTGTGGAAATTCCCTTCACTAGGGAAGACTAGCCATCCATTTGTAACTGAGTGACATTAAAGCTTTGCCTATGGGCACTAAGATATTGGAACTTGCTCAGGGTCATATACCAGAGACAGACAGTCTTCCCCTCTGGACCTCCCGACTGAAGACATTTGACCGGAATGCCCCAGGAGGCTGCCACATCTGTAGGAGAACATCCAGCTTCACTAGTGTAGGGCAGGGCAAAGGAGTAGGCGGGGAGGGAGGTGCCTGGAGACCAGCCTGCATAGCTCTGGGGAACAAACAGACCTTGCTTTGAGCCTGGACTTCCATCCCCTGGAGCTTTTTCAGGAGGGATTTTAGAGGAACAGAAACATTCCAGTCTGAGGGACCTTGGGTGGCAGGCCATCTTAGAAGTCCCCCCCCCAACATTGGACCAGAGACTCTCCAGATGTGTGGGAGGCTTGGATAGGAAAATACAAGGAACTCGCTCCCCTGGCAAAGAACTGTTATTGGATTTACTTGTAGTTTCAGGCATGTAAACCTGCCTTGGAGATGAAATTAGGAAGAGGCAAAAACTTCCATCCTTGTTGGAAGCAGAGACAAATTCACAACCCACGCTCACTGCCAAAACCCAATTTGGGGAGGTCCTTTAGATCCATCACTATCATCCCATTATTCCATTTATCCCAAGGCTGGAGATCTTTCTCATTTTTTCAGAGGTACCCCAGGAGGTCGCCATAGCAGTGAAAATATCCTGAATTGGGTACTTCCTGATGTAGGAACAAAAAAAAGAAGGGAGGGAGAGAGAGAGGAAAGAACAAATATTTATTCAGCATCTACTATTTTCCAGGCACTTTATATAAGTATGACCTTATTTGATTCTCACAACAACCCAGGGAAGCGAGTGCTATTATTATTTTCATTTTACAGTTGAAGAAACTGAGGCAATAGAGATTTATAGTCTAGAGTCACACAGCCAGTGATTGAGGCCAAATCTGAATTCAAATCTCACTCTAGATTGTACTCCCCATATCACCTAGAATCATAGGATTTTTGAGTAAGAAAGGACCTTGGAGGTCATTTTTGTTCAATCCAACTAGTAAGCATCAGAGGCGACGTTTGACCTAACTAGGTTACTAACTGTAAGTCCCATTTGCTCAGATGGCCTCTGGGCCAGATCCGGTGTTTTCCCACCATGCCTTGCTGAATCAGAATACTTGAGTTCAAATCTACCATTTCCTAACTGTGTGACTCCGGACAAGTCTGAGTGTGGTATCACGCAACCGAGACCATTTGCCGCACCTGACAAGGTTAACTTGAAGGACTTGCTTTGTAAATAGCAAAATGTTGTGTAAATGGCAACTATTTTTGCCACTGGACCTCAGGTCCAAAGCAGGTTGGGCTGAGTCTGCTCTCAAGAGTCGACTGTCAGTTTTTAATGTGAACTTTCATATCTTAGAAACCCACAAATTACAATGGGGTTCTATTCAGCGTTTTTTCTGTTGATTGTCTGGATTTTCAGAAGTGACGGAGAACATGTCAATCCTGCAGATTAAACTGAAAAGGTGCACGACTTCTTTTAATCCCCTTTGGAGGGCCACTTGTTACACATTTACCAGCATAGTGATGGTTTAAAAAAAAGGCTCTAGACATCCAGGGACAATCATGTCCCTTAAAGCCATGTTTGAAGACCTGCTATAGAGGAGCACGGTATCAAGCAGCTCCCTGTTTTCCTTCCCCATCCCCCTTCACGCAGACTGTGGGAACCCAGCTGTAAAGATATTCAAGACTTTCCCATCCCTCTCATTCCCTTCCAGAACAGGCATTACAGTGCCGCCCCAGCTGGGGCCACAGAGAAGCCTGGCGCCCAATGTAAGGGCCAGAGGGAGCCTTACAATGGGGATGGGACAATACTTCTGTAGCCTTGGGATGCCTGAAGAGATTTTAATAATGGAACCTCCCTCCGATCCTTGGACCCCAGCCGAGTTTCTTATTTTGACTCTGAGGATGTTTTTACAGGCAAAGGGAGTCCCCTTCAGCAGAATCTCTTTCTTCCTTTAAGGATAGGTCATGAATCTAGAGATGGAAGAGACAAGAACTCATCTAGTCCAACTGCTGCCTCATTTTACAGATAAGGAAACTAAGGCCTAGAGAATTAAGTGATTTGGCCAAAATCACACAGGTAGTTTGGATGGAAGATAGGAATTTAATCCTGGAACTTTAATTGGAGCAAGTATTCTTTCTAATTATACCAAACTTTCCTTCCCTTCCCTTCCCTTCTCTTTCCTTTCCCTTTCCTTTCCAGTTTCCTTCCCTGTTCCCTTTCTTGTTCCCTTCCCTGTTACCTTCCCCATTCCCTTTCATATTCTTTTCTCTTCCTTCCCCTTTTTTCTTCTTTTTGCTTTCCTTTCCCTTTCATTCCTTTCCTTTCCTTCCTTTACCTTACCTTTCCTTTCTTTTCCATTCCATTTTCCCTTTCTGGTTCTTTTTCCCTTTCTCTTTCCCTTCCTTTCCTTTTTTCTGTTCTTTTTTCCCCATTTATCCTTTTCTTTTCCTTTCTTTTTTCCTTTCCTTTCCTTTCTTTTTTCCTTCCCTTTCCTTCCCTTTTTCCTTTCCTTCCCTTCCCTTCCCTTCCCTTTCCTCTCCTTTTCCTTTCCTTTCCTTTCCTCTCCTCTCCCCTCTCCTCTACACTCCTTCCCTCTCCTCTCTTCTCCTCTTCTCTCTTTTCCTTTCCTTTCCTTTTTCCTTTCTTTCCTTTTTCTTTCCTTCTTTCTCCCCATCCACCATTTCTTCCCTGCCTTTACAAACATCACCTACCTTCCTTCTTTTCACAAAGGTTGCTTGTCTCTTCAGAAGGTTGTCTTCTTTTCCAGTTCCCAGGAAATTTATCAAGTTGGGGATCTGGAGGGCTCTCAGAAAAGGATTTGGAGGGAACGTGTGGAAAATAAACAAGCCAGTCCCAGCCTGACCTCCCCAAGTAAACAGTCTAGGGAAGAAAACTTCAGAGCCCAGCTTGGGAGTTCGGCATTTGGGTTCCAGCTCTCTCTCCGGTTGGCCCTCTCATCTTTAGTCGGCCACCCTGAAGAAGGCAAGTCCTTCTTTCTCTGTTCTTGTGAATCAGACTTCAGCCTCTTCACTTGGAAATTAGGCTGCCCCAGTCAGTATGCTCAAGGCAGAAGACAAGGGGTGGAGATAGACAATGGGGACCACTAGCCTTGTTGGTGGTCTGGGTAAGTTACCAGGAGTTGCCCCTTCTCGAGACATTCAGCTTGTTTTATGTTTTTGTTTGTGAGTTTGGCTTTGAAAGATTTGGGGGAAAGTTTAGTTTTCTTTTGTTTTTTTTTTGTTTTGTTTTTTTAAAGTTCTGGTTTTGTGGAATCTAAAGAAGGATCCTTCTCTGGCCACACAGGCAAACATTTCGATGTCTCATAAATGCTTGAGATTGGATGGGTGAAGAAATTAGATCTGATTCTTCTTCAGTTAGGTCTGTTTAATGGCTGGGCTGGGGGGAGTCTTAGGAACATAGATTTCAATCTGGAAGAAGCCCCAGAGGCCATCTAGCCCAGCTCTTTCATCTTACATATGAGGAAGCCAATGTCTGGGAGAGTTAAATGGCTTGCCCAAGATCACAGAGAACAGAAAGCCGGAGGCATTTATGAACACGGAACCTCTGACACCAGAGCCAGTGAGTGCCCTTTCTGCTGTCTTAAGGCTCCCTGAGGGAGCCTATCTCAAATTCAGAGGGCTGCAGACTTCTTTCTTCATGACTCCCATCTCTCTGGAGCTGTTGTTGGACTCCTCTTCATTTAGGGCATGGTAGCCCAGGAGCTATCAGAACAACAGAGAATATAACCTATTTATTGGCCTCTGAACTCTTCCCTGGAGTTTCTGGCAAAAGGATATAATAGGGTAATAACTGGGACACCAATTATGGTGAAGACTTCTACCACATCCCAGCTTTTTGCAATTGGTTCAAAATCCTGGACCTTCCAAAAACTCCCTGTGGGATGGTAGCTCAGCCCTTCCATAGGAAAAGGAAAGGAATTTGGCTCAGAGACCCCATTATCTGGTCTAAGGGACCCCACTAAGTCCTGCTAAACCCAGCTCAACATCCCCAGTGTGGATTGGGGTAACCAAAGCAGCTCACATTGGAGGGGCAACCTCGGGGATGGCTGAAGCCTTGTCTAACTGGACTGCCAGGCTGCCGCAAATATCAGGTATATCCTGGACCCTCAGAGGTATGGGGAGAAGAACCTGGGGATCAGGAGAATGCACACACACACACACACACACACACCTCACCGTTAAACACACATGTGCAGATGAGCACTCACACATCCTGTTAGACACTAATACACAGGCACTCTCAGACCTGCAAATCCAACTATGATATTCACCAACATACTCAATCATGCCCCCAGACTACTCAGTCCACAAGTAGGAGAGTAGAGAGGTGAACACTCGGCACAGATATATTTGGGTCAAGCTGGATAGATGGAACACTGGCTCTGAAAGGAGCTGGAGGACTGGGATTCAAATCTATCTCTGATGTTTAATACTTGTGTGACTTTGGGCAAATCGCTCTATCTTGCTGAAACTTAGTTTCCTCATTTGCAAAATGGGAGGTGAAGTGGGGGTGGATTGGAGGATCTCTTCGATCCCTCCCAGATCTGGATCTAGAATCTTGTGAATTGTTAGCAATGTATGTGATCAATTAAGGTTGTATTTTTAAAGCTCTCAGATGTACAACATTAGATGTATGTAACTATTCAGAATTTGTAGGATCATAGATTCAAAGCTGGGAGGGGCTTTAGATACTATTTAGTCCACATCCTTCTACCCCCTTTCTCCATTTCATTTAAAGGCTTAATATAAAGAAATAAAGTCTTAGGAATACCTGCTCCCCCCCCCAATATATATTGAAACACAGCTTGGGCAATGTCAGAAAAAAGATTATTTTCAAATGAAAAGAAAAAATATATTTAAATTAATCAGTTCAGAGAGAAGCAGAGGTAGGATAGGGTAGAGGTATCTTATGGCCTGAAGTAGATTGAAATGCAATTGGGAAATTTTAAACAAAATAAATAGAACTACAATTAAATAAATAATGTCACATTTTAAAAGTAAGCCAACATGTGGCCTATTGAGATCCTTATTTATGGTGTCAGTGGCCCCCTTTTCTGTTTGAGCTTGACATCACTGTTAGAGCAAATGGAATGACTCAGTTATAGTCTCTAGATGGGCTCTAGATCAGTCTCACTGGTTTTGTGTGATCCTGGGTGAGGAACAACCACTCAGCTCTCTCAGAAATTTTTGTTAGATTATAATTGCAATGCAAGTATCAACTTGCATTGATAGAGGTAGTTTTCCTGTACCAATGAATCACAAGTTAGTTCTAAATGTATTTGCCATTAAGTCTTTATGATCTCTTTTTGTATTTTCTTGATAAAGATACTAGAGTGGTTTGCCATTTCCTTCTCCAGCTCATTTTAAGGATGAGGAAACTGAGTAAACAGGGTCACATAGCTAGTAAATGTCGGAAGCCAGATTTGAATTTGAATTTAAATTTTCCTGACTTCAGGTTCAGAGCTCCATCCATTGCACTACCTTGCTGTCCTTCTAACTGTATATAGTATGTATATAATGCATATAATAATGATTAAATTAAATAAGCAAGGTATATAAATAACAAGTTTTCCAGAGGTGTGTGTGCTAGGGGAAACAGCATGAGAAGTCTCATTTACAAATGAGGAAATTAAAGCACTGAGTTGTGAATTGACTTGCCCAAGATTACATACTTCTTTAGTGTCTGAGCCAGGATCCAAGTTTCCCTTAACTCCAAATCCAGTGCATTAATCTGCTGTTTGGTGCTGCCGTGGATTGGTCCATTCTTGTCTTCCACGTTGGTGTTCACACACGTACACACACCTGCCCACACTTGCCTGCTTCACACACAGCTGAGCTTCATAGATCTGTTTTTCCTTCCCCTTCTTGTTCCCATCCCTTCCCGTCTCATAGTTTGCAAGGCTCTGAAATGTGCAAACATGGCCAGTGCGCAAAGCCAGTTTGAGCTCAGGAAATACTTTAGAGACAAACGAAGGACTTTTTCTTGCTTGGGTGATTTTGCCAGGAATTTCACAACTCAGAAAATAGCAGCCCTGGCTTTGTAGGGTAAGGGACAACTTGGGAGGGCAAAGGCGTGTCTGTGTGTGTGTGTGTGGGGGGGGTGATGAAAGAAAGAGCCAGGCTCAGTCCTAAAGGAGTAAATGGTAGATGTGGAAGGGATGTAAGATTGGAAATGATGCATCAGGGACTAGAAGCTATCTTCTAGTTTCCGAGAAAGAAAAAATGTGTCACCACAATGATCAGTAACCACAAATGTCAGTAACTGCAATTGACCTGTGCAACTGACATCCACCTCTTCCTTGGCTATTTGTAGAGATGTTACTCCTTTCCACATACACCCCTATCTCTCTCTCTGTGTCTCTGCCTCGCCTCTCTGTCTCTGTGTCTGTCTCTGTGTCTGTCTGCCTGCCTGTCTGTCTCTGTCCGTCCATCTGTCTCTCTGTCTTTCTCTGTCTTTGTCTTTTTCTCTGTCTGTCTCTGTCTCTGTCTCTGTGTCTCTGTGTCTTTTTCTCTGTCTGTCTCTGTCTCTGTCTCTGTGTCTCTCTGTCTTTTTCTCTGTCTGTCTCTCTCTCTCTTTCTCTCTCTCTCTCTCTCTCTCTCTCTCTCTCTCTCTCTCTCTCTCTCTCTCTCGGGGACCAGAAAAGATTTCTAAGAATTCTTTTCTGTGGTTGAGAGAATACAGAAAGATTAGTAGCCTTCTGAGAAGATAAGTGTCTAAAGTGTCTAAGATAGCAAGGAAACCTCTCTTATTTGTGGCTGAAGATCTGGAGATCAGAGACTGGGTGTGACTGGGACAGGGTAACCACTGAGGATAGGAAATATTTCCAAATCAGAGCACTGCAAGAAGGAAGCTTGTGAAACTTAGTTTTTTCCGAGTGTGATTCAGGTGCCACTTTGGGTGACCCTGCTCACAATGCCCGAATCATTTTGTTGTGTAGCTGAAGCTTGTGCAAGACCTTCAGTCTATTTCAGGAAATGGGTTTAATTTGCAAGAGGAGTGGCTTAAGTCTGCTGCATGGGCATGTGGGAGAAATGAGGGGAGAAAAGTTCCTTTTAATTTAGATAAAAAGGCTTTATAAAGGAGGGAATAGTGTTGGCTCTGGAATCAGAGAACCTGGGTTCAAATTCTTCCTCTTATATTGGCCATGGACAACTTGATTTCTTTGAACATTTACTTAGAAAGATTGAATCCAGATTTTTTATTTCATCAATGTGTGTATGGAAACTCCTTTCACAAATGCAGGTGGGCAAGGGTGGGTACTTTATCATTTTAGAGAGCTTTGTGGTTCATAGAGTATTTCGGTTTTGCCCATAGACACATAAGTCTTCCTGAATCCAAATCCTATACCCCAAGCTAGGCTAGATCTTTTACCCTTTAGTAACTGAAGATTCAACAGATTTAGGGATGGGAAGGTCCCCCAAAGAGTCTATGGGTGATATTTCTCTCCTCTTCTCCTCAGGGGATAAGCAAAAGCAATAGCTGACAAGGTCCATCCCTTGCCTTGGATCTTGTTTGCTTGTCACTGTCTGGTGCCATTTATGGCTGCAAATCAATTAAGAAATCTTAGGTAGGGAGATTTAACTGACACGGATATTGTCCAAGAATCCTTAGCTTATTTATCCTTAGGGGATCTCTGATAACAATGTAAAATTTCCCTGAAATATTAGCTCGGACCCCTTTCAGACTGGGGGTTCTCAAACTGTAGGAAGGCTTCTCATGTACTTAAAAGTTAAGGCATCTAGAATATTGATGACCTAATTCATAGAGTGAGAAGGGATTTTAGAGGCAATCTAATCTAACACTCTCATTTTACAGATGGGGATATAGAGACCCAAAGAGGTCTACTTCCCAAGCCCCATCTCTCTCTCTTTATTTTTCCTTTTGCCTCTTGTAGAAGTCAAGGTTATACAGGTAGTAAGTGATATAGGCGCCCAGGCTATTTCCACCATGTTGCCATGATGCCCACTGTACCAGCCTTTGCTCTAGTGGTCTTGTAGCTTGACTTGACTCTGAGTTGTGCAGACAGCATATCTTGACTACTCGTGTTCTTTTAGAAATTTTAAAGGGAATTCTTTTTCTGTACATAAAAAGAAAGTCTACAGGAAATAATTTACCATTCTTCATTTTCAAAGATGACATTCCATCACCATCTGTCAGGCAAGCGTTATCTCAGCTTCAGATTGCATTTATAGAAATGGTGGTGGATTGTCCTGAGCTATTCATGCTCTTGGCTAGTTCCTCCTTTCCATGGTAGTTGTGGTCCTGAAACATCACTGTGCTGAGTGCATGCATTCATAGGACTGGAACCAAGAGTCACGTGTGTTCCAGACTCGCATCTGCTTTTTTGTGTGTCACAAATTAGAGGTGAAAGTCATTTCTGAGGCCATCTAATCCCTCTTCTGACTTTTGAAAAGGAACTGAGACCCAGAGAGGTTAAGAGATTTTCCTAGTCTCATTTGAGTACTTAAGTAGAAGAGGTAGAATTTTAGCCTCGGTGCTAGAAAACTGGACTTGTAATACTGCCCTCAGACACTTCCTGTGTGGCTTTGGGCAAGTAAATAACTTAGCCTCTAGATCTCAGCTTCCTGTTTAAAATAAGAAAAATAGAGGTTTTAGATTTGATGGCCTTGAAAGTATCTTCCAATTCTAAATATCTGATCCTCAAACCATTAGTTTTTTGAGGATCTTCCAATTCTAAATATCTGATCCTCAGATCAGTGGTTTTTTGAGGATCTTCCAATTCTAAATATCTGATCCTCAGATCAGTGGTTTTTTGATGATACTCTCCCCTGCCTTGAATTGTATTTGAGCAAAGCAGCAATAGAACAAGGCCACAAAAAGAAGAGATGGATGTTATGGGCCAGAACTTGAAACAAAATGCTAACTCACTGGAATTGATAGAAACAATGCTTATGTACTTAAGTTCACACCTTTAAGAATTCACACATTAGTTCACACATTAGCATTCAAGATTCACAAGTCAGGATTCAGTCGGGAGATCAACAAGTCCAGGATTTTCACAAGTCAGGAACCCACAATCCCACTCTCTGGAAGGAGGAATCAATCTTTGAGTTCACACCTTTAAGAGATCATATATAAGAAGCTCTTGGAGCCTCAGCCAGGAGTCAGTTGGGGAGATTCAGAGAGAGCTGGAGCTGAAACTGGCAGAGGTAAAGGACTAGCAACGAGAGCTCTCAGAACCAAAGAAAGCTAACTGGGCTATTTTGGAAGAGACAATAAAGGACTGAACTTTTAACTCCTGGCTGCACTTGAAGTGATTATTGATCAGAACTGAAACTAAGGCTGCCTCCAGAAGCGCCCCAAGAAATCTGCTCCCAGAGAACAATTATATTCTAGAGAAGAGAACATTACAGTTGCAGACAAGTACTTTAAAGTTAAAGTTGAGGTAGCTGTCACTGTATCCTTCAGGGATAAAGTAATCTCATTCAATCCCTCCTTCCATTCTCTCTGACAAACTTTGTGACATCAGGAACTTCTCAGGTAGTGAGGTGACTTCTGCTCCCCACTCTCCTGGCCATCAAACCATGGAGGGAGCTAGCCAGGGACCTCTTCTTTCTTGACTTCCAAGTGTTCTTGCTCCTTTCCCAGGGCATTCTTTGTTTCCTATACTTCTTTTTTGCAGCTGTCATCTGTGGCAGGTGATATCCATCTTGCATGCCTTTTGTACTAATGCATTCCCTGCCCATGTTCTCAAAGAACCGAGGCGTGGAACTTTCAGAAAGGGAAGTATGAGGGGAGAAGGTGCGGGCTAGATAGCCACGATAGGGCTCTTCTTACAAAGAGGCTCTGGAAACCTTCCAGGGTCTGAGAGAGGCAGGGATGGAAGCGAAACGGTACATTGGCCCATAGACCATTTTCGGCGTTCTGCAGCATTTCTTTCAGGGGCAGGGAAAGCAGGAGAAATTCGAGCCTATATTGGGATTTGAGTTGGCCATAGAAGTCAGTCAGTGCAGGCTGCCCGCCAGCTTGGGATTTCTATTCTATTAAAAAAAGGGATTGTTTGAGAGGTGCACAGCTGTAGGCTGCAGGCAGCAGCCTATTACTAATGATGCCTTGCCTACCAGAAATGCTTGAATGGATATCATTGAGGGGCTCTGGGATCACAAAGGGAGTGGAGCAGGTCATATAGTAAGAAAGGGGGGAAACAGAGGAAGAGCCATAGGGGTGGACTTTATGAACTCATGGAATGTAAAAAGGTCCAGACATTCTTAACTTCCAGTACATGAATGTCTCGTTTTAATATTTTGGTAACTGGTTTCCTTTGTAGTTCTTTGCATTTTATTTTATGCATTTAAAACATGATTCTGGGAAGGTTCCATAGGCTTTTCCGGGGAGGTTCATGGCACACAAAATGTTAAGAAGTCTTGACCCAAGAATATATAACTTATAGAGAAGAGGATTCAGTCATTTTCACTCACGTCCCAATCTTTATGACTCCATTTGAGGTTTTCTTGGCAATGATTCTGAGTTGGTCGTCCATTTCCTTCTCCAGCCCATTTTTACAGAAGAGAAAGCTGAGGCAAACAAGGTTAAGTGACTTGTCCAGGATCACACAGTTCATAAGTTTCTGAAGCCTGACTTGAACTCAATTCTTCCTAACCAGGTCCAGCACTCTATTGGTGGATGATGTGCTTTGAGACCCTCCTCTCTAAAACAAATCCTGGAAGTATATTGTCTACATGCATTTCACTGATTAGCCATTTTACAGCTGTAGAAACTGAGGCAGACAGTGGGGGTATGACTTAAATAGAAATAGCCCCAGGGTTTTCTGGCAGCAGCAGTAGGTTACATAAGATTATATTGCATGCTTAGCATGAGTCTCCCTGGGGGAAGAGAAGAATTAATATTTCATGACCCATTAAGCCAAAATTGGTAAGAAAAGAAACAAAGCCGTGCTCTTGAAATTCTGTCCTGAGCTGAAAAGTTAACTCAGAGATGCACCAATTACAGAAGGGGTGGTGACTAAGACCCTGAGTTCAGCCTGCCACTAGCCCAGGGCTTATATACTTCTTATAGACTCCAGGGAGATGTTGCCAGACTTGGTAGCCTGGATGAAAAGCAGGGCCCTGGGAGGAAAGAAGCACAAGCTAGTGGCTAATTGTTTGTTATTTGTCTTGAATATGACCATAACGTCAGGGAGGTGTTGCCATTTTATGCAAGTGGGTTGGAGTGAAATGAGAGAGGGCTGAAAAAGGAATGCCAGCCTGAGAGAGAGCAGAGGATCATGGACTTCAGAGATCATGTCGGCCAAGGCTCTCATCTATGGACGAGGAAGCCGAAGCCAAGTGGTTAATGGTTTTGCCCAAGGTTGCCCAGCCAGTACGTTGCAGTGCTGAGAGACGGATCCAAACTGTTTAATTCTAATGCAGCAACCTGATGGAACTTAAAAGTAAAAATGATGAGAGGGATGGAAGGGTGCGTACAGATACCCAAAGAACCCCATCATTTTACCAACTCTATGTCTGTGACTGTGGCTGAGGGTCAGCCTCTGTGCCTCAGTTTCCACATTTGTGAAATAAGGATAATAATGTCTTTCTTGTAAAGACCAGAGAGATCATAAGATCACAGATTCAGAGGCTGAAGGCATCTTAAAAGTCAAAACCAAGATCACTGTTTTATACACGAGGGTTCTGAAGACCAGGGAGGTAAGTGTATAGCCCAAGATCCCACAATAATAAGAGATAGAAATAGAATTTGAACCTGGGAATTCTGCCTCCAGTGATAGTATTCTTTTTATTTTATTTTATTTTTTAATTTAAATTTTATTTTATTTAATAATAACTTTGTATTGACAGAATCCATGCCAGGGTAATTTTTTACATTATCCCTTGTACTCGCTTATGTTTTGTTTTTTCCCCTCCCTCCCCCCACCCCCACCCCCCCAAGATGGCAAGCAGTCCTATATATGTTAAATATGTTGCAGTATATCCTAGATACAATACATATTTGCAGAAGATGGTATTCTTTTTAAAGCACTTTCGTTGTTGTTGTGCAATCGTGTCCAATTCTTCCTGACCCTATGGACCATATCATCCGTGGAATTTTCTCAGAAAAGATATTGGAGTGGTTTGCCATTTCCTTTCACAGAAGTAAAATTACTTGCCCAGAGTCATGACGTTAGTTAAATGTCGGAGGCAGCATTTATAGCCAGATCTTCCAGATTCTTTCCTGATTCTATCTAGCTGTCTCTCTAAAGCACTTTGCAATCCTCAAAGGACTCCACCAGGGCCAACTGTTTCCTAACCATTATCTTTGCTACCCTGAGGGATGTGTCCATGAGAAATGATTTAAATGCTTCCTTCTGCCCCATGCTATGACTCACTCAGATTCATGGTATTTCTCTTGCAATTGCCACCCATGTTACCATACGTAGTAATACCAACTTCGGGAAGGATCTGTGATTTCTCTAGCCTGGAGCAATCCTTCTCCTGTTGCCAGTCAACAACCCTTCTTTGAATTGGTAGATGAATCCTCAGGGATTGCCTATGACACATAAGCACATAGAAATGCCACAGAGCTAAGAAGTGTCAGAGATGAGATTTGAACTCATTACTCTCTGACTCCAAGCCTAACATTAGCTGGGACTCTCACACTGCTGCCCTACCTGCTGTATAAACTTCTGTGTTTGAAAATCCAAGATTAAAGTTGAGGCTAACAAGAGTAAAACTTTAATATGAGAATGGAAGTTACAAGAACTTAGAGAAGAGCACCAGCCCTGAAGTCGGGAGGATCTGAGTTGAAATCTGGTCTCAGACATTTAATACGTCCTAGCTGTGTGACCTTGGGCAAGTCACTTAACCCCAATTGTCTCAGGGGGGGAAAAACCTTACTCTGAGGTTAATTTTCACCTGTTGAAAGGCAAGTCTTTCTGCCTCCAATCCCACCCACTAGGCTATTGTTTTTGTTTTATTAATATTGACACACAATTGTATCAATAATTGTTTCAATGTGTCAACAGTTGTGTCAATGTATATCATATAGTATTTTTCTGATATAGTAGCTTTCTGATAACGATGAACTTTACAAACATTATCTCATTTGATCCTTGAAATAATACAATGAAATCAAGTTAGAAAGCATTATTAAGTCCCTACTATGTGCCAGCCACTATACCAACACTGTGGGCTCAAAGAAAGGCCAAAAACAAACAAACAAACAACAGTCCCTGCTCTCGAGGAGTTTACAACTAATGCAAGTATCACCATCCCCATTTTACAGGTAAGAACACTGAGACTCAGTGGGGATAAGTGATTTTCATATATATCCAAGCAAAGCTGGGACTGAAAACCACAGGTTCTGCTCCACTTTGTGGGAAAGCAGCAGTGGTTGCCACCCTTGCCCTTACCAGGGGTTATGCAGCCACACGCCTGCACAGGGCTGGAGCTTCCTTGTGTAACATTCACCTGACGTTTAGGTTGGGATTGGGTAGCTTGGCTTAGCTTGGCTTCCATGATGAGATTTCCCAGCTCACCTCTCCGTCTCCTTTTCTAAACGGCCAAGGGTGGAAGGGCATGAGAAAGCGGACAAGGTGAGCTCCTCCCCCTCCATGCACACGCAGCTGAGTGGCTCTGCTCCTGGTCTCTGGGGGCTGGAGAGGAAGCATGTTGGAGCAGAAAGAGGGCTCAGGCAGTCTGGGCTGAGGAGACCTGGCTCGGATCACATTTGTTCCATGATCCCAGGCAAGGCAGAACTCTCCAAGTCTCAGTTTACTCGTCTGTAAGACAAAGACAATTAGAAGAGTTGTTGAGGAGCAACAATGGAGGGATTACTCCAGGTTAAGGAGACCACAGGTCCTTCCTGAAGTTGGTACGACTATTAATGAGATGACACTGGTTGCAAAAGCAAAGCAATATCATGAATCTGAGTGAATCACAGTGCATAGCTCTTGTTCACACAAGGTTGATGTAAGTATTTGCTTTGCAAACCCATGTAAACAGTGAGGGTGATGATTGAGTTTTTGTCTCCATCATTTTGTGACTGTGTTGAGATTATTTAATGTCCTGGACCTTAGAGGTTGGACTGGACAGCTCAGGACTCCTTCCCACTCTAGCTCTATACTCTATCCAATGACTTGGAGTCCTGGCTTTGTATAAGTCCCTGTATTAGGTGAAAGAAATAGAAATCTCACCAGCTCTGAAGTCAGGAGGACCCGAGTTCAAATCTGACCTCAGACATTTAACACATCCTAGCTATGTGACCCTGGACAAGTCGCTTAACCCCAATTGCGTCAGGAAAAAAAATTAGGAATCTGAGAAGTTCAGTGCCTTAATGTTAGCCCATGAACAAATCTGTCCTTATTGTTCAGTATTGTGTCTGAGCTTTGTAAACTTTTTTGAAGTTTTCTTTGCAGAGATATTGGAGAGTTTGTTATTTCCTTCTCTGGCTCTTTTTACAGAGGAGGAAACTGAGGCAAAATTAAGCAACTTACCCAGAGTCACACAACCAAGTAAGTGTCCTGGGCCAGATTTGAAGTCAGAAAGATCAGCCTTCCTGGTTTCTGGCCCAGCACTCTCACAGTACCGCCATATTTCTCTCTCCCCCCAAGTACCCAGAATGCTTCTGAATGTCCTCTTCCCTACTTCCAACTGTCATCCTTTGCAAATCATTAACATTTTAATGTACATTTTATCTAGGTATAGCAATTGGGAATCTGAGTATTATGGCAAAACCAAATGAAAATTCATTATTTTGCTATCTATTGTTTGGGATGATCAGGGCCTCCCTGGTCGCCCAGGATGATCGTTGATAGAAATTTAGGCTCTGAGGAATGTGGAACGTAGTCTTTGAACTGGAAGGGACGTCAAAGCTCATTCCCTCATCTTAGAGATGAGAAGACTGAGGGGGAAAGAGACAAAGAATTATTTAAGATCCTCCCCCTACCTTGATAGATAGTAGTAATTGTCATATATCTGATGACCTTAAAATTCTTTATCTCTCTTCCCAGGGACAGTCATAAAGGCAGCTTTCCCTCTCCAGTTTCCCAGAAAGAAAGTCTCCCTCCAAGAGGGTTCAGGACTCAAATGAGCAGGGTAGCTAGAATCAGGTGCAGAGTGGGCAGAACAGTGGCCCATGCCTACAACCTGCTCTCCTTTCTTAGATCCATGACATGCTCCAGAGTGAGAGAGGGATCATGGGATCAGAGATTCAGAAATAGGAAAGGATCTTAGGGATAGATCATGTCTAGCTCCCCACTCACTGTCACCCAGCTCACATCAGAAGCTGGGACCCTGACTCCAAATCTCAGGGTTTTTTCCTTCATGTTTCCTTTCTGGACTAAAAAAAAGCCCTTGTCCTGCTTGAAGAGGGGATCAAAAACAGGTAGTTTCTTACATAATTCATCAATTCTTACATATACCTTCTTACCTGGAGAGCAGCCCCCTTCTACCCATCTCAAGTCCTTTTCCAGATGAGCCTTTCCAATATACCCTAAGAATTTTCAATAATCCAAAGACACCAGGGGTTGGTTAAATATCACAGAGACCAAAAACCAGTTATCTTTCAGCTTTTAAGGTCTGGTCTGTGATTAGGGTGAGATGACTTCCCTGAAGAAATTTCTAGGAAGTCAGCTCACTAAGATAGTGTCCAGTAACTTGGGCCATAGCCTATATCCCACCTTGGAAAAAGTACAGGGAGTACAAGGAACCGGTGGGCCTCTGGTGGGTAGGATGGGACCCATTGCTCTCAGGAAGGGTATCTTTTAGTCAATGATTCTTGGAGGTGCATGTCTAATATAAAATAATAAGCCTGCTTATGGGTTCTGCAAGGAATATTTCCTGAAGATAGAAAGATCACTCTAAAAAAAGAAGAGGGCTGAGAAGATTCACTGTCTGTTGGTCTGCCCCTCTCTCATATGTGAGAATCACATGACATTAGAAATCGAAGGAGTCCTTAAAAACCCCACATGGGAGAACTCCCAAGGTAACGTAGCTAATAGCAGATCCAGGATTAATTGGGCAGGGAGTGTGGTTTAAGGAAGAGTTTCCACTGGTAAAGTCTAAGTAGAGAATATTTTTTAAAATTAAATTTTTTAAGCAAAAATATTTTTCTTCCCTGTCTCCACCATGGAAAAAGAAAAAAAAAACATGTAAGGATATTCATGGTCAAATAAACAAATTCCTTCATTGGCCATGTCTAAAAATATATGTCTCATTCTGCAACTGAGTCATTTCTTTTGCAAGAGGTGAGGGACGTGCTCCTCATCTACCCTCAAGAATCAAGGCTGGCCATCGTGCTAATAGAGTTCTTAAATCTTTCACTGCTGTTTGATTTTATAGTATTATACATGTTCTTTATCTTTGGGGGAAGTGTTCCATAGCTGGTACACCATTACCCCCATGAAGCTTCTCCCAAAGAGTCTGTGGATTTCATTTTGAACCTCAGCTCTACCATTTATTTTGAGGGGAGCCTGAGTCTCCCCCTATTGCCTATATAGGATGTACAGATACCCCATCTCTTACTGATCAACACAGAAACTTGTTCTGTCCTGGTCCGGTTCCCTCCTTTGTAGGTAGCCTGGTGCCCATCCCTGCCTGCAGCTCAGAACTTCTGACCTCAGGTAATCCATTACCCTGTCTCCTCAGCTGTAAGGGTATGTTGATGGCACAGTGCATAAAGGGTTGGGTCTGAAGTCAGAAAGACTCATTTTCCGGAGTTCAAATTCAGCCTCAAACATTTCTAGCTGTATGACCCTGGACATGTCACTTAATCCTGTCTGCCTCAGTTTCCTCATCTGTAAAATAAACTGGAGAAGGATCTTTGCCAAAAAACAACAATCCTAAATGGTTTTATGAAGATTTTGGACACGACTGAAAATGACTGAACCCTCCCCTCTATAAGAATCAGATTGAACAATAATGACTTCTTATCTGTAGCTGCGTGACCTTGGGCCAAGACACTCACCTGTGGAACCTCAGTTTCCACAGCTGTCCATTAGATTAGGAGAATACAGCCTATCCAGTCTTCTTCATAGAATTGCCGAGATAATGAATTTAGAAAACATTTGTAAAGCAAAAATAAATACAAATGGCAGCTATTATTATTATTATGAAGAAAAGTTCATTGGTATTCGCCGTTTCTCAAATTCAAATCAGAGTCACTTGGGGGAAAAGAGTTTTTAAAGTAAGGGAAAAAATAGTAGAGGAATGGCCCCTATTTATGCTCCACTTTGCGTTTCCCATTTTGCTCTTTTGGTGGGTGAAGTGGGGATGAAGGGGAGCAGGGCACAGAGTAGCTAGCCAGCCCTTAGCGGAGATGGTCGCTCCATTGCTTCATGGTGGGTTTCATTAGCCAGACTTGGTTTTAGAGACCCAACTCACCTTCTTGTCCTTACTGGCCAGCTCCTTTCCAGCTTACTTACTAGCATGGTCCAAATCACTGACTCTTGACAGTGTCCTTTGAGATCAGGGCCTGCTATTCCCCACTTGCCATACCACACGTAGGCACATAGCTCCCTGCCCCCTCTCCTGACCTCCTCCCCATCAGACCAGCTCCCGGGCTCGTGGTTAAAAGTCGCTCATTTAGGAGCCGGCCCTCAGCTGGGAGCAGCTTACCGGAGGAGGGGAGTATTAAATGGTACACAGAGACTCTCTGTTCCCATTAACAATGGACCATTTATGACTTAATTCTGCCCTATGGTCCCAGTGAGCTCTAAATGGACTTCTAGGAAAGGAGGAATGGCGTCCCCAGCCCTAGCCCTCTCACACCTCAGGCGGCAGAGTTGCCGTGAGGATGGGGGTCCAGCTCCCCATGAAATCTGTAGAAAATTCCTGCTGTCTCCTTCCCCTTGTGCCGGCTTTTCTTAATGCTTTTGACAGCAGCGAGGAACAGAAGTTGATCGCTCCCAGAGAGCCCAGGGGAGGAGCATTAGCTCTCTACTCACAGCGTGGCTTCTCAGGGGACGGCTGGGTCTCAGATCTGCCTGGGTTTTGTTTGTTTATTTCCACCTCAGTTTCTTCAATCAACTGTCAAATATCAATTGAATGCCTACTATACACAAATCACTATATTATGTGCAGGGATATACAAAAGTCGCTAAGGAAAAGACCTAGAAAAGACCAAGGAAAGCATCGATCAGATTGTAAGGTCCTTCATTTAGAGTGGAAACCCCTTAGCTGTTTTTTGCCTCTTTTTGTATCCCGAGCTAGGACAGTGCCTGGCTCAGAGGAAATACTTAATAAATATTTGATGGATAGCACACTCTTTCAGCAGCTCAAAACAAATGCACTTAGCAATTAGTTAAAATGGGAAACTTCTTTCCTTCCCCATCATGGCCCCCTCTCAGGTGAGCTCAGGCCTGCTTAGGGCAGTGATTTCCCCAGTAATAATTCTTATGGGGAAAGCTAGATGACCGAGCACTGGTTCTAGAGTCAGGAGGACCAGCCTTAGACATTTAACACTTCCTAGCAGTATGACTGTGGGCAAGTCACTTAACCCCAATTGTCTCACAGGAAAAAAAATATTAATTCTTGTGGAAGCTCTCCCTTTGATGCCTTGCCTCTCCCCTAGATCTCCTTTCCACTATCTCCTGCTCAACTGCTGGTGATGTTTCTACTTTAGTTGAAGGAATTCCCCATTAGTATTTGGTCCAGCCCTCAACCCTTAAAGACTAACAGAGGAAATAAGGTGAATACCTACAAAAATAAAACTAAAAGTATAGGTCATATGATGAAGATTATGGTCAGGAAGTACTAGAATTTTGGAAGAAGGGGAGATGAGAAGGAAGGGCTTCAGAGGTGAGAGATGGAAATCTTCAGGAGGAAAAAAGACTTGGCTAGGGTTTAATTAGATGGAGAGGAGGAAACTTTCAAAATTAAGGGGGCATTGCAAGCACAGGTATCGATGAGTCGATCAGCAAGCATTGATTAAGTGCCTGCTGTGTACTGGGCACTGGGATACTGAAAAGATTTAGAACTATTCAGAATTGGACTGATTGCCTCAGGAGGTAATGAGTTATTTAAATCTAGAAGTCTTCAATTCAGATCAACATGAGCATGGTGCTGGTGCTACAGAAAGCAGGGAATTGACCAGATTTTACTAGTACCGGTACCCAAGTGTGGGTTGAACTGCCTTCCAAGGTCTCTTTCAACTCTCTTTCAGGAAGGCAATTAAATTAATTCAACAAGCTTTATTAAGCACCTACTATATATAAAGTATAATACTAGGCTTTGGGAAAGGCAAATAATTGGAATACAAAAAAAGTGCGCATTAGTAAGCAAATATATGTGACCTAAGGGGAAAATTAGGCATTTTGGGGAACCTATGGCCTTGGAGTTGAACTTTAAAGGCTTGATAGGAATTCAATGGGGTTGCCAAGTAGTGCAGTAGATAATACAGGCTCAGAGTCAGGAAGATTCGTTTTCATAAATTCAAATCGGTTTCAGACACTAACTAGCAATGTGACCCTGATCAAGTCACTTAACTCTGTCTGCCTTAGTTTCCTCATCTGTAAAATGAGCTGGAAAAGCAAAAAGCAAACCACTCTAATATCTCTGCCAAGAATACCTCAAATGAGGTCATGAAGACACGACTGAAAAATAACTTGACAACAATAAGGAATTCAGCAGCAAAGCGGGGAGAGGGGACAGCTGGACATACAAGATATGCTATGGGCTTGGCTGGTGTGTAGGTTAGAAGCAGAGAAGCCAAATGAGAAAAACTGAAAAGGTAGGGGAAGGAGTGAACTTCAGCGTCCTTGCACCAGGCAGTAGGATAACGGGGCCAGTTTGGCTGAAACGCTTTGTGTAAGGGAGTGGTAGAAAGGCAGAAGGGCACTAGATTGTAGTGAGCCTTGAATGCTAAAATAAGAAGGTTGGTCTTTCCCACATAGGTCATGTTCCTAATATGGCTCCTTTTTGGAGTCTGGAAAAGCTGGTTTCAGTTCTGGTCTCTGATGCAATCTGAGTTACCTAAGGCAAGCCTCTGCCAGCCTTATTTCCTTCATCTAGAAATGAGAGGCTTAGACTAACAGCCTTGAAGCTTTCTAGTAGCTCTAAATCCGCGTATGAGCCTGAGATTTAGTTTATCAAAATTTGTTTGAAGCATTTTCACCTCTACCCCTGGAAGAATTTGAGCTTGGGAACCGAGCCCCTCTAAAGACCCAGATAACCAGCCAGGTTCCTTTCTCTGTGAGAACACTGAGAGTCAGCTCAGGGGAGATCATTGCTACTGATTGTTATTTCCACAATTTTTTGCCTTGGAGAGGTAGGGAGGTGAAATGCTTTGAGAGTTGCTTTCAGAGACCACCTATGACAGCTGGATATTGGCTATATGACCCTGGGCGAGTCACAACCTTTGACTATGCTCTAAGTCACAGAGCTGATCTACATTGATGGAGCTCACTAGAGCTGTTTTAAACGGTTCAACTAGACTCACTAGAATGGATAAAATCACGTCTAGTGCTTATATTTTTGAAGCCATCCTTGGTTTAATTCAGCATGGGCGACCTTTCTAAGTGAGTCACTTTGTAGACAAAATGAGCCTCCAGACTAGGTCCCCGAAGTTTCCCGAGCACTTATTCTCAATCTTCCCCCCAAGGCTTGCCTTTTTGGTGCCCTTCCTCGGTGCATGACTTATATTTTGCCCTTCCGGGCTTGATCCCAGCTCTGTCAGTGATTAAACATCCTCTCCAGCAGCTGCAACATAGGACCTGTTTAGCGTCAGTGGTGTCAGCTGGGATTTGTCTGATAAGTGAGGATGAGAGCTGACTGAACCTATCTTCCCAGAGAATGTTGAAAAGGGGTGACCTTAACCATCAGCCAGCCGGAGAAAGGTGGAAAAATCCATCCAAGGTCACACAGCTAAAAACAACATTGTGAAAGGTGGAAATGAGAAATGGCCATAGATATGGGGGGGGGGTAAGTATTAGTCCTGAATCCCAATGAGTCACCTGGGGAAGGAGGTTGACTGGGTAGTGAGTGGGGGGTAGTCGGTACTAAGTGACTCAGGCAGAGGCAGCCATTGGGGAGCCCTGGGCTGGGCTATTTGGTCAAAGGACAAAATCAGGATGGTGAGAGCTTGGTAATAATCTGTTCACCATATCATCATGAAATGATGTTGGGTGGGACAACGTCAAGGGGAATTGTGTCTGTGCATTGATTCATGTGGAATACGAAGGGAAAAAATTGAAACCTGAAAAAGTTTTATTATTTTTTTAAATTTAAGCTTTTTATTTTCAAAACATATGCATAGGTAACTTTTCAACATTGACTTTTGCATAGTCTTGTATTCCTCTCCTTCCCTTCACCTCCTCCCCTAGATGGCAAGCAATCCAATACATGTTATACATGTTAAAAACTATGGTGAAAAAGTTTTAGAAAGAAATGTATTTGGTCATTTGGCAGGGGACAGCAAGCCAGAAAGGGTATGGCTTTCTCTTATCTAGGTTCTGGAAGGTTTACATTATATAGGTTTAGACAAGGGCACCTTTATGCAGACCCCCAAATATGCAGTTAAGCAATTTTGCAGAGAGGGCAGCTTCAAAACAAAATTGATTGAGATGGATATTGGTAAGTATAGACATTGGATAAAATTTGGGTCAAAACTCAAGTTTTGGTGGGACATAAGTGAAGGGACCTAAAACATGAATATTTTGGGTGGATCTGTGACTTGGAGGAACTTGAAATTCCTTGTAACCATTCCCCAAATTACTAGAAAATTACGTGCGGCAACATTCTGGATTCAAACAATCTCTTGTCACATAAAGTTAGAATTAAACAGTATAATAATAAGTTCCCCGAACAATATAATAAAGCATTTTCCAAATTTTCTTCTCTTGGATTTATTGAAGCCCAACATTCTCAAACAAGCAGACACATAATTACAGAAGCAAAAAAGCTAGGTTACGGTATCAAAGGGAGATCAAAAAACAGCCTGGATCATTATTCAACTTGTCAAAAGCCTGATATAATCCCTTTAAGGAAGGAGAGTGACAATATTGGTGACAAATTTCTCCCGTCTTATGATCAGAGAAATCAAATTGAATAAGCATCAGTGGCTGTCTAGTTAGGAAGCCTAGAACTGCACAGGGAAACATAACACAGGGAGATTTCCTAGGCATTGAAAGCAACAGCAAAGGATAATACATATACCCACAGATATCACAAATATCATTAGAATCTGTCCAAGTCAGTCAGTGCCATCCACAACCGAGGTCATTGATAATTGACAGGGGAGGATTGGTGGATGCCTAAAGCTGATTTTTGCAGAGCCCTTGGAGGGTTTCAGTAAAACGACTTTTATCTGAAATATTCAAGTAATACACCCCCCCCCCCAATCTTGGCCTCTGCAGTCATGGCTAAGCAAAAGATAATAAGGGCAGCCCTGTTTTCTGAACTGCTCCTCTTATTTCTCCAAATTCTATACTGGTATTAAAGAGGAAATAAGACTGATGGATTTGGTGAGGGCACAGACTGGATTGGTCATAAGAATAAATAACTATGGACACCTACAAAGAAAGCATAAAAATATACTCAGCTTTGGAAATGAGATTGATCCTCTCCTCTCAACTCTCAGGGACTGGTAAGGGCGTGAATGGGATGTGGGGATAAGGCTCTCTTGGATGGGGGAGAGGATTGCCATGGGTCCACCTGGGCTGGTGTGTGGAGATAAGCCACCTTGCTACCCACATAGGCAGGGTGACCTTGGCAGTTTGATCATGTCATTATTAGTATGACCAACACAAGGTTATTCAATGCACAGATTCAGTATGAATGTGACTCATTAGACAGGTGGAACTTAATTGTTGTCTGATCTTATTTTTTAGTAACAGGACCTAAGTTGTTGACATTTCTGTTATGTACTTAATTAGCTCAAGAGTAAAGGGAGCCCCTGACAAGGATGTCGTCGTATCACCTGCCAATATTTCTTCTCCATCTTTGGGACGCCATTGGGTTGGGACCCTTCGTTATCAGTCAGAGGACCTGCCCTCCTCTCCAGCTTGGACATGTTGGGACTTCTTGCTTCTGTGGCAAGGTCCTCTCCCAGCTGGAGCATCCGGATTGCTCCCCAGGTTGGCTGTTCTCTTCTCCATCTTTAACGCCAGGTAGTTATCTCGGAGACGCTGAACAGGGCTCAGGAAAGCCGCCCAGTTCAGGTGGAGTGCCAAAGTCCCGTCAGTCCCAGAGCTTCTTAACAGCCTCCCCGACACACATTTCATCCGAGAGGTTTGCTAACAAGGTGCTAAGGCACATAAACAAGAGTGGAGCATTATCAGTGGTAAAGTGCAGCTGGAGTCACAGAATGGGGAAAGAGGGAGACAGGGCTGAGGACAGGGAGGGATTCCAGCAGACACTCCATCCAAGGACAGGGGGACAGACTCATTAAGCATCGCTCCCTGGCTCGGTATCAGAGTCACTTAGGACAGTGATTGACTCTCTGACAGCAGAGAATTGTGATGATCACCACACTGGGTTATAAGAACTGTTCTGTGATAATCACCTTTCTGTAGTATATTTGTATTCAGTTCAATGTTGTTTCCATTCCTTTCCAGCACTAAATCCTATAGTTCAATATTGGGCCCTATATTTTAGAAAAGATGCTGATAAAATGGTGAATGGGGAGTGAAATGTGGAGGCTTAATTAACTGTCTTCAGCCATTTGAGGAAGGATCCCAGACATAATTCACTTCTCAGGGGACATTTCTCATTTTTCTTGCCTGTGGTGCTTTCTGTTCTTCTCTTCCACATCCTCTCATTCTGGCACCCCTAATGTGATCTTCTCCATTAGAAGGTAACCTCCTTAAGGGCGGAGAACATCTTGTTTATATTTGCATCCCAGACCTTAGCACTGTGCCAGGTACACAGTGGGTGTTTAATAAGTACTTTATCTGGCTCTCCACCTGACGATTTATCCGTCTATCTGTCATGGGGAAGGAAATGGCAAACTATTCTGTATCTTTGCCAACAAAACCCCAAATGGGGTCACGAAGAGCCAGACCTGACTGAAAAGGCCTGAATAATAACAATATCTACTAAGGGTCTTGAAACACAGGCTGGATAGCTACTCATGAATTGTCATCAAGGAGATTATTGTTTTATATTTGAATCCCCTATAGCCAGCAGAGTACCTGAGTCCTAAAGGTCCTAAAGACACTTGTTGATGATCAGTCAGGGGAGAATTGGCTCAGATGGTTCCTGAGATTCCCTCCCACTGGGAGAGTCTATCTTCCTTTCTTTACAACCGCTCTGGAAAATAAGATGTCTAAGCATTGTTGCACCCATTCTACAGGAAACTGAGACCAGGAGAAGGAAAATGATTGGCCTTCAGTATCAAATCTTAGTATCACAAGTTGAACCTTAGACTAAGTCTACTCCTGCTAGATCTGGCGTTCTTTCCCTGATGGCACACCATCTCTTGTTTCAAGGAGTTTAAGTCATGGGCAATCGGCATCAATCTTCTTTATCCTTTTAGCTGAGTTTTCAAGGGACCTAAAGCATTTGCTTTGAAAAAATTTGAGTATACAAAGCAGGCTTCAGCTTTCTAGGTATTCCAGCCAGTAATAATGGAAAAGGACCCATCAGGGATTTGATTTTATTAGTTTTTTGGAATTGTACTCTTTGCTGGACACCCTCCTCGGGAGTATTGTGTTCTGTTCTGCGTTCCAGAGTTTAGACATCAATGAAGAATGACCCAACAAATGTAGCCAAGATAGGGAAGGGTCTTAAATACAGAAAATGGCACAGTTAAACTACCTCACTCCCTAAACCTCACTGGAGCTTGGAACAAATAGAGATTCAAAGCAAGAATCTGACCTTCCGTCTTTGGGGGAAGATTAACCAGGTTCTTTTTGGAGTGTGTGGATGGGTTTTTTTTTTTTTTTTTTCTGAAAGGTTTTCTTCCCAAGAATCATAGTTCCGGCTTAATCTAGCTTGACTCTCCCGAAACTTCAATGGTTAATTAACAATAACCGAGGGAGGCAATCCAAGCAAATGGGGCATATTAACCAGTTTTGCTAATAAATCATGTGGCCAGGATTGTCTCCTTCACCACAATATGAAGGAACGAGGCATGTTGGTCCTGGAAAATAGAAAACCCAGGAAGGGTATTGTTCATGTGTCTAAGTTATTAAATGATTGTCATGTGGAAGAATAGCTAGATTAATCTCTAGAGGAAAGAGCCAGGAGCAATAGGCACACGTTGAAAAAAGGCAAATTTAAGTGCGACAGCAGGCAACTTCTTAGAGCTGTCTGAGAGCTGGACCCGCCCTCCTTGCTGTTCTTCTAGCAGAGGCTTGTCATCATGTTACTGGAGGGGGTTGGAGCAGATGGATGTTAATACCCTTCCAACTCGCAGCTTCTGTGATTCTGTGACTGTGTTGAGTAGAGAGGGGTGCAAAGATACAGTAAAGATAATATAAGAAAAAGGAAATTAGGAGTCTCTTGGCATCTAGTAACAAAGATAAGATACACCCACGTGAAAAGATGATAAGCAAACTCCATAAATGTTGAGTGTCGATGAAGGCCACAGCAGAGCGGTGATCTAGGAGGGTGGTGGCGATCAGGAAGGGTTCCATGGAGTCAAGAAGGGAAAGATAAAGGGGAAAGGCAGGGGAAATTAGTGTAATATGAACCATTAATGTGGGGGAATATGCAAGATACTTTTGTGATACACTTTGGCTGAAATAGAAGATTCCTATAAGCGTTATTATTCTTATTTTGGGAGGCATCTAGGTGGCTCGGTAGATAGAACTCTATGAGTCACGAAGACCTGAATTCAAATAAGGTCTCAGATACTTCCTAGCTGGGTGACCCTGGACAAGTCACTTAAGCCTGCTTGTCTTATTCACTGGTGAAAGAAATGGAAAACCACTTCTGTATCTCTGCTAAGAAAACTTCCTGGGTGGGATAGTCCACAGAGACACAGCTGAACATAAATATCCCCATTTTACGGGTGAGGATACCAAGAATCACAAAAAGTTAAATGATTATCACATAGTCACACAGTTGTTAAAAGCTTGAGTCAAGACTTGAAGCCAGTTCATCAGATTCCGGTTCACTTTCCACTATGTTATAATTTTGCATTTGATCCACAGTGAAAAGACTGGTCTGGGAGCCAAGGGGCTTGGATTTTGCCTGTGAAACTTTGGGCAAACTATGTTGTCTTTCTAAGCCTCAGTTTCCCCAATGGGACTAAATAATCTCCAGTCTCCCTTTGTCCTTCTCTGCTTCTCTGTTTTGAGTCTGACAGAGCTTTGAGTCCCCGACTTAGGGGACAAGATGAAGGACTTATTGAAGGGGACTTGTTAGAATGCTGTATGTAACCCTTCAGGGGGAAACATCTCCTTCTCCAGGTTGTCTCTCAGAAGAAGAGTTAGAATGGAATGACCAGGCTGTAGAGACTACCCGAATATAGGTCTTGGAGCTGTCACTTCCAGTGTTCCACAAGTCCAGGAATTTCAGCTTGTCCTTAGCCCTGAAGGGTGGGAACCTTGGCCTGGCATTCTGGGCACCTTGCGTTCTTATTCTTCTGCCAAGAGTCAGGAAAGAGGGTTACTCTTTGAGTTTTCACAGGTGTCTGATGGCTTGGCTTTTGTTGGGGCTGCTGGGGCACAGAATCAGCCCCATCTGGCTAATGAAGGCCACATGGAATCTTGAACTCCCCCCAAACTCCCCCTGTGCATGGCCAGCTGGGAGAAGGATGGTTGTATCAAAGCAGCCGTGGGCAAGAGGACCCAGTTTGTCCTGGGCGCTCCCTTTCCTGGTGGTCTTCAAGTTATTTGTGAGCAAATAAACTCCAAGTCTGGGAAGGAGGCAAATGAGGTCCTAATGGGACTATAATGGGACTCCCAAAGGGACAGTGACGATTAGGTGAACACTGAATGGGGGATGCTTCTGAGCACTCCAGGACCTAAAGGCTTGTGGTCAAGTCCTGATTCCGCCTGGGATATATTCGCGACAAGGTCAGCTGGGTGGCTCAGTGGTTAGGACACTGGACATTTTTAGGCAATTGATGTCACAGAAGATAGAGTTCTTGACCTATAGTCAGGAAGATCTGACTTCAAACACTTACTAATTGTGTGAACAAATCACTTAATTTCTATGTGCCTCAGTTTCCTTAACTTTTATACAGGGATAATAATAGGCTTTACCTATTTCAAGGTGATTTCAAGGATAAAATTTGTAAGCCTGAAGGCATGACATAAATGCTAGACTTTATTATTTTTATTTAGCTTTTTTCACTCTTTATTGATTTATCCGACCTCTTCCTTCTATGGACATTGACCTGTTTTATAGAAATGGTTGTGCCTGTGAAGCTAGAAAGTGACAAGACACAGTATTTCCTGACAAAAGCATCATGTTATGATGCACAGAACCCTGCATTTGGAGGCAGGAGACCCGGATTCTATACCTCGTCTAGTTGTTCTCTTACTGTGTGACCTTGGAAAAGGCACTTCTACCCTCGCTGAGCCCTGGCTGCTTCAGCTATAAAATGAAGTTGATCTCAAAGGTCCCTTCCATCCCTGGATCCTTGGCTATGATTATTTATTTACTGTGTGACTCTAGGCAAGCTCCCTATCCTGTTTGAGCCTCAGTTTATTCCCCTGTAAAAGGGACAGAATATGTTAGGCACGGAACTGGACCAGTGTTCTCTGGCTCTCAAACAGCAGATAGAAGCACAGACACATATGACAGCTTGGGCAAAGTGACAGAGAAACAGAGCTAAAAATCTGGCTCCCAGGCTAGGGCTGTCTCCGTTGGATCACGCAGCCTCCATTGTCAGAGATCTCTATTTGCCCCTGCTCCCTCATTCTTAATCTGGCATCTGTGAACTTCATAACTGTTTGATTGCTTCACTAAGTGTATTCCAATATAGTTGGTTTCTCTGTACTTCTACACATTTGATTTTTTGCATTTAAAAATGCATTTCTAAGAAGGGCGCCGTGAGCCTTCACCAGACACGGACCAAAGAAGTGCATGACCCAAAACAAGTTAAGAAGCGCAGATGGAACAATAGAAAGACCACAGTGTGAGAGTATAGGGAACCTGAATTGGAGCCAGGAGGACAAGAGTTCAAATCCTACTTCAGATACTTATTATCTGGGCAAATCTCCTACTCTCTCTCAGTCTCAGTTTCTTTATCTGTAAAATGGGGATCATAATAGCACTTACCCTTGGCAGGTTGCCGTAAGGACCCCCAGGGATAATATATTTAAGTGCTGTAAAAGTGTTAGTTATTATTGTGAGAAGGGACCTTGGAAGTCACCCAATACACCTCCTCTTCACTTTATAGTTGAGGAAAGAAAAGCTTGAGATATTACATGATTTTTTTCACTAGATTGTGATTCCCTGGGGATGTTGCTGTGGTTCAGCTGTGTCCAACTCTTCATGATCCAATTTGGGGTTTTCTTGGCAGAGATACTAGAGTGGTCTGCAATTTCCTTCTCCAGACCATTTTATAGATGAGAAAACTGAGGCAAACAGAGTTAAGTGACTTATCCAGAGTCACACAGCTAGGAAGTGTCTGAGGCTGAATTTGAACTCAGGAAAATGAGTTTATCCGGGGCCAGAACTCTATCACTGTGCCACCTCACTGCTCCTTCTTGACACAGGGATTGTCTTTTATCTTTCTTAGTACCTGACACCTAGTAAGTGCCTCACAAACATTATTTAAAATCACACAGGTAATATGCAACCAGAATGGGACTTAATTCCAGGGCTACTCAGTCACTGTGCACTGCAGAGAGGGATGTAAAGTCCTTGAGGACAGAAAAGACCTTGTATGACCCTGGGCAAACCACTTAACTCTGACTGCCTCCAAAAAAAGAGATAAGCAGAGATAGAGAGGAGGAAGAAGGAGAGGAGACAGCCAGAGAGGAGACAGAGAGAGACAGAGACAGAGACAGAGAGAGAGAGCGAGACAGAGAGAGACAGAGACAGAAGGGGGAGAGGGAGGGAGAGAGAGAGAGAGAGAGAGAGAGAAAGAGAGAGAGAGAGAGAGAAGAGAGAGAGAGAGGAGGGAAGGAGAGAGGGAGAGAGACAGAGAGAGAGACAGAGAGACAGAGAGACAGACAGAGAGACAGAGAGACAGAGAGAGAGAGAGAGAGAGAGAGAGAGAGAGAAAGAGAGAGAGAGAGAGAAAGGCAGGAGGGAGGGAGAGAGAAAGGCAGGAGGGAGGGAGGAAGTGAGGAAGGGAGAGGAGGTAAGGGGGAGAGGTAGACAGAGACAGACACATGAAGAGACATCTGGGGGAAGGAGGAAGGAGACAGACCTGAGTTCCAGATGCAAACAAGTTACCAGCCACATGACCACAAGCCAGTCATCCCCCCCTTCCATGGCCCCCAGTTTCCTCATCTGTGGATGACAAAGCTGGACTCGAGGCAATATGGGGCAGTGGGTAGAGAAATGGCTGGCCCCAGACCCGGCTCTCGGGGCCCCTCAGATTCTCCCTTGAGTCACTTGAGCCCCCGGTGACTTGTGGAGGGCTGGTCTGACTCGGGGCTCCCAAGGCTCCTTCTGGCCCCTGGCTCAGCCCTGACTCTTGAGGCCCCCGAGGGTGACAGGCCCCTCTGTTGGGGCTCCAAGTCTGAGGTTAACAGAGGATGTGAAACCCTCCTAGCTGGGTGGGCCCAGATAAAGCCACTAGCGCATCCCTGCAAAGAGAAAGAGCCGCAGTAAGGGCCCCCTCTCCTGCCCCAGGCTGAACTCATCCAGAGTGCTCACAAGCTCAGGGCTCTTGCTGGGGCACTCAGGGGCTCTTGCTGGGGAGCTCAGGGCTGCTTGATTCTGCATCTTTCTCTGCTCATCTGAAACCCCACAAACCCAAGCCCCGGTTCCCAAGGTTCAGTAGCAGCCGTCGGCCTTTCCCACCAGAGCCAGCCTTACACCTTCTCATCATGCGGCCCATCGGGCGACTCCGGCCAGCATCTCAGAGCTTCCCATCATCCCCTAAGGAACGGTACTCTTGATTCTTGCAAAGACCTGGGGTTTTATAGACCTTCCAAACTGCTTCTCTATGATGAGTGTATTATTTCTTCAGAGGAATAGGCAGGTCAGGGGTTGCAGGTCCTAGATGGGGAAACTTGGACTCAGAGGTTGAGGATTACTTTCCAAATAATTTTTGAACATATTTATTGATTTATTTTTCTAACTATGCATGTATATTAACTTTTAAAATATACATTTCTTTATGAACCATATTGAGAGAGAAAAATCAGATCAAAAGGAAAAAACCACAGAAGAGAAAAATAAACAAAAAAAGAAGTGACCATAGCCGGTGTTGATTTACATTTAATCTCCATAGTTCTCTTTCTGGATGCAGATGGCGTTTTCTATCCGAATTTTTTGGGGATTGCTTTGGACTTTCACGAGATTTTCAGGCAGCAAAGTGCAATGTATACAACATTATTCCTGATGACCAGTGACTAGTTATTCCGCGTAAGGGCCATTAATATGTGTGGAGCACGTAGACAAATCCCTTTCCTCTGGGGCAGGAACTCCCGAGCTGCAAGATGGAGCAGCTGGATTGAATGATTCTGAGATGGGAGCCAGTACAACCGTTCTGGCTTCCCTCCTCACCACCCCCCAAATCATCTCTAGATTGAGACTGAGAGAGAATCTGGGCTGGATGAACTTCTGGTCTCACCCACAGCTTTTCTCATTTCCTAGCACTCTTGGACTGAAAATTTTAGTCTACAGAGCACTTTTCACATGTTATCTCCTATAATCCAGAATAAACTAGAGGTTGTTACTATTCCTTTTTTATAAATGAAAAAACAGAGGGTAAATGATTTACCCAACGAGTAACTGAGTCATGATTTGAACTTGGTCTTCTTGACTCCAGACTCTGCCTTGAATTCAGTTTGCAAAACACTTGGCCATACTTGGTCCCCATTCACTTCATTTCAGACAATGCTATCAAAGAGATTCATTTAACTTCCCTCTCTCTATTAATTTAGGAGATAAAATGCTTCAGGAGGACCCGGGCTCAAGTGCTGCCCCAGATGCTCACTATTTGTAGTTCTCTCATTTAACCTCAATATGCCTCAGTTTCTTACTCTGTAAAATAGAGACAGTAATAGTCCATACCTCACAATAAGCATAGTATTGTTCAATCAATTGAAATGATGCACGTGAGTAATCTTAGATGGAAACTGAAAGTGGAGGAAAGTAATATTGCCTTGGCTTCCAGGCTTCCAGCAAGCCAAATGTGAGTTTTACACAATAGAAATGAGAGTTCTCCTCCTCATTATCATCATTCACTCTTTTAACTCAAAATCGATGGCCCTAGAGCTCAAGCTAGTTATTTTTCTCTCTATTGTGTCCTACGAGCTGAGCATCCGGGACAGTGTCACATCTGAAGGTTATTTCTCCCCTGTGGCTTCACACCGGAGCTGTAGCAATAAATGTTTGTGGCTTGACCTTGAATCTGCTGAGCTTCATCCATCTCTGCCATTTCTTCTGCCCTTTCCCCCTCTCTCTCTGATCTTTCTTTCCCGGCTATCAGAAAGGATACTTATAACCAACAACATCTGATAACACAAATCTAAAATGGATTTCCTGGCTTTTGAACTGAATTGATGAGTTTTCTTGACTGATGCAATCCCTGGCAGAGTTTCTCTTATTTTATCAGGGGCCTGAGACATACTCACCCACTAATTGTTAAAAAGCCAGTCTTTTTTTCTTTGCAGTACAAAGAGAGGGAGGAGCCTGCCCTCAGCCCCTGGTGATGGGTCAGACACGTGAGCGAGCCCGGCATCCGTCAGACTATCTCGATATAGCCGTGGCATTGGCGTTGACGCTTACCTGTTTTTGTCATTCAGGGAACTAAATCCTGGCTAAAGAGCTAGGTGCAGAGTGGCCACATGTTAGAGTGAAGGGCCAAGAATCCTTCTGGGACAGCATCCAATTATAGAATCCAATGTATTCGCTTTTTAAAGATTTTTTTTTGTTATAAACTTAATAACCATTAACAAAACATTGAGATAATAATACAAATAATAGAATGTTTTATTTTATTTTTAATTTAATTAATTAATTTATTTTATTCTTTTCCATTTTTATTAAAATTTTCATCCTATAAATCTATAATTCACTCTGGATATGCAGCAAACAAATCTAGAAATTAGAGTGAATTTAGTAAGGATGATAATAACTTATATTTCTGTAGCACTTTAAGGTTGACAAAATATTTTCCTCACTACAAGATTAGGAAGCAAGTATATTCCCTGTCTCATTTTTCCATTACTCATCTAAGGATCAAAGGAGGATTTAAAATACTTATTATTTAACAGAATAAAAACAAATACTTTAACAAAACAATATAAACAAAAAAGTGCTTTTGATCTGGTTGCCATGTTAGGGCTTTCTGCAATTCTATTAAACATGGTTTTCTCCTTTCTTTTTTTTCTTTTTTCTTCCTTCCTTCCTTCCTTTTATTTTCTATCTTCCCTCTCTCTCCTTTCCTTCTTCCTTTTCTCCCTTCTTTTCTTTCTTTCTTCTTTCCTCTCTCCTTTTCTCCATTCCTCCCTCCCTTCCTTCTTTATTTCCCTCTCCCCCTTTATTTCTTTTTCTTTCTATCTCATCCTTTCTTTCTTTGTTCCTTCCTCCTTCCTCCCTTTCTCTCTTTTTCTTTCCTTCCTTTCTTAACCTTGATGATAGAGAAGTTGATGGTGCAATCAATAGAATTTAAAACATGGTTAGGTGGGCTGGATTTAGGAAAAAGATAATGAGTTCAGTTCAGGACACATCAAATTTGAGGTGTTGGCAGGATATCACAATTACAGAAGTCCAAAAGTCAATTAATTGGTAATATGGGACCAAAGCCTGAGAAATTGAATGGAGGGTGGACTGACAAATTTTGGAGTCTTATGTGCAAAAGGTATAATTGAAACAATGGGAGCTGATGAGATCACCAAAGGACAAACTATGTAAGGAAAAGAAAAGAGGACTAAAGATAGAACCTTGGGGTGAGTAATCTGCATTTAGCAGGATGCTGATCTTACCAAAGACAACCAAGAAGGAGCCATCAGTCAGGTAAGAGGAAAGCCAGAAAAATATAATAGAAGTAACTAAATGCAAGAATACCCTGAAGATTGCAAGCTTCAGGGAGATGATTAGGATCTATACATTAAACAGATGCCAGGAAGAATTAATGGTTGGGTGTGGAGGAGAATCTGGAAGGGATGGTAAAAAAACAGAGAAGACCCAAAGATGGCCTTCAAGGCAAGCCTAGAGAGCTGAGAGTGCCATTGACTGATTGAACCATTGATGACCACTGAGGAGTTTGGGCTCACCAGAAGATCGGGGAGGAAGATAACAAACTTAGTTAGAGATACTAACTAAATATCTTAAATATCCTAGAGATAATATCTGACACCCAATTCTGTAAAAGAGGTTGCAGATCTGAGTGAAAGAATTTGAAGATAGATTAGGGAACAATCTCTCTATGGGTACAAACAGAACTGTGCCCCAGGGCTGAGGCCGGGAGTGAGGAAATGAAAAGCTGAACATAATGCAGACAGAAGGGATTCTTGTTCATGTATGGATTGGATTAATAGTCTCTGGTGTCCCATCCAGTAGAAAGAAGGGCTTGGGTTTGAATCCTGTTTTCCTGGTTGTTCTGGGATCTTGGGCTGATAATTTCTGAGCTTTGTTTTTTTCAAATGAGAAAATGGGGAGGGAAGGGTTTAAGTCAAATCCATAAACATTTATTAATTGCTTGTTATGTGCCAGGCACTGGGGATACAAAGACAAAATTAAAGGTCTTCCCTGAAGGAGCTCATCTTCTATTGGGTTGTACTCTGTAGGGCATATTCATAATATATTATTAATGATAATAATATTGGTTGGTGGGTCCTCAATCTGCCATTGACCCCAAACAAGTCATTATTCCTTTCTGGATCTAAGTTCCCTCATCTGTAAAATGAGATGATTGGACTAGATGGTCTCTGAAGTCTCTTCCACTATTAAATCTATGATTTAATATAAATATAAAATATAAATCTATTGCAATTCCTGTTCACAAAGGAAGTCAAAGCAGAGGAAAGCACAACAATTACCTGGAAGGGAAGGGCCAGACACCAAACTCTAACCCAACAACTTTCTTCTTTCCTTTGCTGTCATAAACCAAACCATCTCTGTATCACTTAAGTCCTACCCACTTCCACCTAATGCCTCCTGTGGGTTTTGACATTCATATCCACGAGTCTATCAGTGCAGAATTATGAGAGAAGCTTGCTCTTTGCAAAAGCAATTGAATAAACAATGATTAAGTCCCTCCTGCGAGCCAGGACCTTTGCCTAAGTACTTCAGATACATAATATGAAGGTTCTCTCTTCAAGAGGTTTCCAATCTAGGAGGAGCAATGACAAAGATTTATGTGAACGTGTCATTTGATTCTTTTTTTCCCACCTAATAGTATTTTTTGGCAATTACATGTAAAAATAATTTTCAGTGTTTATTTTTGTAAGACTTTGAGTTCCAAATTTTTTCTCCCTTCTTCCCTTCTCCCCACCTCAAGACAGAAAGCAATCATTATACATGTATAATATATATATATATGCATTATATATGTATACCCATACATTAATATAAATGTAATCTAACCACTAAATGCATATATGTATACCTTATACATGTATAATCATGGTAAAAATTTTCATGTTGTGAAAAAAAATCAGAACAAAAGGAAAAAACCAAGAGAAAAAAGTATATAGAATATGCTTTGATCTGCATTCAATTTCCATAGATCTTTTTCTGGATGTGGATGGCATTTTCCATCAGAAATCTATTGAGATTGTCTTAGATGACCTTGTTGCTAAAGAGCTAGGTCTGCCATAGTTGATCACCCCACAATGTATACAATGTTCTCCTGACTCTGCTCACTTCACTCAGCATCAGTTCATTTAAATCTTTGAAGGTTTTTCCTGAAATTAGCCTGCTCATCATTTCTTATAAAACAGTAGTATTCCATTGCATAACTTATTCAGCCATCCCCCAATTGATGGGCAACTCTTCTAATTCCTTGCCACCACACAAAGAACCACTACAAACATTTTTGTAAAGTCATTTGATTCTTAAAGTGACTCAGGAACTACCTGAGAATTACTATCCCCATTCCAAGTATCCAGAAGCCATAAATATTAAAGAATCCCTTTCCTTATTGTTCTGCCTTCTTTCCTGATGCTGTTCCCGTTTCATTCACCAGACCTACTAGCCTTGAGTCTCCAACAGCCCATAGTATTTATTAACCTTTATAACCCCTCCAGGCTTTTAAAACCTTTACTTTCCTTTTGAACTCTTTAATCTCCCTCAATCTTTTCCCCCTTTCTGGTTTGAAAAGCAGACACAGCTCAGTTTTAGCATCGTCTGCCCTTCAGCAGAGTAGAGGGTCAAGAAAGTTTGGCTTATAGGTGGTTGTTGGCTAGCTCTCTTGTTTTCCTTCTTTTGTTTTTCCTTTTAAAGCAATGCTGAGAAGGAGTTTATTTTTGCCCCAGAGGAGGACAAAGATCTTGGGGATTTTGAAACCAGATCGAAAATAGAAACAGCCTCTGGGAGAAGGAGGCCGGAGTTTGATCTGAGCAGGAAGCTCAGACAGACAAAAGAGAAATCTTCCTCTCCCAGACCACCTTGCTAACCCTTCTTTACGGAATTTTAAAACTGGCAGAGACCTTGGCGGATCAGCTGGGGTAGGGGGTCCTTAGTCTTTTTGGGGTCATGGATCCCTACTGAAGTTTATGGTCCCTGCCTCAGAATAATGCTTTAAACTCACAAAATACCCAAGATCACAATGGCATCCAGAGGTTAGAAAAAATATAATTGAAATTATTTCCTACCCAAATTCTGTCTTTAGGATTTAGGAGGACTACACTGCCTTCTTAAAAAGTTCTAGGGGACTTTTTCCTCTTTCTTGAGTTACTTTCCCTTTCTCCTTTCACAAGGAAGTACTGTTCTCTCTTCCCTTTACACTTTGTTCCTTCAGGAATCTGTCTTTCCCAGACCTTCAGTGATCACCCTATTGATATGATATAGGTTCTAGGAAAATATAGCCGTGGTTTTGGACAACAAGTCAGTAGTCGTAAATCTTCTGGTTTTGAAAACTCCCAGGCCCAATCTGTCTGATTCGGATCACTCCTTAGTTAGATAGCTTCTGGCCTCCGGAAACTCCTACAGCTCAACTCCTGAGACAATAGTCTGACTGAAAATCTGGCCAAGGAGAACCAATCTTCTTCCTACCCATGAGCCATAGAATAGCATATCAATGCTAGAAAGCTGGATAAATGTGTCTCCTTGCTTCTGTTTCTCTACTGAATTCTCTTACAATTCAGTCCTCTTTGTAATGGTGTTACAATTACAATTAAACTTTGCCCCTTCTCTAAGGAGATGAGTGCAAGCTTGCAATTCTTTTGAGACACTCAGAACACTGGTGTGGGACCCCAAACTTTTGGGGTCCCCATTCCCAACCTCAACACTATTCAGATTCATTCAGAAAAGTTCTCAATCTGTACCTCTAGTCCGTACCTCTCTCCAAAGCTCCAGATCTTCATTTTTGACTATTGCCTCTACATCCCCACCTGGATCAATCATTCTATCAACAAGCATTTATGAAGCACCTAGTATGTGCCAGATACAAGGTTAGAGATAGGAATACAAGTACAAAGAATGAACAATCCCTGCTCAGCACTTACATTCTAACACAGGAGCCACTTTGGACAGTGTGTGTGTGTGTGTGTGTGTGTGTGTGTGTGTGTGTGTGTGTGTGTGTATTTGGAGAGGGAAGTCTCTAGCAGTGGGGAAGGTGTGCAAGGTATAAGAGGAGGTCAGGAAAAACTTTATGTAGAAGGCAGTGCTTGTGCTGAATTCTGAAGGAGGAAAAGAATTATATCACCATTACTTCCCACTCAACATGTCCCAAACCATCATCTTCCCCTCTTCCTCTGTTTTTGTCAACAATATCTCCATTCCCTCTTTTATCCTGTCAAATGTACTTCAAAATCAGTCGTCTTTGACTCCTGTATCTCTTGTCCTTCTCTCCCCCAAAATCTGATGTTACAAAAATTCCTGCCATTTCTGTCTAAGCTCCTTGATCCCCTTTTTGCCATTTTTACACCACTTTCCTCAGTACTGAAGGGACCTCAGCACTCCCCAGCCTGACTCATGCCTGAGCAACATCCACAACTAATAATCATCCATTTTTAAGGGAAATCACCATCCCCTTGGGGTAGCCTATTCCACTTTAGCACAGCTCTAATCATCAGGAAGTTTTTCCTGACCCGTCACCATAACCTAAATCTCTTATATCTTCCACCCACTGGTCCTAATTCTGTTCTCTGGAACCAAAAAGTCTAATTTCTTTCCCACAGGACAATCCTTCAAATATTTGTAGAAAACCATCATTTCCCCACCTCCCAAAATTTCTCTTCTCTAGGCTAAATAGCCCGTGTTCCTTCAGCCTGACATATGGTAGGGGCTTTATAAATGCTTGTTGACTTCTTGACTTGCTCTCCCTATGGGATGATGTTAAGATCCTTTATCATTCTGACTGGATTCTTCTGGAGTCTTCATTTTATCAATATCCTTTTTCTAGGGGAACCTTCCCTGATTGTTCTCTCCCCACAAAATATTCTGCTTTCTCTTCTGAGTCCCCACTGTACTTTCACATCCTAGCTGGATTTTCAGATGTGAGTCTCATTTCTTCCGTCACACTATAAGCTCCCAGAGGGCAGAGATCAAGTTTTATTCTTTATATCAATCCCTGCCTGATGTAAGAATAGGTCCTTGCATGTAGTTGATCCTCAGTAAGCACCATTACCATATGGATAGATGGATGGATGGGTGGATGGATGGATCTAGTCCAAATGTCTAAATTTATAGACAACACTCCCAAAAGACTATGTGGTTTGTCTCAGACCATGTAACAGAACTAGGATTAGACTCTAGATCTTCCTTATTCTGAGTTTAGTCATTTCTCCCCTTATGCAGCTTGCTTCAGCTCAAGTCAAGATTCTACAGGGGGTGTATGTAAAGAAATCTCACTGAGAGCAATAAATCTTTCTTTCTTATGTTAATGACCAAATATTGAATTAAGACCAAGATTTTTTCCCCCTTTTCTACTTCCTTATCCATGAATCAACTACGGGAAATCTCAGGCAAAGAATTACCCAGGCTAAGATCTAATCAAAGACGATTAAAAAAAAATTCTAAGTCTTGACAAATGGAGGAATTTCCTGCTCATTGTGTTTGCAAAGATAGGTATGGGGAAATATGGATTCTCTCTTTTGTCAGCAGGTGATATTGAAATTGATAAGTCTCTTTGACCAAGACTTGGGGGATCCATGTCACATAACCCCAAAATCCTCATTAGAATGAGCCCACACCTCATTATAATATCCATTTTCTCATTAATTATTAACCAATCAGAGCCAGTTGTCTCCCTCTGTAAGTTCTGCCCTTCCAAGGGCAATATAAGCAGTGAGTGGGTTCCATGAAGAGCCTTTGGCATTTGAGAGAGCCACTGACCTCTCTAATCAATAACATGTTAGTATTATTAATAAAATGATTAATTATCTAGAATGATGTCTCTCAAATCTTTTAAATAACACAGCACAGTGAGCTGGATGTAACAGAAAGAGACCGGCTCTCTTACTAATCACCATTTGCCGTGCTGTAACCACCATACGTTCCCAGCAGATGGATTGAGTCATAACTCTTGCTGGGAACCATCCTCTCACTTGTCAGTGGGTCACATGTGATATCATAAAATCCAGGACGACTTGTTCCCATTTTCCAGGGTGTCACAGGAAGAGAGATCACTTTTTCTCTAGGGAAATCTACTCTAGCTTTTGCCTCCCTTCTAAGGCAAAACAACGTGTCCAAAAAGTCTTCCTCCAATCAAAGCATCCGCAGGGACAGGAAGGACCGTCCTTGTCACATGAGTCAGAAATGAGGACGGAGTTAAATGTGTTTTGTTCTTGACCCTTCACTTAGAAATTGCTTGTCCCGGGGTCATAGCTCTAGATTTGGAAGGGACTTCAGAAATCATCCAATTCAACCACTTCATTTGTGGCTGTTGTTCAGACACCTTCAAATCTCTGTGACTCCATTTGGGGTTTTCTTGGCAAAGATTCTGGAGCAGCTTGTTAGTCCTTCAGCAGCTCATTTTACGGGTGAAGAAACCGAGCAGACAGGGTTAAGTGACTTATCCAGAGTTACACAGTTTTCACAGATGAGGAAACTGAGGTCTACGGAGGGTAAATGACTTGCCCAGGAGTTAACTCACACAGGTAGCAAGTGTCCGAGACAAGATTTGATTCCCAGGTCCTCTGATTTCAGAGCCAGATTATTTTCCACTGTACATGGTACAGAGTCAAAATGCTAAAAAGGACAATATCAAAACAATTATGACCATCCTGTAGCATGAGATGGGTTACAAAAAAAATAGTTCATTCTCTGGAATTCTGACCTGTTTGGGCACCTGCAACACAATTACCTCATTGTTTCTTCTCTTACTTGTCTATCCACTCTTCCTCTCATTATCCATACTGTGCTCTCTAATTGTGGGTATCCCCAATGTTCTGTTTTAAGCTCTCTTTTTTCTCTAAAAATCTCTCTTGGGGATCCATTGGCTCCTAGGAGGTCCATGATATCTCTGTGTAGATCCTTGTATCCAGCTCCTCTGACCTCTGGTTCTGGATTACCAGCCACCTGCTGGACATTTCCATTGGATGCTGCATTCATTGGCTCTCAAACTCACCGTGTCCAAAACACATCACACCCACACCCACATTCTCTCTCTCTCTCTCTCTCTCTCTCTCTCTCTCTCTCTCTCTCTCTCCTCTGTCTTTTTTTGTCTTTCTGTGTCTATCTCTGTCTCTGTCTCCCTCTCTGTCTGTTTTGTGTGTAGGTCTCTTTGTCTTTCTATCTCTCCTTCCCTCCTTTCTTCCCTTCTCTCACTTTTTTCCTCTCTCCCTCTTTCTCTTATACTCGAATTCCTTCCTGCACCCTCAGTGAATTATCATATGATTCTCCAAGGAACATAAACATTTGAAATCAGTAGTCCAATCCAGTTTCAGAGAGAAAAAAATCACTCAATTACTTAGTAAGGTTATGATACACATAGTCATCCTATGAGTCCAAATCCAGTATTCTTTTCCCTCCCTCTCTCCTCCCTCATTTCTCTCTCTCTCTCTTTCCCTCTCTCCCTCTCTCTCTTCCTCTCTTCCTTTCTCTCTATCTCTCTCCCCTCTCTATGTGTGTATGTATATATATACATAATACACATATATTAAGCTATATGAAAGTAAATATATGTAGAGAGATATCTATATAGTTACTCTTTCTTTTTTTAATATGAATTTACTAAACATAAACAAACCTGAATATTCACATATGCAAACAAACTAAAAAAGATTATACATGAAACCATGAACTTCTGTTATACCATTTGTTGGTTTTTCCCACTGTGTACTATTTGGTAGATTTGGGGTATATTCAAATTTACCCTGGTAGCTTTGACTGCTCTGCTTGTCTGTTTCCTTCTAATCTTCTGCTCTCTTCTGTTTATTTTTAAATGTTTCATTAATGAGCTTATCATTTACATATCACTATTATCACCCCTTAATTTCTCTCAATTATCCCCCACCAAAAAAGAGGTTTTCCCCCACCACCACTCCCCTGGTTTGTAACAAATAAGTATAATCATGCAAAAGAAATCCCCAAAGTGGCTGTGGCCAAAAATGTAAATGTCACCCTGCATGTCTGGTCTAGCACTTCTGAGCCAAAAGGTGGCAAGTGTGTTTATTGCCAGAGCTCTGGAGTTGTGAAGTCACGGCACTCATCGGCCTTCTTAAGTCTTTCCCAGTGCTTTTCTTTGCCATTACAGTCCCTGCAGGAATTGTTCTGGTTCTGCTCTCTTTATCCTCTGTTACTATGCAAGCCCTCCCAAGTGTTTCTGACACTGTCCCATTCATAATTTCTCATGGTGAAATAACAATTCACTATATTCTTTTGCTGCCCCAGGTCATTCAGCCAATACTAGTTGTGTATTTATAAGATGATGGGGCTGGGCTACATGACTGTCCACATTCTTTCCATCTCTAAGTCCCATGTTCCTGTGAAATATCACTGAGGCAAGAAAATCCAATCAGCTGTTTCTCTTCCTCCCTTTTTGGGAAGCTGCAGAAAACTCCCAGTCCCTTGATAATTTCTGGCAGGGAGTGGATGGGAAAGATCTACTCTGATTCAATCAATTATTTGGTTTCATGGTTTTATAACTATAAGGAACTTCAGGGTATCATCTAGTACATCTTACATTTGAGGAAACTGAGGTCAGAGATGTGACACTATTGCAAATGGCAGAGCTGGAGCGTGGATGAAGATCTCCTGGTTTCCCAGCCTTTGGGCGTATTCCCACTATATTGAAAAAAGCCAGTGCTAAAGATTCTACCCTGCTAGGAAAGTAGGACTTCATCCTCCTTACTTGCCTCCCCAAACTGCACAGCATATGGCCTTGGACTCTGAGGGAGTCTCCTGAACGCTGCTTCCTGTGAGCCGTTGAAAGTGTTTCCAGAGGTGTGGAGGAGATATCTCCCCAAGAAGCAACAAGAGTCCCCAGAGGCTGCTGTCCAGTGTCCCTGGTGCTGGGTGGATACTGTGATGGGAACCAGTTTCTATAGACTTCCTGCCAGGTGACTCCAAATGCTGTTTTTTTTTTTTTTTTTGGGGGGGGGCGGATTTTGAGGAAAGGAAGTTGGACAGTTTTCTCAGAAACAAAATACAGCTGTCTATATGCTTCCTCAGGATGGTTTATAGATGGGTGGATTGACAGAAGAGTTCTCAGGTACTCAGTATGGGGGGAAGCCCCCCTAGTAGGATGCCCTCATCTAGGAGGGACCCTAAGAATGCTTGAACTGGGTGATATAATGGGAGAAGCATCAGATGAGAGTGGAGATAGAAGTGGGTTCCAATCTTCCATTAAACACTTACTCATAAGGTTTGAACTAGTAGAGACCTTAAAGGTGGTTCTATGACCTTATGCAAGCCAATCTCCCTGAGCCTCAGTTTACTCATCTGTAAAATGAGGATAATACTTCACAGGGTTGCTACAAAGAATGAGTCAAGTCAACAAGAATTTTATCAGGCTCCTACTATGGGCTGGGCACTGTACAAATGATGTAATGTGTGTAAAGTACCTTGCAAATCTTAAAGCATGATAGGGAGGGTTCTTTTAATAAGCCCAGCCTGACTCTACTGTTATTGCAGAATTACCAACTTTTGCACTCTCTCTGCCTCCCCACCTTATTCCTTGGAATTGTAGGTGTTTAAGGTTTGTAAAACACTTTGTATGCATTTATTAAATCATAAAAACAATTCTGAGCATAGGAACCATTATCATTCTGTTATAGATGAGGAAACTGAGGCGAACAAGGCTAAGGGACTTGCCCAGGGTCACACAGCTAGTCTCTGAGGCAGGATTTGTACTTGGGTCTTCCTGACTTTCTTTCCTCTGCCTTCCTTTCTTTTTGCCTTTGATTTCCATGCTTCTATGAGACTTCTTTGTCAAAGAACAGTTTAGTGACTTTTCTCACACATTTACAAATTATTTTTCTGAACAGTTGGAACAATTCACAGCTTCCCCAGCAGTGCATTAGAGTGTTTAGGCAGATGTGGCCTGTTTTCCTCCTGAGTTTAATACTTCTCTCATTTGGGCTGTGAGCCCTCCAGGCTAGAGTCATGTTTTCTCCTTCTGGCAAGGGAGGGCTCTTATTGATGTTCAGTCAATGCTAATTGTACTATTAATAACCCTCTAAATGAGCCCAGTGCTCTTCTCAAGGTCGCCCAGACACTCAAGATAAAGTTGTTTGCTCTCTCTTTTTTTTTTAGATAGTTTGGAAATTGGAAACTTAAACCTGAACTTGGGAGATCATGAGACAGGCAGGGGCACTTGGTGGCTTAATTTCATGGCGTGTTCATCATAAGACAAGTCTAGCATAGAGGATGGTGGCCTTCTGTTCCCTCTCATCTTCTACCATAGATAAAAACTTCTGAAGATTGGGGCACTGTCCCCCAAAGCCCGTAGTGTCTCAGTCTCTATGCTCATGTCACCTCCCCTCAGCCCTTACCTGCAGCCCAGAAGCTGCGCCAGTTCCACATGGAACTAAGTCTAGAAAACTGCAGGCCTCCCATGCTTAAAGTTTTCTAGCATTCATTAATAAGCTGGGGTTTTTTTTTTTTTTTTAACAGGAAAGCTTACATTCCCACAGGATCTCTCCTGACTCTGTAGGCAAAAAGCCAATTATATTTCTTTGGAAGGTTAAAGATTCTCATGCATTCCAGGAAAGTAGTAAAATGTTCAAAACCCAAAAGGATTCATTCATTCTCTAGATTATTTCACTCTTCAGATCACCTCCTGAGAGAGGGTTTGAATTCCATTCCCTGACCCGCTTTGTTGTTCTTTCTTAGACCTAAAGTCCAGAAGATTCCACCAATCTCTTCCTCTGTCTTTCTCTCTCCCTTTTTTTCTTCTTCTTCTTCTTCTTCTTCTTCTTCTTCTTCTTCTTCTTCTTCTTCTTCTTCTTCTTCTTCTTCTTCTTCTTCTTCTTCTTCTTCTTCTTCTTCTTCTTCTCTTCCTCCTCTTCCTCCTCTTCCTCCCTCTTTTCTCCTTCTTCTCCTTCTCCCCTCTATCTTCCCCCACTCCCCCTTTCTCCATTTCTTTCTCTGTCTCTCTCTCTCCCCTCCCACTCTTGGAATTCTGTTCATGTAGAGTCCATCTTATGAGGAAACGCCTGCCTTAAAAGATCCATACCTACTCTTCAAGTCAAAGTCTTAGGAGTTGCCCAGGTACTCAGAGAGTTAAGTGATATGTCCAGAGTCTCACAGGCATTCTGTGTTGAGGCAACAGTTAAATCTTGGTCTTCCTAACACATTCCAAGGTGCAGTCCATCCACTATGCCAGGATTCCTTCCTCCCCTCCCTTATTTTACACATAAGGAAATATAGACTCAAAACTATAAGATGACTATCAAAGTAGAAGTTACAAAGAGGTGAATATAGAAAGTTAACTGTCTGGAGTCAGAGAACCCAAATTTAAAACTATCTCTGCTGTACTTCTTTCCTTGGGCAAATTAGAACCCCACCTGAGCGTCAGTTCCCTCATCTATAAAAGGAGAGGGTGACCCCTGATATCCCTTTCAGCTCAAAATTTGCGATCCATCTGAGAGGAGCAGGCAGCCTTCTAAACTCTGTCTTAATTTCCAACATCATTGTTCAACCAAAACGTCTCTCTACAAAGTTACCAATTGAATCTTAATTGACAATGGCCTTTTCTCAATCTTCATTCATCCTGTCTTCTCCACACTCTTTGTCATAGCTGATCACCCACTTTTCTATGATATCCTCTCCTCTCCAGGTTTCTGGGATGCTATTCTATCCCACTTCTCTTCCTCTTCTTTACCTGATTGCTTCTTCCCAGTTTCTGTTGCTGAATCTTCATCTGGGTCATTCCTCCAGAGCAGTTGTCCCTTAGGATTTAGTCCTGGGCTCCCTTTTCATCACCCTCTTTACTTAGAGATCTTCCCAGCTCCCATGGGTTTGATTTTCATCTCTATGCTGATTTTCTCAATTCCACTTATTTATCCCTAATTTGTCTTCTGACCTTCAGCCTTGCATCTCCCGTTGCCTGTTGCACATTCTGAACTGAACATCCTCAGTTTCATTCTCTACTCCTCACTCACCCTGTCCAATCTGTTGCCAAATCCTGTTGATTTTATCTTAGCAATCTCTCTTAGATATGCTCCCTTCTCTCTAACACTGCCCATCACCTTATCCACCTGCAGATCTCATCACGTTATCTACTTGGAGGTTCAATAACCTGCTGATGGCTCTATGCACTTCAGCTCTATCCCCAATCCACTCCGTTTTCCACTAAACTATCAAAGTGATCTCCCTAAAGCACAGATCTGGCACTTTTAATCAATAGATTCCAGTGGCTTCCTATCATTTCCAGGAGCAAATGTAAAATATAAAATACTTGTTTGGCATTCAAAGCCCTTCATAGCCTGACTCCCTTTTCTTTCCCATTTACTTTTAGATATGGACACTGGCTTCTTTGTTATTGTTCCCAGAAGAGACTCCATCTCCCAATCATCCTCACCTTCACTGGCTGTTACTCTAAACCAGGAATCATCTCACACTTTATCTTTACATCTTCTATTCCCTGGCTTCCTTCAAGTCTCAGCTAAAGTCTTACCTTCTCTAAGAAGCATTTCCAAATCCTCCTTAATCTCAGCAGCTTCCCTCCCAGGCTGTCCCTAATTTATACTATATATGTCTTGTTTGTACACAGTTGATTACACATTATCTTTTTGAGATCTGTTGTTAAGTCATTTTTCAGTCATGTCTGACTCTTTGTGACTCTTTGGGGTTTTCTTGGCAGAGATACTGGAGTGGTTTGCCATTTCCTTCTCCAGCTCATTTTGCAGATAAGGAAACTGAGGCAGAGTGAAGTCACTTGCCCAGGGTCACACAGCTAGCAAGTATCTGAGGCTGGATTTGCACTCAGAAAGATGAGTCTTCCTTGTTTCAGATGTGACACTTTAACCACTATTCCATCTAACTCCTCCAGCTCCTTGAGAACAGGAACTGATTTTTTTGCTTTTCTTTGTAATCTCAGTAATCAGCACAACACCTGGTACACAGTAGGCACTTAATAAATGCTTATTGACTGACTAACTGAACAAAGGGTGACTGAACAAAAGTCATCTATGTTGCAGAGAAGTAGAGGGATTCTTATTCAGAGAGGGATTAAGATGGAATGCAATAGGAAAACATTATTTGCAATTAAGTAATATTATTTGTAAAGCACTATGCTAAATACTGTAAATACAAATTAAAAACCAGAGTTTCTGCTCTCAAGGAGCTTACATTCTAGTTGGGGGGAAGGAGAGCACAATGCCCTGAAGAAGATAGAATTAGATTCTCTGTGGTCTTTGGCAGGGCAGGTGGCAAGGTTCTTAAAGCACATGGTTGGAAAGGGGCGATCCTAGCCAAGTCTGAATGGGCAGAGTTTAAGCGGGGACCATTAGAAGATGAAAGAAAGGCTCAGAGTGGTCCATTGGGTACTGCCCTCTAAGCAGGTGGAGTTTGACCTTCGATGGTTTCTAATGTCTTCAAACATCAAGTTTCTATGATTTTCTCTAAAGCAAGATTCCAGGAACCAGAAATATCACAGGCTATGTAACCTATAAGAATATCTGGATAGAGAGGTTTGATAGGAACAGACACTATCCCTCTAGAATGAAGACTCTGGGTGAAATTTGTTGCACCACCCCATGTCTCCACCCACCCACCCACAGTTCTCCTTACCTCTATCCAGAGGCCAGAACCAGGATGGGAATTCCGAGAATTGGAGCTCCTCGGCTGAAGGAAGCTCAAAAGAAGGTGCTGTGCTACGGATTCCCTTTTCTAGCAAAGCCTCAGGGATCCTCTGGGGAAACAGCAGGTGCCCAAAGATCCTGAACCCATGAAACATGGAGTATTTTGCACAAATGAAAATGAGTAGGTTGTTCCCAATAGGAAGGAAGGAGGGAGCTTTTCTGGGACGATAGTTTTGCCTCAGGAAATAGGTTGCTGGTGTAAGATGTTAGGGGAGGTCCTTATTGTTTCTAGGAATCTGGCCTCTCTTGGCATAAGGACCAGGAAGGAAAAAAACAACCACCTTCTTACTCTTGAGAAAAGAGCTCTCCATATGTGCAGCACAGCAGACGTGCTCTCAGGCTATTTGAGTGGACAGCTTCTTGGCTCTGCTGGGGACAGAGGCTGGGAAGTAGCTTCACATCCTCAGTGATCACTCTTACTTCATGGACTTTCAGAAGTTAGCTACCATCTCTTCAAGTTCTTCCTCAAGCTCCATATTTTTTGATCTCTGAGGTTATCGACCATCTGTTCAATGCTCTTCCTCAAGTTCCATCTCCTTTGACCTCCAAGATTATTGACCATCTCTTCAGGTTCTTCCTCAAGCTCCACCTTCTTTGACCTCCAAGGTCATTGACCATCTGTTCGATGCTCTTTCTCAAGCTCCATCTCCTTTGACCTCCAAGATTATCGGCCATCTCTTCAGGTTCTTCCTCAAGTTCCATCTTCTTGATCTCAGAAGCTTTGGAAGATGCTGACTGCCCCCTCTTCCTAGATTTTTTCTCCTTTTGGCTTCCATTTCTCTTTCCCTGAAGTTGGAGAAGTGGGTAGGATGCTGGATTCTGATCTGGACATACTAGGTTTGAATTCTGCCTTAACCGTTTATTAGCTATGTAACTCTGGATCATTTGTTTAACCTTTCTTAAGCATCAGATTCCTTATCTATAATATAGTTCATAGTAACAATCTCACAAGGTTGTTGTGATAGGTCAGATGTGATAATATAAGTGGTTTGTAAACTTTGAAATTTAATATAAATTTTAGAAACTATTATTCCTTAACATTGCTCTACTGAGTGTCTTATTTCCTGTCTCACTTTAATTTTTTTTTTCTGGCACTCAGGGTTAAGTGACTTGCCCAGCTAGTAAGTATCTGAAACTGGATTTAAACTCAGGTCCTCCTGACTCCAAAGCGGAGGCTCTATCCACTGGGTCACCTACCAATCCTTGTTTTGCTTTTCTTAAAATGTTTTGTTAATTCTTTAAAAAAAAAATCATTGTGACTCCCAGTCAACTCTCAATAGAATCCGCCTTTGTAAGAGAAGTGAAAGTGAGCAAAACAGTCAACACATTGACTCCTCCTCCTTAGCTCCATATCTCTTTTTTTGTTTTTAAGTTTACCAATCTTTATTCAAATGTTCTTCAATTTTCCCATTTGCTCTATCAAATGGTACATTTGTTGCATATCTTTATGATATATATTAAAATTAAAGGTCATAAAGATAGTCGTATATAATCATAGTCATTTTTACTTGTATTCATACCTAGAGTCATAAAGGTTTTTATACCTTATACTTTTCTTTTTTATTATTATTATTATTAGCGCCATATCTCTAATTCATCAGCTCTTTGCTGAGAGTGGGGCATGTTTTACTCAGAACAGAAGTGGAATGGATGGCCCTGGGAAGCAGCAAAAACTGAGTGAGCACTGGCCACGTGCCTTACAGAGGAGGTAGCTCTAACCCCGCTGAGGAGCCATCCCTTCCAGCTGGGAGAATAGGCAACTCCATCATTCTGAATGCCCATGTCAAGGTTAGGGTGAGAATGAGGGGGAGACGATGTTATTCCAACTTTTTCTGGTTTTAGAAATGCTTAAGTTATTGATTATCCTTGTTTTTAGGTCACCATCATTTGCCAAACAATCCCTTCTCCCTCCCACACCTACATAGACCTCTCATATAAGAATTTTTTTTTCCTGCTGCTGAGGCAGTTAGGGTTAAGTGACTTGCCCAGAGTCACACAACTAGGAAGTATTAAGTGTCTGAGACCACATTTGAACTCAGATCCTCCTGACTTCAGGGCTGGTGCTCTATCCACTGCACCACCTAGCTGCCCCTCATATAGGAATTTTTTTAAAAGAGGGGAAAAGCAGTTCAGCGAGCAACAACAGTGATAACCAATCAGTCCTAATTTGTTAGTATTCCACTTCCATAGTCCCCACCTTTACAAGGAAGGGAAGGGGAGGTGTGTTCTCATGTCTCTTCTTTGGGACAAAGCTATAATTATATAATGCTCAATTTGGATACTATGTTGTTATTGTTCCTTTCATTTACATTATTATTTTAACTACTATGTACACTTGTGTAAAATGGGGCAGTGAGGTGGTACAATGGATAGAACACTGAATCTGGAGTCTCATTCAAATCTAGTCTCAGACACTCACTAGTAGGGAGACCTTGGGCAAATTACTTAACCCCTATTTGCCTCAATTTCCTCATCTATAAAATGGGGGTATACTGGAAAGAAAAAGGGAAATATTTCCAGTATCTTTACCAAGACAATCATGTGGACAAGTGTCCATGGGTTCATATGGAATTGGACACGACTGAATGACTAAACAACAACAACAATAATTCATTGTATATATTGTTTCCCCAATTTTGCCTACTTCACTTTGCATCAATTCATAAAAATCTTTCTGTGTATCCTGATAGTCTCCATATTCATATTCATCTACTGTAATGACCGCGTATTTAAAATCAGCTGGAGTCAGGAATTCAGGTTAAGGGAAAAATCTTCAATCTTTATTGAAGTGAAGAGGTGAATAAGGATTGCAATAGCAATATGGGCAGCTGCGACAGGAAGCCAGCTAACAGAGGGGGATCTGAGCTGAACAGCCGTCACAATGGCAAAAGCTAGCAGAGAAAGTGGGGCCTGAGCTCTCCTCCCCTTCCTTTTTCCCTCCCCTGTCTCCACCCACCAAAATCGTCATTTCCTATACAACACATCAGGACTTACACAAAGAGTGGGCAGGGGTCATTCTTTCTCCAAGCTTATATATTAATAGAGTATGGTCCAATTACTATTTAGCCTCATGTGCTTGGGACCTCAGTGCATCAACTCAAGCCTCAGCCCATTACAATCTACCACTGCTGGTTCGGCTATTCCTTAATTCAATGGGCATCCCATCCTTTGTCCAGTTCTTTGCTATTACAGTAAGCACCAGTAGGAATATGTTGGTTTTCCCAGGATCTTTCTTCCTCTCCTTGACCTCCTTGGATTACATGCCTAGATCATAAGGTTTTTTTTGAAACATAATGAAGAATAATGCTGCTTCTGTTCATAGCTAAATAACAATTGTATTGGGGGTTAATTCTATTTCAGATTCTAGCCAATCCATTATTCATCTGGCCTAAGGTTCACTTTGCTTTAGATTTCCATGCTTAGGGGCTGTCGTTGTGTAAAGCCCCTGGAAGGATGGAATGCTGCATCAACTAGCTCCAACATCCTTCTTCCCCTTGTTTCAAAATGTGAGCTGTTCGGCTGACATCATTTTTTCTCTTTTTGCAGGACATGGGTGTCCTCTACCTGATGGCAAGATCTAAGATGTGGTCCAGCTAACCACACAAGGCTAGGGGCTGGGCAAGTTGTGGGGAGGGGAAGGAGCTCCCAGAGCCCCTCCCTCCCTCTCCTCCAATCGATCTCCATGGAAAAAGGACATTCTTGGCCTCAGGATACCCGGGACATTCTTCACAGCCTGAGAATGAGGAGCAAATATGCTCTTTTCCTGCTGTTTGTGGTTATTGTCTTTGTCTTCATTGAGAAAGAAAATAAAATCATATCAAGGTAAGAAATGAGGGAAACTTTCCCCTTATTTTCACAAATACCCTCATTCATTGAAAAAAAGTGCCCATTGTATATAAAGCATTATGCACATACTGGGACCCAAGCAGACTTTGGATAAGACATTAACCCTACCCTCATAGAGCTGGTAATCTTATAGAAGGACAAGACAAAACAATGACCCAAACTCACTGACTTTCATTTCATTTGTCATTCTATCCATCTGTCTCTCTATCTACTTATCTTCTATCCATCTATCTATTTGCCCATCCATCCATCCATCATCTATCTACCTGTCTATCCATTCACCATCCATCTATCTTCCTATTCAGCTATCTACCTACATACCTACCTACCTGTCTGTCTATCTGCTTATTCATCCACCATTTATCTATCTTTCCATCCATCTATCTATCTATCTATCTATCTATCTATCTATCTACCTATCTACCTGTCTGTCTACCTATACATCCATCCAATCATCCACCCATTCATTATCTCTAGCTACCTACCTGTCTGTTCTTCTGTCCATCCAACTATCTATTTGTCTATCTAACCATCCATCCATCTATCAATCTGCCTACCTACCTATCATCTGTACCTGTTGTTTCATTGATTTAGGGTATTCCCAGTGAGAAAACTCCTCCCAATGCAGACTAGTACCTGCTTCACTTTTGGGGGACCAAAATTAAATATTATACATATTTATCAAAAGGGTTCTCTTTTTTTTCTTTTTTTCCAGGTGGGTTAAGGGGATAATGGAAGGAAGAAAAAATTGCTTGATGTTAAGAGGAAAAATAGATTTAATGTTTAAAAAGATACCTAAGTTCCTTTTTTTTTTTTGCCTTGAGGGGAAAAATCTTTATTTCTTACAGTTTATAATGTTCCTTTACATTCCTAGGCCACATTTGCTCACTTTTCCCTATTTGCTGTGTACTCACTTTGTTCCCAGTTAATATAGTACTTTTCACTACAACAAAAGGTGCTGCTTTAAATACTTTGTGTGTATGGGTCCTTTCCATTGGTATTGAGGACAATAGTTTTATATCATTAATTTTTTTCTAGTGTTTTTTAAAAATAATTGTTGGATTAAATTGAGTTTCTCTTAGCTGAAAATCTTTTTTTTTTTATAACTTTTTATTGATAGAACGCATGCCAGGGTAATTTTTTACAGCATTATCCCTTGCATTCACTTCTGTTCTGATTTTTCCCCTCCCTCCCTCCACCCCCTCCCCTAGATGGCAAGCAGTCCTTTTACATGTTGAATAGGATACCTAAATTCCAGTCTTAACCCTGTCACTAATTTTTATTTCATGGGAGGGGGCACATAATTGAAGTTAAGTGTCTTGCCCAGAGTCACACAGTTACTATGTATCTCAAGTGAGATTTGAATGCAGGTCCTCCTGACTCCAAGGCACCTAGCTGATCCTGCTACTAACTTTAGCTTTAACTATGAACTTGTGCAAATTACCAGATTTTGTTGGTTCTCGCTTTTTTCCTTTGCCAAATAGACACTTCGAATAACCCTGGATCCTATTTCTCTGAGTCAGGGATTAAAGTAGAAAGAATTGCTCCCAGAAGGTTTCCTGAAGGAAATGGCTTGTGTATTGGCATTTGACTGCTTACACAGACATTAACTTTAATAGTGATATTATTTTATTTTTTGAGAGGCAATTGGGGTTAAGTGACTTGCTACACAGCTAGAAAGTGTTAAATGTCTGAGGTCCTGACTCCAGGGCAGGTGCGCTATCTACTGTGTCATTTAACTGCCCCTACTGATATATTTTATTTTTTCTTCCTTTTAAAATTTTTATTTATTTTTTAACACACATTGCTTTATGATTCATGTTGGGAGAGAAAAATCAAAGCAAAAGGGAAAAACCATGGGAAAGAGAAAATAAAAACAGAATAAAGAAGTGAAAATAGCATGTGGTAATTTACATTCAGTCTCCTTAGTTCTTTTTCTGGATGGGGATGGCATTTTTCTGTCCAAAATCTATTGGGATTGCTTTGGATCACCGAACTGTTGAAAAGTACCAAGTATTTCATAATTGATCATCTCACATTCTTGTTGTATAGTGTACAATGTATTCCTGGTTCTGCTTGTTTCACTCAGCATCAGTTTGTATAAATCTTTCCAGGCCTTTCTAAAACCAGCTTGTTCATCATTTTTTATAGAACAGAAATGTTCCATTATCTTCATATACCATAACTTGTTCAGCCATTTCCCAACTGATGGGCATTTACTCCTTTTCCAATTCTTTGCTACCACAAAAAGAGCTGCTACAAACATTTTTGCACACGTGGGTCCTTTCCCCTCCTTTATGATTTTCTTGGGATACAGATCCAGTAATGGCACTGCTGGGTCAAAAGGTATGCAGACTTTTTTTTATCGCCCTTGGGGCATAGTTCTAAATTGCTCTCCAGAATGGTTGGATCAGTTCACAACTCCACCAACGATGCATTATGCATTAGTGTCCCAATTTTCTGACATTCCCTCTAACATCATTTTCTTTGAAAACTAGCTTTGCGTATATTTTGAAAATGAAAAGCTATTATTTAAAAAAAATAAAGTGCTTTGCAAAGCAGAGTTGTCTGTGGATTCCATTATTATTAATTCTTCTTCTTTATGCTCGCAGGGTCTCGGACAAGCTGAAGCAAATCCCACAATCCCTCATGGACGCGAACGGCACCGACCCGGCGCTGATGCTCGCCGAGAACGCGTCCCTCCTGTCCCTGAGCGAACTGGACTCTTCCTTCTCCCAGCTCCGGCAGCGGCTCCGGAACGTCACCCTGCAGCTGGGGGGAGAGCCGGCGGAGCTGCCGCTGGGCCCGCGACGGCACGTGCTGCTGATGGCCACCACCAGGACGGGCTCCTCCTTCGTGGGCGAGTTCTTTAACCAGCAGGGCAACATCTTCTACCTCTTCGAACCTCTGTGGCACATCGAGCGGACCGTGACCTTCGAGCCCGGGGGCGCCAACGCCGCCGGCTCCGCCCTGGTCTACCGGGACGTGCTGAAGCAGCTGTTCCTGTGCGACCTCTACATCCTGGAGCACTTCATCAGCCCGCTGCCCGAGGACCACCTGACTCCGTTCATGTTCCGGAGAGGGTCCAGCCGCTCGCTCTGCGAGGAGCCCGTGTGCACGCCCGCCGTCAAGAAGGTCTTCGAGAAGTTCCACTGCAAGAACCGCCGCTGCGGCCCCCTCAACCTGACCCTGGCCGCGGACGCCTGCCTGCGCAAGGAGCACATGGCGCTCAAGGCCGTGCGCATCCGCCAGCTGGAGTTCCTTCGGCCGCTGGTGGAAGACCCCCGCCTGGACATGCGGATCATCCAGCTGGTCCGGGACCCCCGCGCCGTGCAGGCGTCCCGCATGGTGGCCTTCTCCGGCAAGTACGAGACCTGGAAGAAATGGGTGGCGGAAGGGGAGGCCCGCCTGCGGGAGGACGAGGTCCAGCGGCTCCGGGGGAACTGCGAGAGCATCCGGCTCTCGGCCGAGCTGGGCCTGAGCCAGCCCTCCTGGCTGCGGGGCCGCTACATGCTGGTGCGCTACGAGGACGTGGCCCGCCTGCCGCTGCAGAAGGCCCGGGAGATGTACCGCTTCGCGGGGATCACCCTCACCCCGCAGGTGGAGGACTGGATCCGGAAGAACACCCAAGCCCCCCAGGACAGCAGCGGCATCTACTCCACCCAGAAGAACTCCTCGGAGCAGTATGACAAGTGGCGCTTCAGCATCCCCTTCAAGCTGGCCCAGGTGGTCCAGGGAGCCTGCGCTCCCGCCATGCGGCTCTTCGGCTACAAGCTGGCCCCCGACCCCGCCACCCTCACCAATCGCTCCATCAGTCTGCTGGAGGACCGGGGCACCTTCTGGGTGACGTAATGGCGAGAGGGGCCCTGGATCCTCGGCCACAGCCCCGTCCCCACTCCCCTGACCTACTCACGTCAGCTGCCAGACTGAACCGCCACCGCGCAGGCGGAGCCGTGTCAGCCTGAGAGATGGGCTGTGGTGGCAAGGGTCGTCCAGTACGAAATTAAATGAGCCAGGCGCGTCTCTTGCGAGAGAAGCAGGCCTTACCCCGCCCCACCCTGCGCCTTACTCCCCCCTCCTCCTGCGCCTTACCCCCCCCCCCGCCCCACCCCCTTCTTCTCCTCTTGCCACCGGGATTTCCTAGGACAGAACGAGACCGGAGCAGCTCCCGGCCCTGCAAACCTCCATCCCACCCGGAGGAATCCTGCCCGGAGGCTGGAGGCTGGACTGCCTCGATCTCATTTTCACCCGCCCACAGCACACTCTGCCTCGCTCCCCAACTTCCTACAAGTGCCTCCCCGTCCCTGCGGGGGACCTCTGCCCTAAGCACTCCGAGAGACTCTCTCATTGTGTTTATCCTAATTGTTGTAGAAGAGGGACTGGAGGTGAGAGATAGTCCTAGCCTGATCCACCTGCCGCAGAAGGCCTCATGGGAAACTCCCAGCCCCAGGGAGGCCCCTGCAGGCTCCTGGTTCTCACTACTACCTCCTTTTATCTGTAAGTTTACTCACTTTTGTGGCAGACAGGCTGCCTTAACCTGGCTTTTGGCCAACCCTTTTACAATTTATTTATGACACACACTCACCCCCAAAGACCGTTTGACTCCTACCGGGCCTCTCTCCTTGAAGGCTGCCGGGGCCTCCCTTTGGAAGGCATCATCAAAACCAGGGGGACAGATAAAAGGTCTCTTTGGTTGATTGGCTGAAGCTGGACCAAGCCTGGGGAAGGTACAAAGAATATGCAGGAGAAAGGGGGGAAGGGGCAGCCCAAAGTCTCTATTTCTCTCTGGAAGACAGTAGTCTTTTCCTACCCCTTCATCAGACCACAAATTAGCCATCAAAGTGACAAACCAGTATCTGGAAGCTCCCCTCTCCCCCACTGAGGTTTCTGGGGAGAAAACTGTATAACTTAGTAGGGGACCATTTGGGGCTTTAAAGTTATTTATGATTTAGTTTCTTCTTTTGTTATTTTTCTTCCAGCAAGAAGTATTGGTTGGAGGTTGTTGGTAGAAAAGTCAGTTGGGGTCTTGAGGGAGACTTAGAAGAACCAAAGGCTGAGGTTTCCCTTAGCCCAGGGAGCAGGAGCCATTGCCACGGGGGTCCCCAGAAAAAAGTGAGGCAGCTGGAGTCAATTTGAGCCTGCTCAGCTCTTCCTCCCCTCCTTTCACCAGTCCTGCTTTTCAGGAGACTTGTCTTCTTTACCCCATTGTTTCCCTGTTCTTGTTGTTGGGGTGCTTCTCCCTCTCCTTAGAGAGGCACCCTGACCTCAGAATGCTGTCTCCGTGTACATGTTTTGCTTCTAAAGACAGTGTTCAGTGACAAACTCCCCCTGTCCCCTCAGAGCCGTGGCCTAGAATTTAGCAAAACACAAAAATTTAGCATTTGTTATACAGAGTTAATTAATTCCACCAGCATTTATTCAGGTGCCTTCAAGTGACCAAAGCTCTGCATCAGGGACTGGGCAGCCAAAGACAAAAAACAAATAATTAATGCCTGCCTTCCTGGAGCTTACATTCTCCTGGGCAATAGACAAGTTCCACATCTGGTCATCCCAGGCCACCATATTTGGTGAGAGGAGGATGACATTCTACTTTGAGATTGGTCACCGCTCAGGGGAGCCTAAAGGCAGCCAAGTTACAGTGTCCAGAACCATGAGGGGTTCATCCTTGCTGGGTGGGGCTACTTCCATTTGGGGGAGCCATGGCTGTTGCCTTTCTCAACTTCATATTCCATGGATGGGCAGTGCAGTGACGTGCCTCCTTCCCCAGTAAAGAGAGCTTCATTTTGAACAAACTGGACTGACATTCATAGAACCCAGTAACACCATCTGGGAACCTCTTCCCACCTCAGGATGTGGTGTTGCTGAAGACATCTCTGGCAGGCCCAGAATGTTTTTTTCCTAATAAGGAGACTACTTTCCCCCTCCTCCCTGTCCCCACTCCTCCTTTACCTCCTGGTTCCCCAGAGATGGAAGCTATCAGTTCCAGCTAGCACTGTGCTAACAGGCATAGAGGGGTGAGGGGAAGCCCTTCTCTCCACTCTCAGAGTTGCTTTCTGGGGCTGCAGGCTCCCTGCTCCCTACACCATCATCTCTCTCCTCCCACCAGAGATTTTTGGAGAACTCTATTAAGAATGAACTTGGGAGGGGAGGGTTTCCTATCTTTGGGATATTGTTCACTGCAAATTGAATTAATTTATTTATTTTGTGAAGAGATGAAAAATAAAAAATAGTTTATTTGCAGGGAGTCTGTGTCATATATATAAATATGCTGAGAGAGAGAGAGAGAGTTAAAAATAGAAATGAGGAAGAAAGCAAGAACTGTTAGTCCAGGATAAATCCCTGATGACTCATCCAGGATAAGCTTTTATTAGGAAAAGATCCATAGTTATTCTTCTGTTCAACTAGTTGGAGGAATCAGAATTCCCAACACTTCAAATATTCTCATTCCAATTTTTATATTAATCATTATGCCTGCTTATGAAACATGGGAACTGAGTATACTGACTACCTAGAAGGGAGGAAAATGAGGACTTAAAAAAAAAGATAATAATGTTTTTATTTTTAAAATACATACAAAGATAGCTTTCAACCTTCACCTTTGCAAAACCTAGTGTTCCAAATTTTTTTTCTCCCTTCCTCCCTAGACAGCAAGTAATTCAATATGTTAAACATGTGCAATTCTGCTATACATATCTCCATATTTATCATGGCACACAAGAAAAATCAGAACAAGAAGGAAAAAAATGAAAAAGAAAACAAAAAGCAAGCAAATAACAACAAAAAATGAAAATACTATGTTGTGATCCACACTCAGTTCCCACAGTCCTCTCTCTGGATGCAGTTTGGTTCTCTCCATCACAAGTCAATTGGAATTGGTCTGAATCACTTCATTGTTGAAAAGAGCCATGTCTGTCAGAATTCATAATTGTATAATCTTGTTGCCATATACAATGATCTCCTGGTCCTGCTCATTTCACTCAGCATCAGTTCATGTAAGTCTCTCTAGGCCTTTCTGAAATCATCCTGCTGATTGTTTCTTATAGAACCATAATATTCCATAACATTCATATACCACAGTTTACTCAACCATTCCCCAGCTGGGGCATCCACTCAGTTTCCAGGTCCTTGCCACCACAAATGGCTGCCACAAACATTTTTGCACACGTGGGTCCCTGTCCTTCCTTTATGATCTCTTTGGGATATAGGCTCAGTAGAAACACTGCTGGATCAAAGCGCCTGCACGGTTTGATGGGCCTTTGTTCATAGTTCCATTTTGCTCTCCAGAATGGTTGGATCACTTCACAACTCCACCAATAATGTATTCCTGTCTCAGTTTTCCCACATCCCCTTCAACATTTATCATTATCTTTTCCCATCATGTTAGCCAATTTAAGAGGTATATAGTGGTACCTCGGAATTGTTTTAATTTGCATTTTTCTGATCAATAGTGATTTGGAGGGTTTTTCCATATGACTAGAAATGATTTTAATTTCTTCCTCTAGAAAACTGTTTTTATCCTTTGACCAAAATGAGGACACTTTACAAGGCCTTGAATAAAACTAAGAGAAAACAGCAGTTATGTTCTGAGAACTCTCAGATCCTAAAGGGGGTCAGGAGCCAATCATTGACTTTATATCCTCAGGATCCAAACCTGAAATCTTGGAAAAACCATATTTGGTGCTTTCTCTTCCTTCCTTTCCAGAGCTGGATACATGAGAGTCCCTGGCAAGAGCAGCAAGGCTAGGTGGGGGCCCAAAGGAGAAGAAGGAGGCAGTTCACCCCCTCTTAAGACCCCTAATTCCTCTTCAGCACTTTGTGATTCACCAAGGGGAGAAGGGCTGATCTCACAGGGAGGACACAAAGATAGATGAAGCCATTCAGCTTTTGCTTCAGCTGGTCCTCAGCTTTCCACCAGCACAAGAGACTCATTCAACAATTGGCCTATTTATTTAGTTCCCTGGGAGCTGATGGACACATCTTCAGCTCAACCTTTATAAATAGTACGGAACATTCCAGCCTGTGGGTGTGAGAGGGCAGCGGCTAACACCTCACACATCACGCCTTCTCTCTTCCTTGCCCTCCAACAGCCCTATTAGATGTGCTGACACAATTGAGTTATTTTCACAAGCCTATGAGGAAAAATGAGAGTTAAGGAAGTTTGGGCTCCCTACAGAAATAGCTATCTTGCAAAAGTAGAGATCCCTTAAAGGAGAAGGTTTCGGGCAACAGGATACCCATAGTCCTGAATGGAGAAAGGGGAAAGAGGAAAAAATGAAAAAAAGTTGCTGAGTAATAGAAAAATGACTTGGGTAAAAGTCAGGAAAGCCAGGGGTCCGATGGTGACTTTGCCACATCAGCTTCGTGGAGCTCCTGTCCTCATGAGAGAAGGAGGGAGTTGGATGAGTGAGCTTTCAGCCACGCTATCCTGTGATATTATACCTCTCAAGGTATGTTGGCTGTTTTGGAAAGGATGTGAGAACCTCAGGACAGCAGAAAGGGTCTTAGGAGGTCACGTTCCTTTCATCTCCCTCTTCCCAAGAATTATATGATAATATAATATAAATATATATAATTATATATGGCCACCACTTGTCAATGACGACTCCTTTCAGGGTGTTTTTTTCCTTTGGCCACCGACCTCCCACCCATTTGGTGGGTGCTAAATGAGGTGCCGTCACCCCAACTTCTGCCAGAGAGCTGAGGCAAAGCTCACTTTCCCGAATGGACAGAAAAATTCAGCAGGGAATGGAGATAGGCTAGTGAGGGAAAAGAAGCCTGACCAGAGACCATGAGAGGAAACCCCTGGCCAAAAACTGGTGGGGCTGCAGGAAATGTGTGGAGACTGGGAAAATACAAAAGTTTCTGGTTTGTTTATTTATTTGCTTGTGGAGAATTCCTAAGCTCTGAAGCAATTGATTCTAGCTATGACAAAGCACCAACCTACGTGTATACATCTGCTGGCCCCGCAATCAGTCCTTGAACACACCCCACATCTGTGGTCCCCAGAGACTCCAGAACAAGAATGCTTAACCCTTTTTGTGCCAGGAGAGCCTTTTGCTATCTTGTGAACCCCATGAATCCCTCTGCAGATTTCAGGTTTGGATCCTGTAGGTATAAAGTCAGTGATTGGCTCCTGGCCCCCTTTAGGGACCTGAGAGTTCTCAGAACATAACTCCTGTTTTATCTTAGTTTTATTCAAAGCCTTGAAAGATGTCCTCATTTTGATCAAAGGATATGAACAGACAATTTTTATATGAACTTAAAATCATTTCTAATCACATGAAAAAACACTCCAAATAATTAAGTGTATAAGATATAAAAAATTACCAAAAAACAATTTTGCTGAAATACACTTATCAACATACTTTTAAAAAATCAAAGGAAAGAACAGCCCTGAAGTCAAGAGGACCTGAACTCAAATCTGGCCTCAGATACTTAACACTTCCTGACTGTGTGATCCTGGGCAAGTCACATAACCTCAATTGCCTCTGAAAAAAAAATCAATTTCACTGACCTTAGTTTAAGAACTCCTGTTCTGGTAATAAGAACACTAAATTTTAGAAAAGGGAATTAAGATTCCCAGATATTTCAAATCAATATTTAAGTCTTCTATGTTTTCAAGACAATTGAACCAGTTTGCTATTGTGAAAGGATATAGGAAAATAGATTAATAAAGCCTTGAGATCATCATATCAATTCAGATTTATAATTAGATTATATATAATCATATATTATAAATTATATATTTAAATGGTCTTACATATATAATTATAGATACAATACATACAGTGAAAGTTTGATCTACCATAACTCTTCTAAACTATGTGCTTCTACTTGGATAATTAACCAATCATGTGACTTCTCTTCAGTCTTAGTTTCTTTGCAAGGTCCTTTCCACATGGATTCCTCTCTCCTTTCAATGGTGATTGGTACTGCTCACGCTTTTCACTGTATTATGTGTAGTGTCAAAGATTGAGAGCTGGAGAAGAATTTCAACATGATTAAATTCCACCATTTTACTTACGGTTGAGGAGAACAAGACCTGGAGAGGTTAAAGATTTACATGATCTGACTTGTGCATCATGGCCAGACAGTATCAATCATCACAGGAATTAATTTTGCCAAATGGTTGACAAATTCAAGTCCAGGTCTAGGGCAAACCCAGGCCCCAGTGAAAGATGTAAGGAAAAATTCAGTGGAATGGTAAAATCAGCAATGAAAAAGGACACTAAATTTGGAGAACTTGTTTATTTATTTGTTTGTGGAGAATTCCTAGGACTCGAGTTCAAATTCTGACTCTACTCTTACTACCCATATTACTTGGGACAGGTCACTTAAATCTCACTGCCCCTCAGTTTCCTGGTCTATAAAATAAAGAAAATGTGCAACCAATTAATTACATAAAACAATAAAATCCTTTTTAAGATAAAGGGGTCTCTAAAGTTACTTACAATTTTAAATTAATGGTCTATGGGCTCTTTAGTGCTTCTACATGAAATCATGGGTGACATATTTTCAAAGCTTCTATGTCAACTGGAAAGACGGTTTCTAATCAAGTGTGGATTCAGATGTTATCGATATTAGAAGTCATTTAAGCCAAATCCCTCATTTTACAGATGAAGAAACTGAAGACCAGAGAATGATTTGACTGAAACCACTCAATGTCAGAGGTGAGATTTGAACTCACACCTTCTGATTCTAAAGTCAATGTTCTTTCTATAGGCATTTATGAAGTCTCCTACTCAAAAGGCACTGGGATAGCCAGGGGAGAAATAAATTTTTTAAAAATTCAGTCCATTCCCTCAATAAGATTATATTCTACTGGGGGGATACATAAAACACTGTATATCTGTAAATGGATACCCTGGGATTTAAGACAAGAGGGAGGGAGCACTGGGAAGAATGAGGGAAGACCATTTATAGGAGGCAGGACATTGATCAAACCTTGAAAGAAGACAGATTCTGAGGGGCTGAAATGAGGGCTCAGCCTGTACAAAGATTTGGAGGAAGGAAATCATAGGATCTGAGCACTGGAAGGAACCTCCAAGGTCTTCTGGCCCCCATTCCCTCATTTGAGAGTTGTGACTGAGGAATATCAATTAAGCCAGTATGGCTGGAACTTAAAGTGCATGAAAGGTAGTAATGGATGATAAAGCAGAGAAGCAGAATGTGGAAGCAGACTGTGTGTGATTGTCTTGAAATATCAGGAGAAGTTTCTATTTTATCCTGCTCTAGATCTTGGGCAGTATAGCCTGGTGGAAAGTGCCCAGGATCAGGAGCCAGGAGAGCTGAGTTCCTATTCCAGAACTGTAGAGCCAAGAAGGGATTTTAGTTTCACAGATAACGAAATTAAACAACTTACTTCAAGTAAATATAGCAAAGTACAGGGACCTCCTGACTTCTGATACACCTTTATTCCTGCACACCCCACTGATGGATTCACTGTGCTTTTTATGGTCCTCTTAAAATGATCTGGTGCAACTAAATAACCTCAAAGTTCTAATAATTTTGATTCTATAGAGATATTTTCCCCATCCAATAGCATTGAATGCTGTTATCAATCATTCATAGCTTCATATAGATTCATTTATTCAATGCTTTCCTGACTGAATGGAGTTCCCCAGGGAAGGAAAAGGGAAGCATCATTTTGGACCCTGACAGGACAAATCTGAATACAATGATCCAGGGAGGCTCCTGAACTCCCAGAACACATCGTGAAGGGCCTGAGTGAAGAGAAGACCAATGTAGAAAGGAGGATGGGAAGCCAATCCTTCAGTCCTCCATCTCAAATCAGAAGGTTATAGGAAAGAGGTGGAACAAATCTTAGAAGTCAGCTAGGCTGGGGCTTCTTAAACTTTTTCCACTCATGATTCTTCTTCACCCAAGAAATTTTACGTGAACCCGGGCATATGGGTATATAAAAGAGGCATTTGAATCAAACAGTTACTGATAACAAATCATCACCATCCCTATATTCAGTTACACAATCTCAAATGGGATTGCAACCCAGTTTTAAGAAGCTTTGACATAGTCCAACCCCAGACCCATTTTACAGTAGAAGAAACCGAGACCCACATTGGGTCTGTGTCTTGCCCACGTTCATACAGCTAATAAATGCTCCTTTCTCCATCTTTCGATCTGACTCACTCAGGAGCTAACTGTCTTGGAATCAATCTTGAGAGGAAATGCTTCACACTATTAAGGCAGACATGACAGTGTCAGGTATCAGGACTGAAATAGAGCTCCCAGACCAGGTGATGTCTCAGTCTCCACCTAAAAATATTGATTTCAGTGGCTGGTTTGTTGCTGTTTTTTTCCTGACACAAATGGCATCCTGGAGAGACAAATTGTTCCTAATCATAGGGCAGGGAAGTGGCTCTGATGGAAAAACTCTCCACCCTCTGCACCACAAACCAAGCTGGAATCTCCATCTTGTCTTGCCTTCAGCTGGCTTCTGACTCCCAGACATTTTCTCCTGCTGATCTGCCACAATCCAAGCAAGTTTTGAGTGAGCAGGTGCACCTGTAATCTCCGAGTCCCACAGGAACACACTAAAGCATTTCAGCACCCCAGGGAAGACGGATAGCTCTCCGACTGGAAGGATGCTTCTAATGAGATAGCCTAGCCCTGGATTTGAATCCTAACTCTGCTGCCTTCTAATGATAAGATCTTTAAAAAGTAATACCTCCTCTTTCAAAGTCTCAGTTCCTCATCTGTAAAATGGAAGGGTTGGACCAAATGGATGCAAATGTTCACGTCTATTCTTCATTCTGTAATTATAGGTGATAGTGATGTGCTGGGAAGGGGGGAATATGCAGGATACATTTTAAAATTTAATTTGCAGTATTAACATTGTCTCCATCATTTTCTTGAATCTAGATAATAAACAAAACAATAAATCATTTAATGGGTAGGGGAGGAAGAGAATTTGGAATGGAAAAATTAAAAATTAATGTTTAAAAAATAAATCAAGCCTTAATTCATAGTACTTGTCAATTTCTGAGGTGTCAATACTCACAGTGAAAATTTAACTACCAATTCTCTGACTTTCATGAGTCAGTATTACCTGGCTCCTTCCTTACCCACCCTATACTGCCCTTTAAGGTTTACAAAGCTCACCATACTCATTATCTCTTCTGATCCTTGAAACAATCCTGTGATCTGATTACAGTAAATAGTATTGTGCCCATTTTACAGATGAGGAAGAGGAAGTCTAAAGAGATTAAATAAATTGTCCATGACCACAAAGTTAGTAAGAGTCAGAATCAGATTCTGTGAGAATTGAGTTGGAAGCCTTCTTGAGGGGAGAATCCTCAAATCATTTCCTTTCCATATTATGATAAGGTAGAAACAATTCATTCTCAGAACCATGATAGAACCTTTAGAACAGATGATATCTGGATATATATTGTATTTAACATATACTTTAACATATTTAACATGTATAGGTCTGCCTGCCATCTAGGTGAGGGGGTGGGGGAAGGAAGGGAAAAGTTGGAACAGAAGGTTTTGCAAGGGTCAATGCTGAAAAATTACATGTGCATATATCTTGTAAATAAAAAGCTATAACAGAAAAAAAAGAACAGATGATATCCTCCAAAAAAAGAGAGGACAATCAGAAACATCGTGCTAATAGTTCTATGCTAATAAAATCGAGAACAAAAAAGAAATAGTTCAAAAATATAAAAATACTCAAACTATCAGAAGACCAGAGAGAGATCTTAAATGATCTGACCTTAGAAAAGGGAAAGGGAAAAAAAACTCTTGGACTTAATGAATTCTATCATTTGAAGAACAGTCAGTACCAAGGTTTCACAAATTATTCTCAAAAACTAAGAAAGAAAGCATCTTACCTGTTGCAGCTAGGTGCTACAGTGGATGCCTAGAGTCAGGATAACTCAACTTTATGAGTTCAAATCCTGCCTCAGACACTTACCAGCTGTGGGAAGTTGGGCAAGTCACTTGGCCCCAATTGCCCCTGAAAGAAAGTACCCTATCAGAATCCTTCTATGGTGTAACTATGATCCTGATATTTCAACCAAGGAAAAATTAAACCTGGGGGAAAAACATAAGCCAATATCATTCATGGACATTGATTCTATATATGTATATATATATATATACATATATATATATATATACACAAGAGATTTATTTAAGAAATCATTAATCATAATCAAGAGAGATATATACCAAGAATGATTAAATATGAGGAAAATAATCAACATAATTCAAAGCCATCACATGCCTGATGTGAAAGGAGAGCACAGCTGAATGAATGGTCAAGGGGAAGTCTCCACACAGCAGAGACTTTAACCTTAGTTCATCTCTAGAGCTATTTAGTGGCTTTTTAGTCAGGATCATGACTAGTCAAGGAGGAACTTTTGGAGAAGCGTTCAATAGTGCCAAAGTTTCCACCTTATTCCTAGCCACAAGACCACCCAGTTATCTCAGTCACAGAATAAGGGAGCCAGACAAGATGATCTCTAAGATCTCTACTACCTCTAAAGCTGTGACCCTGTGTGCCTCTTCTCCCCAGCCAGGTTGACAGTGATAAGAGAGACAATGACAACAATCAGTGTTGGAAGGATCTCTGGAAGGGACATCGCCAGAATCCCCTCCATGACATCCCCAACAAGCAGCCACCCCTCTCCTACTTGAAAAGCCTAGGAGACAAGGGGCTTCCTGAGACAGCATGGGCCCTTTTAGGGTAGCTCTCTTGGTTAGCTTTGCAGTCCTCAGAACTTCTCTTCAACATCAGTCTTTAGTTCTATCTCCTGGGACCAAGCAGAATAAGTCTAATCCCTCTCCCATGTGTCTAGCTTCTCACATGCGAAAGCAGCTAGTAAGTTTCCTTATATATCCCCTCTTCTATTCAGTGGAGGACACAGTGGGTGGAACTCTGTGTCTGGAATCAAGAAGATCCAAATTCATTGTAGCATCAACCACATACTAGCTGTTAATCCTGGGCGAGACACTTAACCTGTCTGCCTCAGTTATCTCATCTATAAAATGGGGGTAACAATAACACCTACTTCTCAGGATTGTTATGATGATCAAATGAGATAATTGTAAAGCACTTAGCACGGTGCTTGGCACATAATAGTCACTAATAAGTATTAGCTATCATTATTATTATCTTATATAAAATATAATATCTCATATTATTATGTAACACTCATAGAAAAGGGAGTGTCTTGGGGGGGTAAGTAATGGCTCTACCCCAGATAGTATTTCTTTTTGAGACCTTTTCTTTGGGTGGTTCTTAAAGGACAGGTTCTAAAACTGTCAGACAAAGGTTACCAATAATAAATAGGTCCCCTGGAGGTGTAATCCTTTTAGAACCAGTTTTTTTTTTAAAAGCTCACTAAATGTCACTATACAATTCACTGAAAGAACCGGCAGCAATAAAAGCCCAGCAGGATAGGGCTTACCCAAAGGAAATCAAAGCTGGGAAAAAAGGGCCTTTGACCAAGAACAAGCTGGTTCCCATCTCCAGGGCAGCTGAGCAGAGGCACTAGAATGGTTTCTATTGGTACAATTGCATTTTGTAATTGCACGGGCTCACTTGATGAAGAGCTTTACATTTATTATCTGATTTGACCCTCACAATAAACTTCTTAGGGCAGTAAAGCAAGTATTTTTCAAAGGATATTTGTGATTTATTGGTTCAAGGTGCAATGTCTCGCCCGTGGTAGAGTCAGAATTTGGAGCACTTTTGAAAATTCCCATTTAGCATCACAGAGTAATGGAGGAACAGAGAGTTAGAGCCGGAAGGAAATGTTGAGGTCATTTAGGATAACCCTCTTACTGATAGATAGTTTTTCAACAGTTAAGTAAACAGCTTCTGGAGGTTAAGTGATTTGCCCAATATCACACAGGTAAGAGGCAGAGGAACTGGAGTCTGAGCACAGTCTTGCTGGCTTCAATTCCCAAGCTCTTTCTATTGTACCATTTCCCACATATATGTGGACTTCTCGCCCACATAAAAGCCTTATAGCCCCCAAACTCTGAGGCATTCTTAACCCCATCCTAACTCTGACAAGTTGGTTCCCTAGAGGTTTTCTATATCTTCCCCTCAAAGTTCTAGGGGTACACCTGAGGAGTCAGGGGTGATCCTTAATGTCATCGATTTGAGCCCCCACTGGTGTACTTTTCCCCAAGATTATCAACTGAAGATCATGTAATTTATCCCTTCCAACTATGCAGGGGTTAAGGGATGTGTTGCTCCCTACTTCTCCAGCAATCTGTAAAATCTTTGTAAATTGGTTTTTCTTTTGTCTTAGAAGATAAAATGTATTGATATTATACAATACTACACATATATTTTATGCACTTCTGAGTTACTAAACTTTTTCTGTGTCATCTGTCAGCCTTCATCCGGATACAGAAACTTGGCCCTTGGGATGCTTGCCTGGAACATGTCTAGTGCCAATCATCACCAAACAGCACCAAGGTTCAGAGCTATCTAATTATTGTTACCATTGAAAATTCCAAGTCTTTCATGATGGTTCATACAGATGAAAGGGGGGGGGGAGGTTGGGGAGGGAGGGGAAGAAAGGCCGTTGCTGACCATTGGTGAAGGATGCTAAGTTGTTTTCCAAGCTTTTTCATAAGCAAACCAATTACTCAAAGTTTCCTATCCTTTGTCAGATACATGAAAGCCTGTAAGTGGACATATGAACTTACTCAAAGTTTTATATTCTTTACAGGGTACAAAACGATCCCCTCAGATGCCCTTTGATTGGGAAATTATTAAATAAATTGTGATATATGAATGTAATGGAATACTATTGTTCTATAAGAAATGATGAACAAGTGGATTTAAGAAAAACCTGGAAACTCCTACCTGAATGTATACATTGACAACAACATAGCTCTTCTCAGTAATACAATGATCCAATACAATTCCAAAAGACTCCTGATGGAAAATACTATCCAGGTCCAGAGAAAGAAACATGGAGTCTGAATGAAGATAGAAGCATACTATTTTCATTTTTTTATTTGGTTTTTTTTTCTTTCTCATGGTTTTTCCCTTTTCCCCTTGATTCTTCTTTCACAATATTACAACATGGAAATATACTTAATATGACTGTATATGTATAACCTATACAAGATTGCTTGCCATCTTGTGGAGAAGAGAGGGAAGAAGATGAAAACTGAAAATCAAAATCTTAAAAAAGTAAATGTTGAATGTGATGATTCAAAGTAATTATCATATATTAGGGATGGAAAGTGTCATTCACATCCAGAGAGAGAACCACGAAGATGGAATGTGGTTCAAAGCATGGTATTTTCATTTTGTTGTTGTTGTTTGGTTGGTTTTTTTTTCTCATGGTTTTTTCCCTTTTGATCTGATTTTTCTTACACAGCATGATGAATATGGAAATATGTTTAGAAGAATTGCAGATGTTTATTTATTTATTTATTTATTTATTTTGCTGAGGCAATTGGGGTTAAATGACTTGCCCAGTTGTCACACAGCTAGGAAGTGGTAAGTGTCTGAGACCAGATTTGAACTCAGGTCCTCCCGACTTCAGGGTTGGTGCTCTATCCACTGCAGCATCCAGCTGCCCCCCAGATGTTTAATTTATATCAGATTGCTTGCCGTCTTGGGGAGGGGAGAGGTGGAGGAGGGAGAGAGAAAAATTTGGAGCACAAGATTTTGCAACAGTGCATGTTGAAAGCTATCTTTGCATATATTTGGAAAAATAAAAATACAATTGAAAAATAAGTAAATAAAAGTAAATGTTGCAAACTATTTTTTAAAATCATACATATATAGATGTATACATATATATGCATAAAACAAAACAAAACAAAAATAAAATGATTCCCTCCAATCTAAAAGTTTCATCTTTCACAAAATACACTCCTAGTCTAAATGGGACATGTCTTCCCATCTCATTGATACTGTGACTTAAACTTAAAGTTCTACACAAGTCTGAAAAGGATGCACCCTTACATATAGTCTGACTATAGATCAATAGTGCACTTTTTTTTTTATTCTCGATTTTGTTTCTCCCTCTGAATTTTAGCTCTGGAGTCAGAGAAGCTGAGTTGGAATCCCTCTTCTAATGTTTACTCCCTATATTAGATTAAGTAAACAAGTCATTTAATATCTCTAGATCTCAGCTCCTCTTCTGTAAAGAAGTGTTCTGTAAAAGAAGGACACTAGATGGTGAGCCAGGAGTCTGAAAGAACAGAGGTCAAATTCGGTCTCAGACACTTAATGGTTGTGTGACTCTAGGCAAGTCACTTAATCCTGTTTACCTCAGTTTCCTCTTCAAAAATCCTTCCTGGAGAAGGAAAAGGTAAACTTAGTATCTTTGAGAAGAAAACCCTTAATGTAGTCACAAAGAGTCAGGCAGGACTGAAATGACTGAACTCAGCCTTGATGGTTTCTAAGGTCCCTTTCAGTTCTGGACCAATGGGTTTATGATCCCTGGGGCTGCGATAATGGAGGGTGATCCAGTAATTAAATCAAAAAGTCCATTCAGGAGAATGTAGTCAAGACCCATTCTTCCCCCACACCCAGAGTAGTCAGGCGCACCCTCAGCTTCCAGAGAGGTTCTTCTGGAGGGAATCTGAAGCCTAAAAAAGAATCTGTTTTCAGAACTCAATGAGCCAGTCAAGACTGAAAGTAAGCCTTTGTATTTGGTGTTTGCCAGAAGGGCAGGAGGCTTCAGTGGGGACACGGAAGGGAGCAGGGAAGCTAGAACAAGGAAAGGCACGAGAGCATGTCAATGAGCTCCTTACACTGTGATGGGGAAGACCACCTCTAATTAGGGCAATGGGCCAACTCCCTCCCAGTCACTGGGAAGGGCCACTTCCAAGCTGGGGTGGTCCACTGACCCCCTCCCACTGCATTCAGGACTCACAACTCCAAGGGCCAACTGGTCTGTGATCTCATACAATATAGGTTTGCAGCTAAAAGGAGACTCGGAGGCAATCTTGCCCAACTCTCTCCTTTTACAAATGAAGAAGTGGATGTCCAGAAAGGCTGGGACTTCATAGACTCACAGATTTAGATCTGAAACGATCCATGCAGTCCCATCCTTCCATTTTTCAGAAAAGTAAACTGAGGCACAGATAGCGTAAGTGATTTGTCCAGGTAATGAATATCAGAAGGGACATTTGAAGCCAGGTCCTTGGATCCCAGCACCAGTCTATGATATCTGGGAGGGGATGGAGAAGAATTAGAAACAGGGATGTTGTCAAGGATCTCCCAGACCACGGCAGGGAGTCCCCAGTTGCCCATGGCTTGGGGTCCATGCTCCAGGGCTGCAGCTGGGAGGTCAGGGTCATCCTTCAGTCGGGGGAAGTATCAGAGTCGGTCAGCTGTCTTCTTAGAGATGGGCAAGGTCCTACTCAGGGGTCTGTCATCTCAGGGATCCAAGAGGCAGCAATCAGCTGGATGTTTCTGCCCTGGATAATTCTAGTTATCATAGGACTCTAGAGCCAGGTCTGTAAGGGAGCTCCAAGGCCATCTAGACCTACTGCTTTAATTAATCAAACAAAGAATTACGGTCCAAATTAAGTGATTTGTCCAAGCTCTCCCAGGTAGTAGCACAAGTGCAATCTGAAACCAGTTTCTCTAAGTCTGTGTCAGGGGCAAGCCAGAAGGAGAGATGGCAGATGCACAGCCAGAACTATTCAGCCTGATGGAACCAGAAAGACTTGGAAAGCAAATCTAAAAGCTTTTTTTCCCCTGGACTACAACACAAGCCCTGTGCTGCTCAAGGCCATTTTACTCAAGGAGCCCAGGGGTTCATAGTGAAGGCAATACACTGAGGGGCTTTTATTCAGCTTAGCAAGGGGGTTAACAGCCAAGAAAGGAAGCCCATTGGGAGCAGTTAATCACGGGAAATGGGGTCTGGGGATTAGCCACAGTGACACTCAGAATTGAGAAAAGGCATTTATATGCCCTGGGTGAGGTCTGAAAATTTTACATTCAGCATGCCCCTGGAAGCTTGAAATCTCTGTTTCAAGCCATACTCCAATACAAATGAATGGAACAGTTCAGCAGACATTAAATGCCTACTGTATGTAAAACATTGGGGATTCCAGATAGCTACATCATAGATCTCGTTCATAGGGGATAGCCGTCAGTCAGCTGCAGTCAGATATCAAGGGGGCTCAGGGCACCAACCTCTGCCCTCTCTGTACCAGTCCTGCACTGCTTTCTCTGCTTGGGGCTGCTTCCTTTTCTTTTTTTTTTAATTATAACTTTTTATTGACATTATCCCTTGCACTCACTTCTGTTCCGACTTTTCCCCTCCTTCCCTCCACCCCCTTCCCCAGATGGCAAGCAGTCCTTTACAAGTTAAATAGATCACAGTATATCCTAGATACAATATATGTGTGCAGAACCGAACAGTTTTCTTGTTGCACAGGGAGAATTGGACTCAGAAGGTAAAATAACCCGGGAAGAAAAACAAAAATGCAGATAGTTCACATTCATTTCCCAGTGTTCTTTCTCTGGGTGTAGCTGCTTCTGTCCGTCATTGATCAATTGAAATTGAGTTAGATCTTCTCTTTGTCGAAGATATCCACTTCCATCAGAATACATCCTCAAACAGTATCGTTGTTGAAGTGTATAATGATCTCCTGGTTCTGCTCATTTCACTTAGCATCAGTGCATGTAAGTCTCAGTTGCCTCCTTTTCACTAGGGGAAATTAGGATTACTAGGGCTTCCTTCCATATCCATCTCAAATACCCAAGAAAAATTGCTACTTAGGGAGTTACTAATTACGGAAATGGACTCAAAAAATCCACAATCGAGGCAGTCAGAGGTGTAACCCAGTATATATGATACCTGGAGTGGGTCTTTTTTTTTTTTTTTTTTTTTTTAAAGAATCTCTTCCTTTATATGGCAAAATAATGATCAGGAAAGGAAACCAATGATAATAATGACCAAAAAAAGAAAATCAATGTCAATTGAATATTTTATTTATTGAACTTCATGTATATAAAAGTACCAGTAAAAAAAATATTGGGGCAGCAAGGTGGCACAGAGGATCGGTCCTGGGGTCAAGAGGACCTGCATTCAAATATGGCCTCAGACACTTAACATTTCCTAGCTGTGACCCTGGGTAAGTCACTTAAAACCAATTGCCTCAGCAAAATAAATAAATAAAATAAATATTACAGCATAAAAAAGGGGGAAATGTGGAGGAATACTTTTAAACAACATTAATGTGGGTTTTTTTAACAGAAAAAAATTTTATAACTACATTTTGATCAATTTCAGGAAAAAATAATATTAGAAAGCTTTGAATGCCAGACTAAAGAGTTTATATGGTCAGTTCTGCTATAATGTAACATATTAAGTATGGAGCTATGCAGAATAACAAGAAAAAACAAAGGGTTTATGGGGGAAATGGAGTTGGGGCCAACACTCTAAAACACATTTTTTTTTTAAAAGATAGGAATCTAATTAAAATACTAGCAAAGTTTTGTACATGTTAAATGGTTCAGAAATACATAAATATCACAATAAACAGCAGTGGTAGCTAGGGCCTCTGGCTGTCTGTGGTCTAACCAAGTGCCATCTCTGGCCTGGCCAAGTCTCAGTTGGGCAGACTGGAGGCCATAGGGGAAGAGGATTTGATGAAGACCAGCCCTCTTCCTCCCACAGTTCCAGCTGCACCAAAAGATAGAACATCTCTGGCCCTTTAGCTTGATGAAAATTGAAAGTTTGCTCATGGGAGGGGGCTTCGGAAGGTCTGCAGGTTGTAAATTACTGTCAAGCACTGCCTTGACCTTTCTGAATTCTCAGTATTTTAGAAGAAATGTACAAAAGTAAACTTGGAATCCCATTGGAACAAATTCACTTTTTCTAAACAAGGATCACAACAGAAGGGACTGTATTTTCTTTTTTAGGCGATGGAGAGCTAATTAAGTTTTTGTTTCTGTTTTTAGTTAGACCAAGGTTGTAATCAGAACCTTGTATTATGAAGATTGCTTGGGCAGTAGAATGAAGGATAAATTTAGAAAAGGGATAGAATGGAACCAGGAAGACCACACACAATAAAAGTCAATGTTCTATAAAATGTGGATTTTCTGGCTTTATTTTACAAATATAAAAAATTGTTCCTCTCCTTTTGCTGTGCTCTAGACCATGAGCTCTTCTTGTAACAAAGAGAAATTCAAACAAAATCAATCAATAGAACCATTGCATGTGTTCGTAGCTATTAAATTTGATCTCCTTCCAGATTCAATATTGGGAATTGCATGCTTGGTCTCAGTTCTGCTAGTCCCTTGGATTTTTTTTCTTCCCCATTAATTCTGGACTTTAAATTCCTTCTCCCCTCCTTTTCTTCTAACATGGATAAGACAGTATTTTATACATAGGTTTTATAAAGCTCTGGCCACCCAGCAAGTTCTCCAAATGGAAAGAGAACAGGTTCCTAGAGTCCAGGGGGGCAGAGTACATTCTCATGAATCTCTTGTCCAGCTTTGAGAGAATCCATTGGCTTTCTTCCATTCAGTGTATGAAACAATAAGAAAAATCCCCAATTCCACAGAATTGTTTGAGTTTAAGAAGACCATTACATCAGGAAGGTGACATCACAACATGCGAGTGAATTGGATTTAAGTGAGAGTTAGTTGTGCAAGGTCACTTGCCTCACTTTCCCCTCCAGAGCCATCTGGGTCCAGATGTAAGATATAGATCAGGATGCCTGGAGATAATTAGAAGGCTGCTGTGGTAATTCACAGAGTCGAAAGGCAAAGATTCTGTCCTTCAGCCAATGGACATATCTTTGTTCAACAGGGAAAGGGGGAAGATCTCAGAATAACTGAGAATGAAAACGTGGATCAAAAAATGGTGAAAGCTTCCATCCTCTCACTCTCTCTCACCCCATAGAGCACCTGAAGTTATTATGTCTTGGAAGCTGTTGAGAGGCCATGAATTGGTTGAGGAATTTCTCTCAACTCCTCTTTAAACTGTTTTTATAGTCTTTATGTTTTCATGTCACAATTGTTTTCCTATCTACCCTTCTGTACACACTTCTCAGAACACTTCCTTGTAATGAAGAGAAATTCAAATAAAACCAATTAATATAACCATTGTATGTGTGTGTGTCTATTAAGTTTGATGTCTTTCCAGATTCAATATTGATAATCACATTAATTCTGAAATGAGTTGTACATTCCCTGAAGGCACAAACTGTTCTGTCTTTGCATCCCCAGAACCCTGTAATATGGACACTTAGCAAATATTTGATAAGTGATTGCTGATTAAGTGATTGAGAGTTGAATTTCCATATAGTTGACATTATTATGGTCACTGTGTGTAAAATATTCTCTGGATTCTAATTTTTTCATTTGATTTCAATTCATATGAATCCTCTCATGCTACAGCTAGCTAATTGCTAGCATAGATATATATTGCTTTAAAGTGCTTTATTATGTCTTAATTCACTTGATCCCCACAACAACCCTGTGGAGAGAGTACTATTGTTATTCTCATTTTGCAGCTGAGGAGAAATGGAGGCAACTGGTAAAGACCTCAGTCAGTATTCAAATTCTGGTTTCCTTGGAGCCATGTACAGCGCTCTCCCCACTGCACTGCCTGGATGCCCATGTTTTATTTGTTTTTTCTTTCAGTTTAATAATATTCATTACATTTCTCTCCCATAATTTTTCAGCCCTTTCCCCAATGAATGGACATTCACTCAATAATAATCAATCACAATGATAGGAGCTGTTGAGGGTATATCTCTCTCAAGGAGTTTACATTTTATCAGCTGAGACATGTACATTTATAATCATACATAACATAATAGATGCAGCTAGTGGGCACTGTAGTGGCTAGATCACCAAGCCTATAGTCAGGAAGCCTCATCTTTGTGAGTTCAAATCCAGCCTCAGAATCTTACCAGCTGTGTGACTTTGGACAAGGCACTTGATCCTGTTTGCCTCAGTTTTCTCATTTGCAAGATGGAAAAGGAAATGACAAACCTCTTCAGTTCCTTTGCAAAAAAAAAAAACAAACAAAAAATAAAAAGGATCACAATGGGGTGGATATGACTAAAATAAGATAGATAGCAATAAATGCAAGGTAATTGGGGGGGGGAGGCAGGGTAGAAAAAACTAACAGCTAAGGAGAATCCTTCTATTTTTTGCTTGCAAAGTTAAGTGGCTCTCTGAACATTTGGGTATATATACAGGCTTTCTTTTTACCCTTGACTTCCTTGACTACTGAAAATGCTGGATCTAAGGGAATATAATATATACTATAGTCATCTTCTTCATATAATTCCCAATTGTTTTTCAGACAGTTTGGGCTCCCAGAACTTTTCCCTGAGAAAGTACATGCAAGATTCTGTTCCTGCACATACTGCACATGACCCCCAAACTCTGACACTCTGAAAGAAAGCTTTCTTTGACTATGTCAGTTTTCTGAATGTTCTGTGCCCTATTTACCTGTCAATTTATTTAAGAATCCTCTTTTCAAGAGAAGAAATAACTTCTGTGCTCTGGCTCACACCAGGAGCCAGAGAGGCCAATACCTGAGAACCAAGAAAAACCCAGTTTCAACCAATAGAACCAACATTCCTCATTATTAGTCAGAAAACGCCTTCTCCCTTATTCCTCCCCATAATCATCACTATAGCAGCCCCAGAATCATTTCGTTGGTTTTTAATGTCACAGTCATTTGTCATTGCCCTGAAGACTATAGCTGCCAGACACATGGTTCCTTTAACAGGAGAGCAGAGAGGCAAGGCTGATATAACATGGGACATAGTGAGCCTCTGGAAGAAATAACTAGAGAAAAAGATGGAAAAGAGTATTAACTAAAAACTTTGCTTCTCCGTGGACTGCCATATCCACTTTTTCTTCATTGATCTTAGGTTATGGAGGCAGGGGCATTACTCTTTTGGGAGAATTGCTATCTCAAAGATAGAATGGATTTTTATCTTCTTATTTGGTCTGAGTTAGAAGTGATTTCCCTTTTTAGTGAATAATGCCTTTCTTTCTGTTCCTCAAAATCTCTCCTCTCCTTACTTTTACATGTCTCCCATGCCAACCATTGCCATCCTTCCTCAGCTCTTGGAATCCATGGTTTTCTTCAAGACTCAATTCAAATAAATACCACCTTCTGCAAGAAGTTCTTCTCAGTCTCCTTTAGCTTCTTGACTCTGCCCCTCTAAAGTTATCTTCCACCTGTTCTTCACATACTTAATATTCCATCTATTCTGCATAAACCTACTATTTATAAACTCCCCCACTGGAATGGGAGTTCCTTGAGGGTAAATTTCACATGTTTGACTTTCTTTGTATCCCCAGTGCTTGGAAAAAAGCCTGGCATATAGTAGGTGCTTAATAAATGCTTACTGATTGATAGCTTCATCTTGATCATGATTATTTCTGGACCTATTGAGTACAAAATTCCTGCAAATGGCCCCAGTAAGTCTCAGAGCAAAGACAAGTTAATATTTAAACCCTTGCCTTTCCCTATTTAAGATAATTTGTATCCATTTGTAACTTGGATTAGAAGTCAGGGCTTCCTGACTCCAGGTGTAGTATTCTAGCCAATGCATAACCTAGACACCATCAAAAACCATAGAGTAAGGTCTCTAGCCATTCGGTAGCTCCTTTGTAGTAGATCCATGACAGGATATGGACTAGAGCTACATGGGTTGGGAGTTCCTGTGTGGAAAAACTCAACCCTCAGATGGTTGGATGTGACCCAAACTGATGGAGGAAATGCCAACACTGATGAAGTCCCAGGTCCTTTGGAGCCTGGAAATATGTACTAGAGTCTTTCTCCAATACTCTTGTCCCACAAGAATGGCATCCTGATGGATGTCTAAAAAACAAAGCCTTTGAAGAAGTAAGCATTTGTGAGGCAGCTAGGTGACTCAATGCAGAGAGCACCAATCCTGCAGTCAGGAGGACCTGAGTTCAAATCTGGTCTCAGATACTTACCAGCTGTGGGACCCTGAGCATGTCACTTATGCTCAGGTCACTTCCCCAAAGGAAGCATTTGCAATGTGGATTTTGCCACCAGAGGAAATCCTTCTGCCTCTTTCACTCTTGATAGCTCTCCAGATACATAAATCTGACAGCCCTATTGTGACATCAAAGTGTTTTCAAGCATATTTTCTATTGACTCATAGTTCTGAGTGGAATTATGGAAAGGAAGCTGGATTTGGAAGGGCAAGATCTGGGTTCAAATGCTACTTCTAACATGACATGACCAGCTGAAGCATTTAACTTCTCTGTTCCTCTGTTTCTTGCTCTATAAAGTGGAGATAATATAATAGTTATAGAGGTGGTTGTGAAACTCAGACAAGTTCTTTTTTTTGCCAACCTTAAGTGCCAAAGGAATGTCCAGTTGTTACTACTGTTATTGTGAAGTTAATTATTATGATTATTACTATTAATAGTTATTGATTGGACATCCACATTGGCTGAGGCTTTGGACAATTCTTGGCAAATGGTGATTGGTCTCATGGGGAAAGGCTGAAGGAATGAAGACTTGTTGCAAAAAGAAACAACAGAAACAAGAGACTATAGGAGACAATCCCAGGAAGCAGCATTTAGGTGGTCAGAAGCCTTGCATTTGAATCCTGCCTCTGATACTTATCAGCTTTTTCATCTGTTAAATGGGAGTAGGGATAGGGTAAAAGATCTTTAAGATCTCTTTCACATGAGAACTTCACTTTTTACTTTATATTTAACTACTTTGTATTATTTGTCTATATTTATTTCTTATTTGTATGTATTTATTTGGATTGCCTACCCAAATTGGAGATCCACAAAGCTGCTTGCCGACCTCATTGTTGTATACCTGTGAAAACTGGACAGTGTACCAGCACCGTGCCAGGAAACAGAATCTCTTTCGTTTGAATCATCTTAGGAAGATTCTGAAGATCACCCGGCAGGGTAAGACACCACACACTGGGTCCTTTCATTAGTTAAATTGCCAGGCATTCAAACTCTATTGCAGAGAGCACAACTCCGACGGGCTGGCCATGTAGTTCAAATACCACAAAGTACATTTGCCTAAAAGACTATTTTACAGAGAACTACACATATAAGGAGGACAGAGGCAGCAATACAAGGACACTCTCAAGGTCTCTCTGAAGGTCTTTGGAATCAGTTGCACGACATGGGGGATACTGGCACAGGATCAACTGCCCAGCACCGCGAGCCCTCATCAGAGAAGGTTCTGTGCTCTATGGGCACAGCAGAATTGAATTAGCTCAAAAGAAAAATGAGATGTGCAAATGTGGGGAATCCAATCCATTGTTCACACCAACTATTTGTGCCCAACCTGAGGTAGAGCATTCCAAGCTCACGTTGGTCTGATCAGTCACAGTCTGACACGTTGTAACTTGACTCTAACATAGTGAGTCATTTTCAAGAACAAAGGACAACAACCAACCAATTTATTTATATTTATTCTGTATATTCTTACATATGCTCCAATCAAGAAAATGGAGGTTTCCAGGAGAACATCATACACAGTCAAGCAAGATTATGTGGTGATTGACTGTGATGGACTTGGCTCTTCTCGGCAATGCAATGATCTAAGACAATTCCAATAAACTTGGGATGGGAAATGCCATCCCTATCTAGAGGAAGAATGATGGATCAAAACATAGTATTTTTACCTTTTTTTGTTTGCTTGTTTTTTCTACCTCATGTTTTTTTCTTTTGTTCTGATTTTTCTTGCACAGCATGATTAATATGGAAACATGCTTTAAAATATTGTACATTGGTTGCTGTCTTGGGGAAAGGCGAGATAAGGGAGGGAGGGAGATAAAACTTGGAACACAAAGTCTTACAAAAATGAATGTTGAAAACTTTCTTTACGTGTATTTGGAAAAATAAAATATATTGAGAAAAAAATTTAAAAGACAAGAAAATGGAGGTTCTTTTCAAGTTGGGATTGTTTCATTCATTAGATTTGTATCATAGGCAGGAATCATAGGGCCTGGCAAACAGATATTTAATAAGCACTTGACGGTCGGTTGCTTGATTATAATGTTAGTGATGAAAACTTTAAAAACAAAAAGAGTGCCTAGGACAGGGACAGAAATATGTCAGGCTGAGACTAGAATGTTTCATAATTTCTTCAAGATGTTAATGTGTCTTTGAACAGCTGGCACCAATATGGCTGTTAGCTGCCTTTGCTCTTTTCATCCCTGCCATGAAGCTAGGGAAACCACCATTCTTCCATCCATATAGCTTGCCAAGTTTTCTTTCCCTAACATGACCAACTCGAGTTTTTGACTTTCCCATAAGACTTCTGAAGGCTGGGTTTCTTGGGTTTCTTAGATCTATCTAAAAGCCCTTGTGTTTTTTTTAACAGTTATGAGAAATTCATTCAATCCTCATCATAGAATTGAAGCGTTACTTCAGAATATGAGAGCAGTGGGGATTCCTGGAGATCTCAATTCTTTATTATTTTTAAAAGCATTTCTTATCTTTCTCAATGCTCCCCCTATTAAATAAGTTTTTTTTTAAATAAGCACCTCATAACAAATATACAAAATCCAAAAAAACAAATCTCCATGTTGTCCATGTCTTGATTTTAAGTCCCTCATCTCTCTGGCAGGAGGTGGATTGTAAGTTTCATCTATAGCTCTTTGGATTCATGTGAACCTTTGCTTTGATTAAAGTTCTAGAGTCCTTCAAAGTTCTTTTTCTCTAGAATGATGTATAAATTGCTCTCCTTCTGCTCTCTTCACTCTAGAGGAATTCATGGTGAGATTCCCATTTTATTCTGAAACTATTTCATCATTTCTTGGAGTACAATTATACTCCATTATATTTAAATGCCATCATTTGTTTAGCTACTTCCCAATAGATGGGCACTACTTTAATTTCTATTTGGGGGTCAATATAAAAACAACTGCTATAAATATCTATGTATGGATAGGTCCTTTTTCTCTTTTTTAATCACTTTGGGGTATAAACCTAGCAGTGGTATATCTCAGTCAGAGAGTATGCACAGTTAGGTAACTTTTCCAACTTTTTTCCAACAGTTTCCAATTGTTTTCCAGAATGGTTGGACCAGTTCATAGCTCCACCAAAAGTACATCACGTACGTTTTTCCTCAGTCCCATCTACATCTGTCCTTTTCTTCTTTTTCCATTTTTACCAATCTGATGGGTTCTTACCACTTTTTAAAATGATATTTACCTCACTTTTTTACGGTCCATTTTCTCCAAGGTTTCTCCAGCCTCTGTCCAGAGAGACCAGTTAGAGCTGTCCAGGCCATATTCATGAGCTGGCCCCAGAGTGAGACATGGAAGTTTACAAAAATGTATTTGGAGGGATGAAAAAAAACACGACTAGATGTTTGATTTGATCAGACAGAAGGAGCATTGACAGGACAAAGAAAGACTGGGAATGGAAGGGGAAAGGACCTTTCAAAGAAGTCTAGGAGAAGCCTGTCATTGCTCTGGCTTCAAAATGTGTGTGTGTGTGTGTGTGTGTGTGTGTGTGTGTTTGTGTGTGTGTGTGTGTGTGTGTACTTGATTTTTAGTGATGGTCACCTCAAGTTCAGAGCAGCATCTGGTCTCAATATGTGACTGATTTTAATAAATCTAAGACATCTTCTGTAATCCAATAGACTTGGAAAGAATTGGCAAAGGGCAGGGGGATGCAGAGACCCTGTAGTGTTGCTAGAAGAAACAGAGAGAGAGGGAGGGAGAAAAAAAGTGATCTATGTGAAAAAAACAGCGAGCCATACATGGCTTTGGGAGGGAGGCAGGGTTTGTATAGATCTATGTCCCATCCCTAAAATCTGAGGGATAAATATCAAGTTAGATGGGCTGGATGCCTTATCAGACTAAGTCAACAGTGGCCTCTGGCAAGAGTCAGACTATTTCCTAACCTACTGTGAATCCCATTCCTCCATCTTTTCCTTTGGTCTCAGGCCACCATTCCCTTTGTTTCTACCATAGGGAGTACTCCTTCCCTCCTGGATTGCTCCTATCTTTCTCTAGTCAGCATTCAACATCTATAAGGCACGGATTTCTCCTCCTGGGGAAGGGAGGAGGAAGATGAGGAGAAGGAAGTGGAGAAGGAGAAGGGGAGGAAGTGTTATTTTTTCCCACCTCCAGGCTGGGAAAGTGAAAGGTTAAGGAGTTCAACAGGATTTCTTGCAGATGTTCAGAACAGGGAGGGGAATTTGCAGCCTGCAATCCTTTGCAATGGCAAGAGAATACAAGGGAGGAGCTGCCAGCAAATCCAGTTCTGTTGGCTTCCATCCCTCTCTTCTGTAGTCAATTGAATCCTGATGACAGAAGAGAAAGAAGGAAAATGAGGAAGACAAGGAGGAGGGGGAAAGGGAGGAAGAGGAAAAAGAGGAGGAGAAGGAGGAAGAGAAGAAAAAGGAGGAAGAGGAGAAAGAGGAGGAGGAAGAGGGGAAGAGGGGGAAGAGAAAGTAGAGGAGGGAGAGGAGAAAAAAAGGATTTGTAGTAGGTAGATAGAGAACCTAGGGAAAGATGGATTTTTAAAAAAAAAAAAAAGGAGGAAAGAATTTTCATTAAAAAGTGATGAGGTCCCTAGGAATCCCCACTCCTCCCACATCCTGCTATAGCTCTCTAGTCATTCCATGATGAGGTGTGAATGAATTCCTCATGGTCATCTTTTACGATCATCATTTGAGCTTATATTACCTTTCCAGATTTATTCCATGTTGCTCCCCTTCCCATGCCCTAAGTTCTAGCCAAACTGTCTATTTACTGTTCCTAGAACTCAGCTTTTCACCTTCAATCTCCTGACCTTTGTCTGTGTTGTCTCAAACCTAGATTGACTACGTCCAGGTGCTCATGATTCTGGGAGCCCTTTCTCGATACCCTGTAGGTTGACATTCTCATCCTCAAATTATCAGGTAAATGCTCACCTATCTATTGTCCTGTCTTCCTATTCCAATTTACGTTTCCTGAGGGCGAGGCCTGTGATTTTTGCCTTTGAATCCCTAACACCTAACAGAATCCTTGTACTTAGGATAAAGGCAGAAAATGGGTGCATGCCAGTGACTCGACTGCTATAGGGAATTCCATTTTTCTACCAACATAGCCTGGACCTTCCTTTCAACTCATAGACTTAGTTTTCGGAACAACGAGAATTTAATTGTCTTATCCCTGGTCACTCAGTCAATACATGTCAATAACTGTTGGTTGGATTGAATTACATTTTATTTATAGCCTTAAAGAGTTAACAAGGAACTGGATCTACACTCGAAGACCCAAATGCAAATCCAGCCTCAGACGCTTATTAGCTATATAACCCTGGGTACACCATTTAACCAATGTCTGCTAGACAGACAGGGATGATAATAGCATCTTCCTTCCATAGTTGTTGTGAAATTAAAATGAGATGATATTTGTAAAATGCTTTGTAAATCTTGTTTTACTGTTATTTTGCTTCCATGAACACATGAAGACTATGTAGGGTCATTAATGTCATTAATTAGCTCCCTCTGCCACAAATTGTAGAGAAGAGGACAGCCTTTTTATGAGTTAGGAGATCAGTGCTAGAGAGTTGCCAAAAGCATTTAAAAATAAAATGACTTACCCAAATTCACCCAGTTAGTGTCCAGGGTAGCATTATTACCTTAAGGTTTCCAAAGTGCTTTAGATATGTTAACTCATTTGATTCTCATATCCTTGGGATACAGGTTTTATTCTTATCTGCTTTTTACACATGAGGAACTTGAGGTTTAAGTAATTTCCCAGAATTCCATAATTAGGAAGTATCTGATGCTGGATTTGAATTCAGGTTTTCTTGATCCCAGACCCACCACTCTATCCACTGAACTGCTTAGTTGTTCTGCCCCTCTGCTGGTTTAATTATACACATAAGTATGTTATATACATGTATGTATATACACACAGATGTATATATATATATATATATATATATATATATATATCTCCATGCATATATTGTAAATATTCACATAAAATATGGTATGGGGGTGGGTGTGCACATGCAAGCGTATGTGCCCTTAGGATAAAGTTAACAAAGTTAATTTACTTACTCTATGATTTTTGATGGTATCTAGATGGACTAGAACACTACAAGTGGAGTCAGGAAGATTTGATTTCAAATCTATCTTCAAATGTCCCCAAACTTAGCTTTCCTTTCATTGCTGAGTTGATTTTCTGAGTAAGTTCTCAAACTATGATCTTCAAAGACAGCCCTGCCTCCCAGCAGTCAGTGGGATGGGCTCTTGTATTTTTATATTGATGATCTTGTTGTTATTCAATCATTTCTTGAGTTGTGTTCAACTCTTCACAATCCCATTTGGGATTTTCTTGGCAAAGATGCTGGAAAGGTTTCCTTCTCCAGCTCATTTTACAGATGAGGAACTGGAGCAAACAAGGTTAAGCGACTTGTCCAAGGTCACACAGTATGTGTCTGAGGCCAGATTTGAACTCATGAAGATGGTCTTCCTTGCTCCAAGCCTAGCACTCAATGTATGATGGTCCCACCTACCTACTCCATATTAGCAATCTAGTCACGATTATTCCAATGAATGAATTCATTTAATTGGAAGCTTAGACACAATGGAAAGAACAATGGCTTTGGAGTCCAAGAATCTGAATTCAAATCTCACCCATTTACCCAACTATACAACTGCCTATATGACCTTACTTCCTGGAGCCTCAGTAAAGTCCAGGGTTTGGACTAAATGGTCTCTGCAGTCCCTTCTAGCTCGAGCTGGATGATACCACGGTCAACTTGGCACATTCTTCATACTGGTAAAACACTTGATCTCCCTGCCAAGTTTAGACTTAGATACAGCAGCCAAGGGCAACATCAATTTAGAATATAAACTTATTTGTAAAATCTCTGGGAGAAGGATGATGGGAGCTGATGAGCGGCACTGCCTTATAAATCAGGAAGCAGGCAGAGTGGGGAAAATAAATAGACAAAAAGCTTGGCGAGAGACCCACTGATGCCAAATTATTGCAAGAACATTGAACCGACAGACGACAAACAAATTAAAAATGCACAAAAGGTCTATCGACATTGCCCTGACAAACTGTTTTCTCCATCAAAGACTGGAGAAGCCACGTCTGAATTTTAAAGTCCCATTCAGTACAGAGGGAAGGAGATAGGACGCGAAGGGAAATGCAGCCTGACGGGACCAAATCCACACGGAGGAGGTCTGTGCTGGAGGCAACATAGCTTTGAGGGCACTGAGATCCGTTTTTAAGATAGCTTTTGAAATGGTTGGGAAAACACATGGGAGCATCTGCCAGCAAATCCAGTTCTGTGGTCAATGTGGGAATTTGTTTTGTTGAACAATGCATATTTGTTGAAGGGATTTAATTTTCTTTCTTTTTGATTGTTCGAGGTGGGGGAGTGGGAGGAAGGGATAAGATATGCTTCATAAAAAATTTTAATAAAAGAAAAAAAGAAAGTTTAAAAAAAAAGAAAGAAATTCAACCCTGGTTGGCTTCCATCCCATAGCTTTGTTTTCACTCCCCAGACTAGCCTGTAACAACAGTTTGGGGACTATGCAGGGCTGTCGTAAAAGAATCAGAGAAGCCAGTAATTCTTAAAGCAATAGATCTTCAAAATGGTACATTTTAACCCACATAAGGGAAGACTTAAGTCTTAACTTGAGATACTCAAAGATGGCGCCAAGAGTGATTGAGGTTACAACCAAGGAGATTGTCAGAACTGGTCTGATGATCTTCAGACCAAGGCAGGAACTGGAAGGTGAAGGGGAGGGAGGGCAGAATAGAGAGACCGGAGTGTTAAATGTTGAACAATCAGCACTCCTGAAGGGATTAGGAATTTGTCTATTAGGAATTGTAATCTCTGAGTCCTCTTCAAGAACTTTCTTGAAACTTGTCCAGGCCCTAGTGAAGTGACTCATTGACTGATCAGATTAGAGAATTATAAGAGCCATACCTAGTGATTTTTGTACCCAGGGAAAGCAGCAGGAAATTTTCTTGATTCAATAAACTAGGAGAAGCAAAGCGAAGTTGAGAATTCAACGGGGACTTTGGGAGAGGAAGCTGTCTATCTTAGTAAATTGTTACCCAGGTGCTGAGTTTGGTTATTTCTACCTCCCTGAAGGACCCAAAAAGTGCTTTCAGCACCTCTTCCCTGAGGGACAGCCCCAGTCACTTTGCCCTAGCTTTATCTGGCCCAGACACAGCATTTTGCAAGACCCAAAAATATTGAGACAGTTCTACCCAGGATTACAAAAAGATGTTAAAATGACCGAATCCAGCCACACTATAGATAGTCTGTTTGAGGTGGGGAGAGTGTGCGTGAAAAGCCTCCTGGGCTGGTGTTTCCCCCGCCCCCTGCCTCAGCTAGGACTCCACAGAGCAGGGACCCCCAACCCACTCAAGGTCAGCCAGGATGGGAGTGCAGGTGTAGACCTCCCCCAGAGACCAGCACACCTTCCTAAAGCACCACCAGACCCACCTGGTGCACGACACGGGGATACTTGAAGATGGGGAAAAGTGGCACTCTTTCCCATTTCAGTTTGTCATGGGCAGATAGAAACAGTAACAACAATAATAATAGCTAACATTTGTGTGTCTCTGAAATTTATAAAGCACTTTATAGAAATATCTCATCTGAACCTCAGAACAATTTTGCAAGACAGAGGCTGTTATTATTCCCATTTTATAGGTGAGGAAACTGAGTGTGGCAGAAGTTAAGTAGCTTGCCCAGAACCACATCATTCAAATTCGGATCTTTTTTACTCCAAGTCCCATATCTCATTCACTGTGCTACCCAGCTCCCTCTACAAAGCAAGACATTTTATACTGTTTTTTATTAATAAATATGTAAATATAAATATTTTAATTAAAATTTTCTATATGAATGAAATAAATCATTAACATTTGTTCTCTATCAAGCACTATGCTATGTGCTAGAGATACAAAAATAGAAACAGCACACATTAGAATTAAGGAATACAGTGACAAATAAAGGAAAGACCACCATTATGTTGGTCCTTAGGTCAGAAACAGCCGTTGATTTCTGCTCATTCACATGTAGGAGCAGCTCTGTTAACAAGTGGAAGTTTGCTTCCCTTGGATCCGGAGCAAATCTGTGACAATTCATTTGGAAAAGAAAAAAATTTGCAGAAATGGAAATAAAGGTCTAAAATGTCCCTACATTGAGTTTTTAAATAATAATTTAATATTTTTAATATTAATATTAAAATATTAATAAATTTAAATATTATACAATGGTAGAAAGAACACAAAATTTGATGATAAGGACCTGAGTTCAAAGTCTGACTTAGCTACTTGCTACCAATGCTATTTTGGGCAAACAGATACCATGTTTGGGCTTTTGGCTTTACACTCATAAAGAGAGGGGTTTGGATTAGAACTGAAGTCTCTTCAAGCCAGAATGTCAGCTCCTTGAGGACAAGGCTGCTTTGTTCATGTCATTGTATCCTCCTTACCTAGGCACAGAGTAGGTTTACAGTAAGTTTTATTGAATTGATTTGAATTTTAGCTCTAAATCCCATGATTTTTTTTAGTCTGAGAGTTTAGGGCAAAGGAGAGAGAGCATCAGGAACAGTATCCATGTGGACAAATTAAAAGAACTAAGTCCTCTGGAGCAAGGCTGCAAGTGACCAGGCAAATATCCAGGCAAGAAGCTATTTGACTCTTGGTCATTGAATTTTTCCTAGAAGGGGACAGCTGCTAACACAGTTCCAATTTGACCAACCAAAGAGTCAATCATATTCCTTGGTCCCACACCTTTTAGAAGGAAGAAATTCAATATAAGATCTTGGACTTTAAGCTAGAAAGGACTTTTGAGATCATCTAGTCCAATGTCTTCATTTTGTACAGGAAATGAAAATTATGTGAAATTAAGAAATCAGTATTCTGACTTGCTCAGAGTAAACTTGTAGGACCTTATATTTGGGACTTTCTTTACCCTAAAGATAGAGAGAGGCCTCTAGGGCAAAGCTTCCTTAACTGTGGGTTATGACTCCATATAGAGTCATGTAATTGTATGTGAGAGTCGCAAAATTATGATTTATTACCAATAAATATTTCATTTATATAGCTATTTTATAAACTAATATATAACTATAAAAATTTCTCAGGCAAAAGGGGTCATGAGTGAAAAAGTTTAAGAAGCCCTGAGAGTCTAAGGCACTGAGCCCTGTTCCACTTTCAGAAATCCAACAATACTCACTGATGTGGAATGACACTAGAGACAGCGAGATGCAATGGAAAGAACAGTGAGTGAATTGTCTGGATTTGAATCGTGGCTCAGTCTCTTAAACCTAAGTGATCTTGAATAGATCACCTTCCTCATCTTTCTTATCTCAAAGTTACAATCCTATGACAGAATTTTTTTCTTTAAAGAATCCTCCAAATATGCTCCATGATTTAGGATTTTGGGGGTAAATTGTAATAGAAGAAAACATAGTGACAATCTTGGAGGTACAGGGGCAGCCGAAGAGAAGGAGAGGACAATGGGAGAGGGTTTTCATCGATGAACATCATCACTTTCTCTCTGGAGTTGTGTTCTTCCTGGGCATGGGAGGCAGGCCTTAGGCTCATGGGCTACTCCCAAAGGCCTGGATTCCTCCACCAGGGATTAATCCAAGGCAACATGCTCAGCACATGCTTTTGGTTACTGGACATCATGTAGGTCTGACGAACACATCTGAATGTTGTTTCCCTACCCAAGACCAACTGAAACCTTTTAGGGAATACACTCGGTTCCTTTACTAAGAGACGACACAGCTATTTCCAGTCCGGGCTCAGCTGTCTCATTCCTTGGGAAGAGAAGGCTTGTGTGAAGTCCTTTGGTAAAAGCCGTAGGTGACAGAGGCTGCAGTCACAGATTCCATGAATGAAAGGAAGGTTAAATGCATGAAGGAAGAAAAAAAGAATCTATTAAATGCCTACAGTGAGCTGAGCCCTTGAGGGTGCAAAGATAAAGGTGAGATGATTCCTGTTTTCAAGGAGTTTGTGTTTTAATGAAGAAGATGTGAGCAACATGGAAGCTGGGCAAGAGAAAAGCAGGGCAGGAATGCCTGAGGTAAATGACTGGCTGGCTGGGTTGTGAAACATGAACCATCAGGGTTAGGCAATCAGGGGGATGGAAAGAGGATGGATTAATCTCCTCATTTAGAGAGAGCTCTGATTTTTGGACAACAGGAGAGAAATCTTCTGGATTGAGAGAAAGGGGATTAGTCAAGGTGGTAGGGGTCTCCCCACATGGGCTATCTCAGCTCTTTGAGATAGGAGGAAGGATCAATACTAACTGGCCATCTCTGAATCAAACAGATCTGTGCTGTCACAGCACAGGAAGAGGAATCCACTACTTCCTGAAACAGTCCATTTAACTGTTAGAAAGTTTTTTTTTTTTTATGAAGCAGCTGATGGCGCTGTGGATAGAGTACTGGTCCAAGAATCAGGAAAACCCGAGTTTAAATCATCTTTACCTAACTAGTTGTGTGATTCTGGGCAAGTGACTTAACTGCATTCTGCCTCAATTTCCTCACCTGTGAAATGGGGATAATAATAGCACCTGCCTCCCAGAGTTCTTATGAAGAAATAAATGGAACATTTGTAAAGCTCTTAGCACAGTGCCTTCCTGACATCACACCAAAATTTTTCTCCAACTTCTATCACTTTCATTTCTGCCAAATGGGAAAAAAACTCACTCTCTTCCACATGACAGCCCTTCAAATACTTGAAGGTCACCCCCTCTCCCCAACCTTGAGTCTTCTCAACACTCCCAGATTTCTTCAACCAATCCCCCTATTCACTTATCCTGGTTGTCCTTGTCTGACACTCTCCAAGGTTATTAAAGTCCTTTCCAAAATTATGGCAGCAGATCTGAACATAATACTCTCTGAATCCAGTCCCCTAGACGGGCATTGATTAGAGCAGAGTACGTAGGTGGCTTCTTGTTCTGCAATGATCTATGATATACCATAACAAAACATCTTGTAAAGCAGCTGGCCGATGGGGATGCCAGCCTCTGCCTGCAGCCTTCGGTGGATGCTGGGTGCTCCAGGACACAAAAGGAGGAAGCCTTATTTGATTGGGTCACTCAGGAGTGAGGGATTTTACATTTTACCAACTGAGAGTCTGAACAACCTAAAACATGGTGGGCCAATGTCCCCCAAATCAGGAGTGGGCCCCTCGAGGGGTTCCCCAGAGGTTTCTATTTTCAGATGAGATTCTGCTTATTGCATTAATCCCCAGGACATTGCAGGGTCTGGATGAGACTATAACTGTTCAAAAGAGTAAGCCAAAAGAGTACGTTCAAAAGAGTATGGTTAGTACAATAAGGAAAAAACAAAATAAGGGGATGAATGTTCTACATATGAACGGCTATCAGTATATGTATATGGGTGTATGTGTGCAGTCAAGCCTATGGAAATGATAGAAATAAAGCCATAGATATACATACTGAGAGAGATGATACAGATACAGATGGCAGGATTATATAATGGAGAGCTGCCCTCAGAGCCAAGAAGATCTGCATTCAAATCCCATTTCTTACAGACACAGGCTGGTGTGACTCTGGGCAAGTCCTGAGTCTCTCAGGTTTCCAGAGTCTCACTGACTTTAAGTGGCAGAGAAGGCACCAATCTGAATTAGTAAAGGAAGTTCCCCACCAGAAACTCCCTACAACAATGAAATCACAGACCTACCCTCTATAGTCTATAAAGGCATAGATATAGACACAGTTACAAATACAAATGATGTAGACAGAGATATAAATAAACAGAGACACAGACATAGACATGGACACATGGATGGAATCTCTTAAGAATTAAAACTGAGCATCCCTAAGGGGTCAAAATATGCAAACACAAGAAGAAACAGAGTAAAGGATGAGCCATCAGAGAAAGATGTGATTGAAAAACATGGGATGGTTCTATGGCAAGATGAAGTGGTGAGTCTCCTCAAATCCAGGCTTCTTTCCACTAGAATACACTGTTCACAGAATTACAGCATTTCAGATATTACCTAGTTCAGCCCATGCCTGAACAAGAATCCCCTTTGCTACGTACTCATCCAGAAGACCAGTGAAGAGCATGTTTCCCACAACAGGAAAGCATGAGGGATTTAAATGACATGAAATTTTCCATATGGCTAGTGTAGGAATTTGTTTTGTTGACTATTCATATTTGCTACAAAAAGAGGAAGAGAGAGAGCTGGGAATGGAGGACTTGACAGAAAGCGAGAGAGAGAGAGAAGAGAAGAGAGAAGAGAGAGAGAAGAGAAGAGAAGAGAAGAGAAGAGAAGAGAAGAGAAGAGAAGAGAAGAAAGAAGGAAGGAAGGAAAGAAAGAAAGAAGAGAGAGGGAAGAAAAGAAAAAAGAAAAGGAGGGAGGGAGGAAGGAGGAAAGGAAAGGAGAAAGAGGGGAGGGAGGAAGAGAGGAAAGAAACAAAAAAGGAAGGAGAAAAGAAAGAAAGAAAGAAAGAAAAAAGTAGAGAAGGAAGAGAAGGAAGGAATGTCCTCTCAAATGTCCTGACACCATCTCAAACTCAACTTTTTCATAATTGGATGTATCATCTTCCTCCCTATTCTCCTCTCCCTCTCCTCAGCTCTTAACTCACTCAGTGACCAAGCCCCAGCTCAGATTTCCCGCTTCCTTCATCCCATGTATCCAGGAGGTCTCCACATCCTTTCAATGGCTGAAGAATTTAACCCTTTTCTTCTGTTCCATAACACAATGTGTCGAATGACTAATGACACGGTCCCGTCCTTAAGGAATTTCCATTCTAGCTGGAGAAATCACACACTCGCAAAATAGCTCATATTTAACAAAGGCTCACCAAGAGCCGAGAGGTGTTTGTTATCTCATTGTATCTTCACGACAAATCTGAGATAAGCACTATTAGGGTCCCCATTTTGCAGTAAGCGAACAGAAATTCAGAGTTTCATGACTTGCCTAGCTCATCACAGCTTGAAAGGACATAAGGTATGAACTGAGATCTTCCGAGCCCAAGTCCAGTGTTCTATCCATCAGGGAATCCTGCCTCTCACTTGACGGTGCAAGTGATCCGAAGACAAAATGAACAGGGCAGAAAGTCAATGCTGGAGGAATTCTGGGAAGGTTCATCAGGAGAAGGTCAGGGACCCCAATCCCTTTGGAAACTGCAGTCCGGCAGACTCTGAGGCCTTAAATCAAACAGGCTGAGGCAGCCGCTCTGAGGGATGCGCCCCCGCTCCCGCACCCACTCGGCTTAGGGCTCTGGTCCCTCTGGGGATGAATCACGCAGCTGAGACCGCGCAGCGGCTGCTCCGCATCTGCGAATACTCAGCCACGTATTCTTTCTGCTCCTGCCCCGAAGCTGGCAGTGCTTAGCAAAGGCCGGACAGCTGCTTCTGAAGATGACTTCACCAGTCTGCGGCCCAGGCTCTGCCATCAGCAAGGCTTTGGGAGCCGATGCTCACCCGGCCAAGTTCAAGGGGCAAATGCACAAGCACCGGGCCAGATGTGCTGTCTGTGTTTTTTTTTTTCCAGACCTCAGTTTCCCCCATCCTTCTTTGTTTTTTCTTCCTCCAGTGCCTTCTGGAACTGAGCTAATAGAAATGTCGAATCTAGGAGACAGCTTATATCATAAAACTCCTTTTAACACATTCAAACTAAAGAAATAAAAATGCATCAATGAATTACAATACTAGTTTCTACATATTGTATGTCAAATTTTATAAATTGTTTTACATTTATCATCTCATTTGAACCATCTCAACCCAAAATAATCAACTCTATGAGGGCGATGCTATTATTGTTCCCATTTTATAGATAAGGAAACTGAGATTCAGAGAAATTAAGTGACTTAACTAGGTTCATGGAGCTGGTGAGTATCTGAGGTAAGATTCGCACCCAGGGTTTCCTGGCTCTCAATGCTCTGTCTACTACACCACACTACCTTCAAAGGGGATATTTCCAACTTTTAGGAAATGAACATTTTCCTCAAAATATGAATGAGTGTCAATCTGAGGACAAACAGTCCTACAGCCTGAAACCTCACAGATTCTCTGAAACCGGATTCCTTTACTGTTTCTCCTGTGTGGTGAACAAGGAAGACAATCTTTGTCCTTTTTGTCTTTGTCAATCAAAGGGATGGATCTATTTACATGTGAGAAACAGCTGATCTGCCCCCTTAGTGACTAATATTAAATCAGCTTGTGATAGGGAAGGAGATAGTGACAAATGCTCCGTTCCAAAGTTTGTCTTTTCTTTTCCTTTAAAAAAAATTTTTTTTTACATCACTTCATTTCTGAATAAATCTCTTCTACCTCCTCTACCCAGAAAACCATACTTTGTCATGAAAAATAAAAAATAAAGAGAATAAAAAGCAGTTCAGAGAAACTAATCTCCACAAGTCTGGTTGTATAGACAATTCTATATCCATTGTCCTTTTCCCTCCTATGCACAAAGGAAGGGAAAGCATTTGCTTGCTTCTTTTATGAAATGAAGCTTGGTCATTATAATTATATGTAATAACTGGTGCAGTGGATAGTGCATCTGGATATAGAATTAGGAAAGACATGAGTTCAAATTCTGTCTCAGACGATTCCTGGCAAATCACCTAACCTTTCTCAGCCTAAGTTTCCTCATCTATAGAATGATGGTTAATAAGAATATCTACCTTATAAAGGATCCAGTGAGATTTATGCAAACTTTAAAGTGCTATGTATAATAAGTTATTGTATAATATATAACAATACATTATATACAATACATATAATAAAAATAAGGTTTTTTTTCCTTTTTTTTATTAAAAAAAGAATAGAAAAAAGAAAAATTAAAAAAGGAAAACAAAACAAAACAGGACATTGTCATGTGCCCAGAAGAACATGAGGGAGTTTCAAAAGATATAACAATAAGTTACCAGTTCAATAAAAGATATACAATAGTAATAGAAATTATACTCATGAGTGTCCATCTTTTCTTTGTTTCCTTGTAGACTGGGTTTTTGTTCCCTATTGTGTACTTTTTAAACTTTATTCTTTTTTTCCCTTTTCATCCCTTCCATTTTCCCCAAGCTGGCTTATAGGTAAGCACAGATAATAGTTATTATTATTATCATTAATACTGTTGTAGTAATTGTATATTATATATTAATATATATTTACATTGTATATATTATTTTCCTGGTTCTCTTTACTTCACTCAGCATCAGATCATCTAAATTTCCCCCAAGCTTCTGTGTATTCTTCCCATTCATTGATTCTCACAATTTAGTAGTATCCCATTACGTTCACCTGCCATAGTTTGTTAGTCATTCCCTAATTACTCATCTCTTATTTTTTGTCTCTTTCTTTGTCCTTCATGCTCCTATCAGATTTCCAAAAGAAGAAACGATATGTTTAACATATATTGAACAACTTGCCATCTAGGGGAGGGGGCAGGGGAGGGGAGGGAAATTGTAAGACAAGGTTTCGCAGGGGTCAATGTTGAAAAATTATCCATGCATATGACTTGAAAAATAAAGATAAAAAGCTTTAATAAAGAAAAAAGAAGAAGAAGAAATGATAGAATGAAGTATGATTCTAGAGAGAGGAAGACCTGAGTTCAAATCTGATCTCAGATTCTTGAACTGTGTGACCCCGAGCAGGTCATTTAATTCTGTTTGCCATATTTTCCTCATTTGTAAAATAGGGATAACAGCATCTACCACCTACTTCCCAGGTTGTTGTGAAGATCAACTGAGTAATATTTATAAAGTACTCATATATAAAGACTAGTTAGGAAAAGGAAGAGGAGGATTTAAAAGAGCAAGAGAAAGAAGAGAAGGAGGAAAATGTTTATTTTTCTATTTAAAAGAGCAGGAGAAGAGGTTTTATTGAGTGTGTGGGATTTTAATGTCATTTTCTCCCTCCAAAGACCTCCTCTGGTACCTCACCATGATTTGGAATGGAATTGAGTCTGGTTCTCCAAGGCTAGTCCGGCAGAACCCACACTTTAGCAGACCCTCCTAAAATGGAAAAAGCATCAAGGATGAGGGACTCCTATGTCTGGATGGTCATTGCCTTCGTCCTCCAAAAAGCAGCCTAGCCAAGTAAGGAGAAGTTTGCTGGCCCTGGAGGGATGAATTTTTGGGGCCCAGAAACCCATGAAATGTCTGTGCTGAGAAATATTAGGATCTTGATTTCCAGCAGTGTATCTCACCCTCAAGAGGAATTAAATCATGGGTCTCTGAAGCATAGAATTCATCTCATTGGGTAGCTGACCACAAGGAGCCTTCTTGCCCTATCTATAGCTTGTATATACAAATATTTGCATTAGAATATGAAGTCTTTATGAGCAGAAAGGATGCTTGTTGCCTTTCTCTGTATCCCCAGCACTGAGCATAGAGCTAGGAATGCACCTTAAATGCATATTTTCTCACCAACTGGCTAAGGTCACTTGGGTTTCCACTTCACCTCCCTACCACCACCTTCAGAGAAGGCTTATCCAGGAAGCGATTCCAGGCTTATTCATTTCTTCTTCTTCAGTAATTAACCCCCTCCTTCTGAGGATACTTCCCAAGCCTGACTCATGCAGAAATGCACTGTGGAAAACATGAGGAAAAAATTGTTAACTTTCCTTGTATGAACCACCAGCAAGGGATAACTTCACAATGTTGAGGAGAGTGGGAAGGGAATAAGTTCAGGCCAGAGACCCCATCCCTTGGCTCCCACTGAAGATCTTTCTCAATGTGGACTTGCAGTTTTTAAAAGTGAAACTCTCCCAAATTCCCCTCCAAACAACTAGAAAACCACCTGGAATTGACCTAAGAGCAGGGAGGAAGCTTACCAGCCTGCTGGAGGGTCTGTCTCACTAAGGCAGAGATGGGAGGGGAGGTCCAAGAGCAGCTGCAGCCAGCCTCACAGCAGAGGGCCTGCAGAAAAGCTCCAAGTCTGAGGCAAAAAGAAATGATACTATGGAGTATGATTCTAGAGAGAGGAAGACCTGAGTCCTACCTTCTTGCAAACCAACTGCCCCCTAAGTGAGCAATATGTGCAGCACAGTGGTCCACCCCCAGGACAAACTACCTTGACCCTATTACTGGCCAGTGGTAAAGCCTCACCCTGGACATGGCCAAAATTGGGACCCCACCCCTATCAGCAGAGAGCTCTTGTTTCCATAACAACTTAGGAGTAGGGTTACATCCCTGGGGCAGACCAGCAACAAGATCCCTGTCCACCGGCAGCCACAGAAAGACTTTGTTACCATAGCAATTCAGCAGCAAGGGCCCACTCTGGTACAGGCTAGCAGCTAAACCCCACACCCAGGGGGCCAATGGAGAGGCCCCATCCCAATACCTCTAGCTGTAAGGGAAGCCTACCCTCCAGAGAAAGCAACAGCTAAGCCCTAAAGCCCAATGAAAGCCAACAGGACATCCAGAGCCCTAGCACAAAAAGCTTGGAACAGTGCAAGACCAGAGGCTGACTCTCACATAAAAACACCAAATCACAAAAGGCAGAAAAACTGAATAAAACAACAACAACAAAGATCTCCACTATAGAAAGTGACTAAAGTGATAGACAGAATCAAGGCATAAACTTAGAAGAAGATAATAGTGTCAAAGTGGCTTCATGTGAAGCTTCAAAGAAAAAAATTGCAATTTGGTCTCAGGCCTAAAAAGAATTCCTGAAAGAGTTTAAAAGGAATTTTAAAGAGTAAATTAGAGAAGTCAAGGAAAAACTGGCATAAGAAATGAGAGCAGTTTAAGAGGATAATGAAAAAAGAGTCAATAACATGGGAAACGATATGTAAAAATTTATTAAGGAAAATGGCTTCCTAAAAAATAAAATTCACCAAATGGAAAAGGCAGTACAAAAGCTCACTGAAGAAAATAATTCCTCAAAAATTAAAATCGAACAAGAGAAATCTAAGGATTTTATGAGTTATCAAGATAAAACAAAACAAAATTTTTAGAAGTTTTTTTTTTTTTAAATAGAAGTTAATGTAAAATTTCTCATTGGAAAAACAACTGACCTAGAAAAGAGTCCACAAGAGACAATATGAAACTCACTGGACTACCTGAAAAGCCTTGATTAAAAAAAAACAAAAACTGAACAACATCTTTCAAGAAATTATCCCCAAAAAACTGCCCTGATACACTAAAACCAAAAGGCAAAATAGAAATGGAAAGAGTCCACCACCTGAAAGAGATCCCCAAATGAAAACTCCTAGGGACATCATAGCTAAATTTCAGAGCTCACAAATAAAAAGGAAGTATTGCAAGCAACTAAAAAGAAAAATTTAAATTTTGTGAAGCTACAGTTTGGATTACACAGAACTTCTCAATAGAGCATTAGAGAACTTGGAATATGACATACCAGAAGGCAAAAGACTTATGATTAAAACCAAGAAACATTTACCCTATTTTTTTTAAATAAAGGATTTTTAAGCATTTCTAATTAAAAGATCCAAGCTGAATAAAAACATGACCTCCAAATCCAAAACTCAAGGAAAACATAAAAAGGTTAAAAAAAAAACTAAGAGAAAACAAAAATTCAATAAAGTTAAGCTGTTAATATTTCTATATGGAAAAATAATATTTGTAACTTAACAATCTTATTACCATAATAACAATTAGAAGGAGTATATGTAGACAAAAGGTGTATATATAGGGTAACGTTAGTGAAATGGTACCCCCCCAAAAAAGGGGTGAGAAAAATTGTTCTGGAAGAAGCAGGAGGGAGATTGAATGGGGTAAATTATCCCCAAGAAGCATGAAAGAAGTATTATAATGAAGGAGAAGATGGAGGGCGAGGAGTAGTGGCAGGTAAAACTTAAACCTTACTACTGAAAGAGAAAATAACATATATTCAGTTGAATATAGAAATCTATTTTTCCCTATAAGGAAGTAGAAAGGGATGGGGATAATAGAAGGGGGAGTGGGGACTGATAAAATAGAGGGTTTACTAGGGAAAGCAGTGATCAGAAATAAAATACTTGTGAGGAAGGAAAAGATGGGGGAGGTAAGAGACAGAAAGGGATAAGCAAATTAAAAGCAACATGGAAGGAAATTCACAGTTAATTATCATAAATATAAATGTAATGGGATGAACTCACCCAAAAAACAGAAACAGATAGCAGAAAAGATTAAGAGCCAGATTCCTACAATATGTTGTTTATAGGAAACACATCTGAAGCAGAGAGATACATGCGCACAAGATAAAAGTAAGAGGCTGGAACAAAATCTATTATGCGTCCTGTGATGCAAAGAAAGCAGAATAGTGATCATGATCACACACAAAGCAAAAGCAAAAGCTAGATCTAATTAAAAGAGATAAATATATCTTATTGAAAGGTACCATAGACAATAACAATATATTAAACATATATGCACCAAATAGTATAACATCTAAATTTTTGAAGAAGTTGAATGAGTTACAGGAGGAAATAAATGATAAAGCAATACCAGTTTCCCCTTTTAGAACTAGATGAATCTAACCAAAAAATAAATAAGAAAGAAGTTAAATAGGTAAATAAAATTCTAGAAAAGTTGGATTTGATAGAAATAAAAAGGAATAATCTTTTTCCTAAGCAGAATATAGCACCTATGCAAAAACTGATTGTATTAGGACATAAAAATCTCACAGGCAAATGCAGAAAAGTAGAAATAATAAATACATCCTTTTCAGATTACAATGCAATAAAAATTACATTTAATAATGAACAATGGAAAGAGAAATTTAAAATTAATTGGAAATTAAATAATCTAATCCTAAAAAATGAGTCAAAGAACAAATCATAGAAACAATTTCATCAAAGAAAATGACAACAATGAGATAATATACACACCAGGGAACATGGGAATAAATTTATTTATTATTATTTTTTTTCTGTTGGAAATCTTTCTTTCTTTTTTTTTTAATTTTAATTTTATTTTATTTAATAATAACTTTGTATTGACAGAATCCATGCCAGGGTAATTTTTTACAACATTATCCCTTGCACTCGCTTATGTTTCGTTTTTTTCCCCTCCCTCCCTTCACCCCCCCACAAGATGGCAAGCAGTCCTATATATGTTAAATATGTTGCAGTATATCCTAGATACAATACATATTTGCAGAACCTAACAATTCTCCTGTTGCACAGGGAGAATTGGATTCAGAAGATAAAAATAATTCGGGAAGAAAATCAAAAATGCAAATAGTTCACATTCGTTTCCCAGTGCTCTTTGGGTGTAGCTGTTTCTGTCCATCATTTATCCATTGAAACTCAGTTAGGTCTCTTTGTCATAGAAATCCACTTCCATCAGAATACATCCTCATACAATATTGTTGTCGAAGTGTATAATGATCTCCTGGTTCTGCTCATCTCACTTAGCATCAGTCCATGTAAGTCTCTCCAAGCCTCTCTGTATTCATCCTGCTGGTCATTCCTTACAGAGCAATAATATTCCATAACATTCATATACCACAATTTACCATGGGAATAAATTTAAAGTGATAAGTAATATTTATCTTAAACCATCAACAAGAATTATTTGAAGCTAGAAGTCTTCCCAGGACAGTCAGGGATGAATCAATGATGCTCATTATCAACCTTTATTATTTAATATTGTAGTAGAAATCTTAGCTATAGGAATAGGAGAAGAAAAAGAAATTAAAGGAATTAGAATAGTCAATTAGGAAACAAAACTATTGCATTTTGCAGATGATATGTTATATTTTGAAAATTCTAGAAAATGAACTAAAAATTACTTGAAATTATTAACAACTTTAGCAAAGTAGCAGGATATAAAATAAATCCACCCTAATCATCAGCATTTCTATATATTACCAACAAAGTCCAGTAGCAAGAGATAGAAAAAGAAATTAATTTAAAATAATTGTAGAAATTTTGCTTAGAGTTAAATGATATGGAGTCTCTTCCACTTTATTTAGATTAGGGGTTCCATCCCTACTTTTACATTTGTGGAGGGGTTTGCAAACCTTAAAATACAATTTAAATACCAGTTGTTATTAATAATAATGATCAATGATAATGATAATAATAAGGTTTATAACCAAATTCAAAAAATAAAATAAAATAGGTATAAACAACATAAAATACTTGGAGTCTACCTGCCAAGACAAACCCAGGACAATATGAGCACAACAATAAAACACTTTTCACATAAATAAAGTCAGATCTAAATAATTGGAGAAATACTAATTGCTCATGGGTAGGCCAAGCCAATCTAATAAAAATGATAATTCTCCTTAAATTATGAGGAAAACAAAAGACTGGGAGAGACGGGGTTTACAACAAGTATCTCTGATCAAGGCCTATTTCTCAAATTTATAGAGACCTGAGTCAAATTTATAAAAATACAAGTTATTCTCCAAATGATAAATGGTCAAAAATACAAATAGACAGTTTTAAGACAAAGAAATCAAACCTATCTATGATCATATGAAAAAAAATGCTCCAAAAATAAATGCAAATTAAACCAACTTTGTGGTACCAACTCAGACCTATCAAAATGAATAATATGACAAAAAAAGGAAAATTTTGGACGTGGGAAAATTGGAACACAAAAGCAATGTTGGTGGAGTTGTGAACTGATCTAACCATTCCTAAGAGCAATTTGGAGCTATGCCCAAAGGACCATAAAATTGTGCATACAGTTTGATTCATCAATACCACTGCTAAGTCTATATCCCAAAGCTATCCAAAAGGGAAGGAAGAACCTATTTGTACAAAAATATTTATAGCAGTTCTTTTCATGGTGGCTAAGAATTGGAAATTAAATGAATGCCCATCAATTGGGGAATGGCTAAACAAACTGTGACATGATTGTAATGGAATATTATCATGCTATGAGAAATGACAGGCAGAATGATTTTAGAAAACCTTAGAAAACTTACATGAATATGAACTAGTGAAGCAAATAGAACCAGGAAAATGTTGTACACAATAGCAGCAATATTGTTTCAAAAAGAATTGTGGATGACTTTAGCTATTCTCAACTAATAATACAATGATCCAAGAAAATCCCAAAGGACTAATAATGAAGCATACTACCCACTTCTAGAGAAAAAATTGATATTGATTGAATACAGATTACAGCATAGTGTTTTTCATTTTCTTTCCTTTTTTCCTTTTATTCAAGTATTCTTATGTAAAATTACTAATACAGAAGTGTTTTATATAATTGCACATGTTTAACCTGTTTTTAGTTGCTCATTATCTCAAGGAGGGGGAGATAGAGGGAAGGATAGGATTTAGAACTCAAAACTCTGAATGAAAATATTTAAAAACTGGGAAATTTTAAAGTATGCCAGAATAAATAAGGCCCCTAAAATTGTTCAGTAGATTTTCCCTATCACAACATGGCAGAAAAAGAAGTTAAATAGAAAACCCAGGAAAAGGGCATTATAGATGAGGATGGAAGGAGATCACAGAAGAGTGATAGCTCTGCCATGCCCTGCCCTGCTTATCACCTCCAGAGTATTCAGTCCAAGCCTTCCCAAGCTGTGGACAGTAAAAACTGTTTGGTTGACCAATTTGACTTACTCTTGATTTGGCCCTGCCTTGGACTGAGCTCCACTTGTCCCATCCTAGTTACAGCTTTCTTTAGGTTAAACATCCCCAAGTCCTTCCTCTTCGTGTGGTGTGATCTCAAGGTCTCTTTATGAGAGATGAGAAGCATATTTCAGGAAGGACATTGATAACTGGACAGCTTCCAGGGAAAAGCAATCAATGTAAAGATTTTGAGTTCCTGCCATAGGGAGATTGCTTCAAGGATCTCAAATAGCCTAGTGCAATGGAAAGAATACTGGATCTGAAGCAGAGATCCTGGGTTCAAATCCTGACCTTGACATTTGCTTTCTACATGATCCTGGATAGAGCATTTAACATCTCTAGAACTCCGTTTTCTTATTTATAAAATGAGACAAGATAGACTCTGGGACTCCTATGGTCTCATATTCCCAGCACAGTGCTTGGAGCATGATAGGTCCCTGATAACTCCTTACTGAATTTGACTGAAGGGCCAGCATTGCTTTTTATTGTCTCTGGGACACAGGGCAAGGGACTTCCATTCTTTAGACTCGGTTGCCTCATCTGTAAAATGAAGACGTGGGACTAGATCTCTGAGAACCCTTCCATCAGTACCACCCATATGGGGAGAAGTCCCAGCCTCCCAGCAATAAAAGCAGGAAAAGACATCTTCTACAGCTCTGGATCACTGGCTGAAAGATTGTGGGAATCCCAGCTCCAGAACAAGAAGGATCGAATGACGGAGCCCATCGAGTGCAGCCTCTTTATTTTATAAATTAGGAAACTAAGGCCCAGAGAGATCGAGCACTTGCCGAGGTTTATCCAGCAAGTAAGGCATCAGGGTCAGGAATTGAACTCGGGTTCTGGGATTTACGTTTATCACTCTTCGCCAGGAAGTGAGGACAGGGGTCAACATTTTTCAAATAGGTAAAGTTGGCACATGACTATTGACCTTCTGTAGAATTGCATCCAAATGAATCTTCCAAGACAAGAGTGGCTGCCTCCATACCAGCCCATTTTAGGGACCTCCATACATCTCACATCAGTCCCTTTTCTCCACTCAAATGATTCTCCTCCTCCCTACTCTCCCCTGGAGTTCAAGCCTTCAGCAGCTCTCATCTGCACTAGCTCAGTAGTCTATAGCTCAGCTTCCAGCCTCTACCTCTCCAGTCTACCCTTCTCATAGCAGATATTTGATCAAGCCACGTGCCTGCTTGAGAAACTTAAGTTTCTCCCTCTTGCCTCGGTGGCAAACTAAAAAGACCTCGGCTTGCCTCAGTCTGGCTCCAGCGTGCCTTCTCAGGCTTGCTTCTCCATGCACTCTCTGTTCTAGTCGAACTAGAACAAGTAGTTGCGATTCCTAATTGTTCTAGCCAAACTAACTGCTTTCCCTGAATTTGAATTTCATCTCCTACCTCCATGCTTTTGCATGGCGATCACCTACACCTGCTCTAGGTACTTTCCCTTTCTCATGTGGATATTTTACTTACTGGAGGGAGTAGGAAAAGAACATTATGTGAGAAAAGCAGACAGAGAAAAACACTGACTGAAATAAAGTAAAAAAAAAAAAAAACTGTGTTATTGTCCATCAGCTCTTGGGTAGAAGTTAAAGAGGAAGCGCTTTATGCTGTCAAAAGTTTTTGAACCTTTGGAGCTGTCCCCAAGGGGAATGGGTGCTTGGGTGGGTATGAGGGATGTACTCCTCTCTGGAAATTCTCAGACAAAATTTCTCGTTGGTATGTAACACTTGATTATTTGTCTGTGGACAGTTAAAGCATTTATAATTTTTACATTGTTTTTTTTAATCTCTGGAGATGTAAGGTGATGGTAGGAAGGTAGACCTAGAGTACATCGGGACATTCCCCGGGCTGGTCTATGAACCCTCCTTCTTGTCTCCTCCAGACTTGAGGCAGGCCCAGCAGACAGGCTGCCCCTCCTCCCTGGCTCCTCAGAGACACTCCCGCTCTGTTCAGCAGCGGGGCCTTGGCCAACAAGTGGACAGTGCTTGTTGGACTTGGCCCGAGGCCCAGGATCTGGCCGGAATCCCAAGAATTTCTCACCTGCAAAAAAAACATCAACAGCCTCTCTTTTTTTTGTTGCTGTTGTTAGGGTGGTTTTAAAAAATCTCCATTAAACAAACGAAGCAGCCCTCCCAAGCTTTCCCTCTTCCCCTCTCCCTTTGTACAAATTACACTCTCATTCCCATAGCAGTATAGCAAGCCCTTTCTTTCCAGGCACCCACAGCTTTCTATCCAGGGTCCAAGGCAGAGATGGACTGAACACTACACTGAAGCTGTTGAAGGATGAGAGAATGGGGGGTCCAGTTCAATCAACCAATACTTCTTAAGGACCTACTATGTGTCAGGCATTGTGAGAAATACTGAACACCTCAAGAAAGGCAAAAATAGTTCCGGCTGCTAGGAACTCACAGTCAAATGTGGAAAATAACAAGCAAACAGCTCTGCAAATAAGATATGAGGAGGAGAAGTGAAAATTTTGGAGGGAAGACTCTCCAGGAAGGACTTTTTGCAGAAAGTGGGATTTTAGCTGATAGGTGAAGGAAGTGGAAGGCAGAGATGGGGAAGGAGAGAGTTCCAAAGTCAGAAGATGGAGCGTCTTGTTCAAGGATAAGTAGGGTGAATGTCACTGGATCTCAAAGAATGTGGTTTGAGGTATGAGAAGACTAGAAAATTTAAGGGAGAGTGGGGGGCCCAGGCTGGGAAGGGCTCTGAACCAGAGGCTTTTATATGTGATTCTAGAGGTACCAGAGAGGGGCTCTCTGCATAGGTCTGAAGAAATGGATTCATGGAGTGGAAAGGGACCTTAGAGGTTGTACAGTCTCACCTTTCACTTAATGAGGAATCCTGTTAATAGTCTCTCTGAGAGACGACCGGCCATTCAGCTTCTGCTTGATACTGAAATAAAAATGTTCACTACCATCCAAAGCAGTCCGTGACATTATTAAGTAGCTCTAATTGTTCAAAAGTTATTCAATCCATCAAAAAAAACCCATTTATTAAATGCCTACTATGTGCTTGGTTATTAAATGCCTACTATGTGCCAGTCACTGTGCTAGCAGTTGGAGATACAAATTAAAAAACATAAACAGTCCCTACTTAATGTCAAATAATTGGGCACAGAGAGGTCTTCAATCCTTCTCAAGATCAATGTAAGGAGCCCCATCAGCCTGTGTAGTTCTTTTTTCAGGTCTAACCCATGAATCCTCCATAAAGGATCTACCCAGGGTGCCAGAGGCCATTTTCCAGTTCTTTGTTGTTGTTCCATCATTTCAATTATCCAACTCTGCATAGCCCTATTTTGGGTTTTCTTGGCAAGGAGACTGGAGTGATTTGCCTTTCCCTTCCCCAGCCCATTTTACAGATGAAGAAACTGAGGCAAACAAGGTGGAAGTGACTTGCCCAGAGTCAGACAGCTAGCAAATAAGTCCAGATTTGCACTCAGAAAGATGCAAGCTCAGCGTTCCATGCACTATGGTTGCCATCGAACTGCCCCTTCCAGGTCTTTGATAGTCTGTTAAAAGGAGCATCTGTTTTAGAGATTTCCTGAGCTAGAGAGTATTTTAATAAAATGTCCACAGATTTTAGTTAGCAATGCGTTTGAGTATAAGAGAAAATTCTGATAGAATCTTAAAATACTGCCAAGATCTTTGAGATCATTCAGCTGCCATGGGAAGCCAGGTGGTTTTCGGGATGGTGATCCTCTTGAGAATGGAGTCAGGAAAACTGAATTCCAATTTGGCCTCCAGACTGTGCGCCTGAGCACGTCCCTCTTGGGGCAGAACTGCTGAACTGGACTCAGATTCCACCTCTTGACATTTACATGACTGAGCAATCCACTCAGCCCCTGAGAGGGGGTCTCGGTTTCCTCATATGCAAAAAAAGGGACAATGACCCACATGGCACTCTTCTCACAAGGTTGTTGGGAAGATCCAAAAGAACAAATAAATATCATATATTATTATTACTTCATACTTCCAATGCTGGGGAATCCAAATTCTGTAGCAAGTGATCACCCAATCCCTGTTTGAATGTTCACACAATAAAAAAAAAATCTTTTTTTCAGTCCTGGGAAGACTTCTATGAACTGATGCTGAGCAAAGTGAGCAGAACCAAGAGAACATTGTACACAGTAGCAACAAGATTATGTGATGGATTTAGCTCTTTTCTACAATGTGGTAATTCCAGGCAGTTCCAATAGACTTGGGATGAAAGTGCCATCCACATCTAAAGAGAGAACTATGGAAACTGAATGTGGATCGAAGTATAGTATTTTTACTTTCTGTTTGTTTGTTTTCCTTCTCATATTTTTTTCCCTTTTTAGTCTGGTTTTTCTTGTACAATATGAAAAATAGGGAAATAATGTTTAAAAGAATCACACAGATTTAACCTATATCAGATTGCTTGCTGTCTTGGGGAGGGGAGGTAAGAGAAGAAGGGAGAAAAATTTGGAACACAAAGTTTTACAAAAATGAATGTTGAAAATTATATTTATTTGTATCTGGAAAAATAAAATATTGTTGAGGGGAAAAAAGCTGTAAAACATAAAAATAAATTTCATCTTTCAAGATCTTACCTCTGTGGGACTTGAACTTGGCTTTTCTGGACCTAGTTATAACATAAGGGGGTTGGACTATATGGATGCTTAAGGTCTCTTCCAATCTACAATCCTGCAAATTTGTTCAATGGTCTTATAGCCAGACTAAAGAAGTAAGTAAGGGTAATTCATCTCGTAACCCCAGGCAGCCAGAGAAGGCAGAACATAAACTCCCAGCCAATAGCATCACTTCTTCCATGGTATCTATTTATAAGTTGCCAGTATACATCAGCATTCCCATCAGTGTTTATCTCCTGCTGCCCAGAAGCAAGCTTGTGACACCTCCCCCACCCCCTGCTTTCACAGAACAAGAAGGACCCTTAGTGATGGGAAAACAGCTCAGGGTCTGGGGTCTCCTGCTAGGTACCAGGGATCCACACTCCCTATTTCCTCGGGCAGAAGTAAGGATTCCCAGGTCCTCCAGATCCTAAAGGAAGCAGCCTCTGTCACCTTACTCCTGCCTTGAGCTCCCCACGTCCCTCTCCAAGGAAGGACCAGTCCTGGATCTCCGCTACTTCTTTATCCCTCATCTCGGGCTTGTGGTTCCGCTTTCCGGAGCAGCACAGAGCAAGCCTCTTGCAGACTGCACACAGGAGGGTTTCAGATTTAAATGCCAAGTTCATCATTTCGAAAGGCTTGCCAGAGACAGCCTGCCTGATAGACCGCAGCTCTTGATCCTTGGCCCGTATTTACCCTGTAGCTTTCACCTTGAGACAAAGGGCCCTTGTCTAGGGGACTGGTTTTTAAGGACACATCTTTTTTAAAAAAATAAATAAATAAGATTTTAGCTCCCTCTCTTATAGAACCAGTCAAAGGGAAAAAATGACTCCCACCAATTGCACAGGAAAGTGAGTCCCCATGAAGAAAGGGAACAGCCCAAGCTGCTAGGATTTCCCTGGGCCTCAGCTCCAGCTTCCTGCCTATAAAGCAAAATCCATCTTGAAAAAAATTGGCCCACCTCCAACACGAGCATCTGACCCCCTCTTCCCTTCTGAGGCACGATGAAAACACGGGTCACAGAATCCCAGAGTTGGAAGTAGATGGGGTCTTAGGAGGTCTCCTAGTCTCCTAGTCCATCGCTGACATTTTCTAGATGATGAAATTTAAACCCACAGAGTAGAATTGACTCACCCAGGCAGGAAGTGGCAGAGCCAGCATTCAAATCCAGCCTTTTTTCCACCGCCCCGATGCGGATGATGGTACCATTTGGACTCTGACTGACCCTCCACTCCCACAATGAGAATAAAGTCGTGTTTGACCATGAGGATCAGGGTTCTGGAGCTGGAAGAGATCTCAGAGGTGACCTTGTCCACCCCTTTCACTTCACAAATGAGAAAACTCAGGAAGAAATGAGACCTAGGGAGTCTGCTGTCTATTCAGACTCATCCTTCAAATGATGATTACTTTACCAAGACTATCTCATGTGGTTCTCACAATAACCCTGAGGTATATGCTACTCTCGTATCCATTTTATAGATGGGGAAACTGAGACTGAAAGATGTCAGTGATTTTTCTAGAATCACACACATGAGAGTATTCCTAGCCAAGGTCATAGAATCTCCAAGCTGGATTGGACCAAAGCCCTGTTCAATACATGAATCCCCTGAATAATACTCCTGCCTAGAACATCCATCATCTACCTAAGTACCTCTATCCATTGGTAACTCCCTCTCTTACAAGACAACCTATTACCTTTTTGGACAGTTTTCATGTAGAGAGATCTTCCTTATCCCTCAATCTCCCCTTAAGGACAGAAGGGTCCTCACTTTCCACCTGATTGCATTTATTTCAAACTCCTTTGAAGCCTCCATCATGAAACCTTTGTTACTTCCCACTCATTTTTTCAGCTTTATTTTGTGGGGCTTTTTTCTTCCTGTCTTGTCTTCCCCCCATTAGATGGAAAGCTCTGATGGTTGTCTTTCTTTTTCAATTTATATCCTACAGTATCTGACACATGATAGGTGCTTTGTAAACATCAATTGAAATTTTATTTACTTATTTTTTTGCTACTAAATTTTGTTACTAAATAAAAGGTTTATTTAGGAGAAGAGGTTACAGACAAAATGAAGAGGTAAAACAGGCACCAAGAGTGGTAAATATGAAATAGGTTTGGGAGAGCAAAAGGGTTAGCAAGGAAAGGAGTTTGGAAGAATCCGTTAAAGGGAAATGCCATGAGACCTGAGTATGTCATTGTCTGGCAGGTTAAATCCATAGAGGAGTCTAACAGACTAACCAGAGTCAGTTATATAGTAAAGAAAAAGATGCCATTAAAGATGCCATGAGGAGGGAGAGAATACTTCATAGTGAGCTTAATCCTGAAAAGGACTGAGCCAATAGAAACTTTGTTTAAAAACAAATGTTAAAATTGTCTTTACATGTGATTGGAAAAAATAAAATGATATTTAAAGGGGGAAAAAAGAAATATATTTTGCATGACTACATATGTAGTCTATATTAAATTGTTTATCTTCTCAAAGAGAGAGGGAGAGAATTTAAATTTCAAATTTTTAAAAAATGAATGTTAAAATTGACTTTTACATATAATTGGAAAATAAAATATTTAAAATGATTTTTTAAATCTGACCAGTTGACCAATTTATAGTGGACATTTATTTCACTCCTATAACTTTTGTCCAATGATCAGACATTGCCATAGACTCTCTCAGTAGGATTGTTGGGTTACTGGAAAATAGGGTAGACGTGGCTTGCTGACTGAGAAAGAAAGCAGTCAGTCTACCATTTATAAATAATGACTCACATTTATAGATGTCTTCAAAGTTTCAAAATTCTTTCCTCACAACTACCCGTACTCCATTTCGCCTATGAGGAAACTATATACCTGTCTTCATCAGGGTCCCTCCGACTAAGGTCTTCACTGATTGGGAGATTCTGGGGAAGGCTCAGTTTGGACTCAATGGGCTCTGAAGATTTTTCCAGCTCTGAGAGTTTATTATTCTGACCACTGCTTAGTCAATATGAGTTGGTTTGAGGATGAGTTGAGTTGAATATTATATTTAGTAGAGTAATACAGTAAAGAAGATCATTAATTCTTCAGTCAGGCTCCAAGCTGGACCCTCTCCATCATCACCCCATGCTTACTAGCTGTGTGACCCTGGGCTAGTCATTTAACTCTTTGTTCTCAGTTTACAGATGAGGGGGTAGGAAGGGATGACCTCTAGATTTCTATACCTCTAGTTCTGTGTTCCTAGGAAATGCTTCAAGGGCCAGTCCAAGAACCACCTCTACTCTCTTCCTTGCCCATGATTATTCTCCCCTCTGAACACCCAGAATAAGACATATTTTTGGACATGGCTGATGTTGAAATTCATTTTACTAGACTACACATGGTTGTTACAAGGTTTGTGTTTTTGTTTTTCTTTTCCCAAAAGGGTTGGGATGGATCAAAGGGAGAGAAAATAAATACTTGTTAATTGAAAAAATAAAGGCATAAGCCTCTTGCAGGGCTGATCTTCCCTAAGGGCAGGTCTTGGAGACAGGAAGACTTTGGCATGGATCTTGTCTCTGCCACTTCCTGGATGTTTAACCCTGGACCAGTCCCTGAAATTCATTGATCTTAGTTTTCTAATCTCAGAATGGAAATAATAAAGCATCTACCTCACAGGATTGTTGTGATGCATGAGAAGCTCTTTGCAAAGCTTGAATTCTCATATAAAAGTATAAACAATTCATAGTAGTAGTAGTAGTAGTAATAGCAGTAATATCAGGAGTAGCAAGCAGTAATAGTAATAGTAGTGGTGGTGGTGGTTAGTAGTAGTAGTAGTAGTATGGTAGTGGTGGTTAGTAGTACTAATACTAGTAGTAGTAGTGGTGGTGGTGGTAGTAATAGTAGTAGTGGTAGTGGTGGTTAGTAGTAGTAATACTAGTAGTAGTGGTGGTGGTGGTGGTAGTAGTAATAATAGTAGTAGTGGTAGTACTAGTAAGTAGTAGTGGTAGTAGTGGTTAGTAGTAGCAATATTAGTAATAGTAGTGGTGGTGGTAGTAGTAGTAGTAATAGTAGTAGTAGTGGTAGTGATGGTTACTAGTAGTAGTACTAATAGTAGTAGTAGTGGTGGTGGTAGTGGTGGTTGGAGGTAGTTATAGTAGTGGTGATGGGGTAGTGATAGTAGTAGTACTAGTACTAGTACTACTTAGTAGTAGTAGTAGTAATAGTGGTAGTGGTGGTAGTAGTTAGTAGTATTAGTAGTAGTGGTGATGGTTGGTGGTAGTAGTAGTAGTAATAGTGGTAGTACTAGTACTACTTAGTAGTAGTAGCAATAGTGGTGGTGCTAGTAGGAGGGGTGCTGATACTGGTGGGGTTGGGAATAGTGGGAATAGATGAATTAAAGATGTCAGGTGCGGTGGGATAAGATGTGCCCAAACCTTGCTTTTCATTCTTACTGCTGAAGGCACTTGGGCCAATCCCTTAACTACACTGAACACGGGGTTAAATGGCTTTTAGAATCCCCTTTCACTGTAGATTGACAGCCTCATGATCCCATTCACTGATTTTCCCCTGCTGGGGAGAGGAATGACCCTCAGCTTTCCTTCTTTTATTTCTCCCACCTGATTCCACTGAACTTGGCCAACTCACCTCGCTGATGGAAGATGGCCATGGCCGTCCCCACCTATGTGGTCAGGGAGCAGTTGACAGGGAGATGAGGAACAGAGTTTAGAAAAAGCACCTGGGTTGACTGTGAAGCTTGGTTCCACCATGCACCAGGTCCATAGAATTTTCAGAGGGCAGGAGCCCGAACCCACCCCAGAGGAAGTATTCGACTCCCCCCTTTATACTGCTTACAGCTCTGAGTCTTCTTAATAGCCCTAGAACAAGGCAAATATTCTTAGAGTTAAACCTAAGAACAGAATAGACCCTCCTCCCCCTTTGGCAGGGATTTTGAGTTTTGTTTTCGTTTTATTTTACTTTGTTTTGTTTTTGGCTACTGCTGTTTTGAACCTTCACAGTGGGATGTGCTGGAGAGAGGAACTGGTTAGAATCGTAGAATGAACCATATATAGAATGATAGATTTCGAGATGGAAGCTATCTTAGAGATCATTTAAAGAAGCTCTTTCCCGTTAACAAAGGAGAAATTGAGGCTCAGAAAGCTTCAGGAACTTGCCCAAAGTCACTTAGCTAGTAAATGGCTGAGACGAGATTAGAACCCAGGATTCCCAGCTATAGTTTGATCCATTTCACCGTGCTGCCCTTCAGCATCCTTTTCTTTAAATTTCCTGTTGCATTTGATCCCTCCTCGTTGCCTTCTCACACATCTTTCTATACACTCCTGACCTTCTGCACCTTACAAATCGACATCATCAGAAGGAAGACCATCTGAGATGGGAAAAATCCTCTCATAGGTGACTTTGGGTGATGTCACCCAGGAGCTGGACATAAGGAATTCATTTCTGGACACAGGAATAAATGGGTTTTCTTGAAAAAACAACACAGACACACAAGCATCTCTTTAAATGTGGAAATTTATTCACCAAGCAAAAATAGTTAATATTGACTCTGATTGACCAGCCAGGAAATGATCTGGGGTTTTTTCCTTTCCTCTCCTTGGCTCTCTGGTCCATACTGACCTCATTCGATCCCCCCCACAATCCAAGTTACTACAGGGATGGTTTCTGTATCCCCTTCCTTCTCAGTCCCAAAGGGCTTTCCATCCAGACACACTTTAAACCATCTCTATTATCCATTCAACCCTCTTAGAGGTTACTCTGGAAAACAGAATCAACCCTGGCTTCCTCAGTCAACATCAGTGACTATCATGGGATCATCAAGGATCAGAGAGAATCTCCTTTGGCATTTAAGCCCACCCCACTTCCATCCCTACTTACTTTTCCATCCTTGTTACACCATTTTTTACCTGATGAACCCTTTACTCCAAATACACTCTTCTTTTTGCTGTTCCTTCTACATGATGCTCCATTTCCATCTCCAAACCTTCGCACTCGCTGTCCCCCATGCCCAGAATGCTTTCCTGTCTTGCTTCTGCCCCTTAGAATTTCTGATTTTCTTCAAGGCTCAGCTGAAGTACCACTTTTGCACAAAACTATTTTCCTGTCTTTTCCCAAAATTATCTTGTATCTATTTTGTGAGTAGATATAGATGCTAAATATATAAATGCATATAATTATAAATACTTATACACACATACTCATGTGTTGATTTTCCTAGTAAAGCATAAGCTCCTAAAGAATAGAGATTGATTCATTTTTGTCTTTGTGCCTCCTGTACCTATTTTAGCTATGCAATAAACACTTATTGATTGATTAGGAATGAGGAGTTTGGGTTGAATACAACCTGAAAAGCCTTTAAATCCTCCCATCCCTGTCTCCTTGTTTATAATTTATCTATAATTCACAAGGAAATTTCTTTATATTATTATATTACGCTGTTATGTTATGCTATGCTATATTATATTTCTTGTGTCATAACTAGTTCTACCTGAGAGGTACACTGTTAGGAGTTAGGAGTTACTCAAGAAAAATACAAGATGTCTATCATTGAAGCTTTTGCCCCTAACGTCTCTGATGAATTCATTCTGGCTGAATGAGATTTCTTTCCCAACCCAATTTTATCTGATCTCACACTGCAGCACTCTGTGACTTTGTACATTTGGAAAATGAGAAAAGCCTGTGCTTTGCTGAGCATTGCCCTAGAGACAGAGAGTTAGGGACAAGGGTTCTAGATACTGACATCCCCCCAAAAGATATAATTTCTCTGT